>NC_090702.1:29144281-29748319 GCF_040954835.1 Lepisosteus oculatus
ATTTTGAAAAATCATCACATTAAGTGACAAATCATTCACCTTCTTATCCCCTTTTTGATACTGAATGGCATCTATCCATCCATCCAGTTTCTAACTACTTCTTCCATAGGTGGGTTGCAGGGGAACTGGAGCGACGAGAGGAGCTTGGCAAGCAATGGGCTCAAGTCAGGACAGGATGCCAGACCATTGTAGGGCACACAAAGACACACACACACACCTCAGGGTTAATTTTCCCAGAAGCCAATTAACCTACCAGTATGTTTTCGGACTGTGTTAAAACCCATGTGAACTCAAATAATGTAACAATTATATTGCCTCTTCACTTTTATTTTCACAAGACAGCTTCACATTTCACCTTACTACATTAATTCTTAATTCTGTAATATCTCTTCCACTGATATATTTATGTCAGCTTCCTTCTTGAGTTGAAATCATTGTTTTGCCTGCCCCCAATCTAATCTTTCTTGGTATTTTGACATGTTTGCAGTTTTGTATCTATTTTCATGGTGATTTCCTCCATCTGAACACCAGTTTGAATCTACAGCGTTTTGCATCACTGAATATATTTCAAGATGTATAGTAATTCAAACAAGTATCAAGGATACCCCTGGCCAGGAAACCATTAATTGTGGACTCTCAAAGTATTTTAGACTCTAGTTACAGTAACCAATACCCTGGTTTCTTTCAAGAAATGGGTGGATGAGATTCTAGGCTCAATTAACTACTAACTATCAAACAGGTTAGATGGGCCAAATGGTTTCATCTTGTTTTGTTACCTTTTTTATATTCGTATATATGAAGTTGTCTTTTGTGGGTGTTGATCTACAATTGTCTTTAAAACTAAAATAAGGTTTTAATCAGGATTCAGGTATCCCCATAATTTGACAGTCCCCTTTAATATGTATCTTATTTATAAATGCAGTGAGTGCTGAATTTCATTTTTCACTTAAAAATCATGGCAGTTTTGTTTTCTTTGGATTTGTAAAGATCTTCATGAGTACCAGCTTAAATAACAGACCACATTATTTTTAGAATACAACTGGCGATTGTTAAGAAAACAAAACATTAAACTTTACGAGACTTTGCATTCAAATGTCAGCCACTGTCTACTGTGTGTAATGCAGTCGTCAGATAAATCAACATTTACAGGACAGTAGCTGAATTAATAATTCTAATAAAATACAAAAATGAAATACAAATTGAAAAATAAAAGTCATTACTCAGTGTCTATTCATGGTGGCCGAAGGAGGTAGGTGGGAAACATGTTTGCTACACAATGCAGCTATTTATGGATTATCCACATAAAGCAGGTCTACTTTTTCTAGTTTGGCAAACAACATTACATCTCTGATCCAATGTCTGTGAGAAGAGGTGCAGCCTGCTTCCAGCTGAACAGAATGAAAATTGGGCAGAATATTTAAGGTTAGAAATATTGGAAGTTTTAGGAAATTGACTATAATGTCTAGAGTAATTTCCTACGTAATTAAATTCACATAAAATCTGCATTAATTGCCTAATATTAAAGTTATAATAAATTATTTATTATATAAATGTTCTAAGTTATATTAAAGAATAAAACCTTGTTATTAATATAATGTTACTTAAAAGTAATGTTATGACACGAACATGTTATGTATAATTGTTTCCTGCAGTATTAAGCAGAATGAATTAATTGTTTCTTTCAGTGCTGGCAGAGTGAATAAATTTTCTAAATAAGAAAATATACATATACTTCATATATGCAGTGTTTTCCACTAGATGTCAGTACAACATTTCTCCTCCAAGAGAAAATGATTCATACTGTATACATACTTCCATGTAGATATAATTTGCAGACAAACAATTGCCATAATGGACTAAACCAGTATGCAGTAAAACTGTACATTAATTAATTATACTGTGAAGTAAACACACATTTTAACAATATTAATCTTATAGAATATATAAAAAGTGTGAAGAAATACAGTGATTTCTTCATTAACATTTTAAATCCATAAAAGAAGTGAAATATATACAAATGAATAAAAATACATTTAACAGACGTTTTAGCACAATAGGAAATACAGAGTTACTATAGATTAGGTTTTTTCATTCTTGCTTTTCCAAAAAAACATGGTTTTCCTAAATGTGACAATAATCCTTTCCACAAATCCTAGCTGTAGACAGCTATCCCACTTGAACTCCACCTCCATTCTAACTTTAGGACAAGACTGGAACTCCTAACCTTTGGAATTAACCCAATGGAAAGAGCTAACCATATACCTTCTTTCAACTGCCTAACCTAACATGTCTAAAGGCTACTGAATGACCATTTCAAACCCTAAACTAATCCACAACTCTAATCAGAGAGATGTTAACAGGGTGATTGTCCCCATGAGCCTTCTTTATGTTATAAAAAAGAGACGGGTAACCAGCAACAGCTGCAGCAGAATGCTGTGTGATACCCACAATATGCATGCACACACCCACATCTATTTCTCTTTAGATAAACTTTAAATCCTGAACCTTCATAAACCTAAAATCCTTTTCTAAACTAATAAAACACCTGCAGATGACAGCTGCTCTGTTACACTAAACATTTATAACTACATGTAAGAGTATTCAACCTACTTTGGAGTGTTATTCATATGAATTATAATATCATCATCTTAGTTGTTAAGGTACAATTAAAAAAAATTTAATTAAAATCACAAATTGTGATTCTTATGTTTTCTTCACTACCAATAAACAGTCTTATAACAATTGCAGACAGATTTTGCTGGGACTGTGTCTCATTATTGTAGTGAAACGGTGTAATCTCTTTGCTGTTGTTGGTGTCTTTTCTTTTATCTTGCAATTCATATTTGTAAGTTATTTCCTTACAAATATACATTTTTCTGGCAACAATTCAGCAGTTCAGTTTGTGGTTGTCTGGAGACAAAAGGACTTTTAATTAATCTGCACCAATAGATGGAGCTGAAGACACATAAATGAAAACATGACATTGCATTTGTCATGACATATTATTATATCATCAATAATTTTCTATTAAGGGTTACAAAATTTCACATAGTGGTTATTGCAGTGACAGGATGAAATTATTTTCAAAAAGATAAACATTGTGGATTCAAGCGCGTTTGTTCGAAACAGTGGAAAACAACACTGCAATGCTCTAGAGTGCAATTACCAAAAGATATAAACCAGGACATCTATACCTCACAGTAGTAAATTGGCAAATGTCAATGTCAACCAAATTATTTCCCACTTGACAGATGCATTTTCTGTCCTCAGGATGGACTGCTGGTCAGAAGATCATTGCAGAACATATTAAAAAAATGCAACACAACTCTTAAAACAACAGGAATAGGCCAGAATGATTCATATTTTTAACATTAATCATGTGAATTTACCTGTGCATCCCACATTTAAGTCCACTAAACAGAAACACACCTACCTGTGCTATCCTCATACATACAAAACATTCTTCCAACGATGTGGATGACATCAGTAGTTGTCTGGTGGTCACATACTGTACTGTATGATGTTTTTAGATTAATTAAATTGCCAAACATGTCAATGTTATCAGCCTCCTGCTAGCTCCTGATTTTACATGATCAATCAGTCAGTCAGCACCACAATAACTGACAGATTTACACATTTTCTTGGTCATATCAAAGCTACAGACTACTAGCACAACACGTTTGCCATTTGAGTGCAATTATGATGAAAGGATCATTTTTCAAGATGACAACATTATTCTATGCTGCACAGTGGTACTTTAGTTATCATTGCTGCCTTGCAGGGCTGGGGCCCTGGGATCAATTCTGGACCTTGGGGTGCTATCTGCTAGGAGTTTGTGTGTTTTCTTAGAATTTTCACCGGTGGTTTCCTTCCACAGTCCACAGATATACCAGACTTGTAGGCTGAGTGGCTTCTGGGGTAACTGGTCCTGATGTGAGTGTGTTCATATCTGTGTTTGTACAGTACCTGTCACGCCCCACACTCTACCTCGGAAACGCCGTTCTATCCCTGTCACGCCCCACACTCTCCCTCGCAAACGACGTTACATTCCTGGAACCACTGCTTCACAATCTCATCCCTGATTGAACCCATCACATTCTCACATGCACCAGATTCCTCAAATTCTCACTCCCTAACCAATCATCCAATCACACCCCTTTCCTTTCAGTATTTAAACTCTCCTCACACACCTTCCCATGCTCACTATTGAGAAGCCTCTTGTAGTATTCTCCAGTGCATGTTTCCAAGCCTTTTAACTGATCTCCTGTTATGATGCTTCTGCTTCTGCTTCTGCTTCTTGACCTTGCCTTCTGGATTGTTTTGGATATCTCTCATTGCTGGACCCTTAGCCTCCCTAATTGACCTTGCCTTCTGGATTTTGACTTTTGGATTGTTTTGGATATTTCTTGTTACCGGACCCTTTGCCTCCCTTATCGACCCAGCCTTTGGATTTGTCTTTCGGATTGTCCCTTTGCTACTCTGTGTTCTGTGGGATTCCAGTCACACATAAGAATCCTCCAATTCTACCTATAGGTTCCCTGACAGTACCTGTGTGTGTTCTGAGTTGGACTGGCATCCTGTTCACTGTATATCTTGCCTTGTGCCCATTATTTGTCATATTAGGCCCTGGCTTCCTCACAGCCCTGAATGAAGTGGTTGGAAAATGAATGGATGGACAACACTGTTCTTAATGTGTAAGTGTCTTCCTATAGAGCAGGATCACACATTATCTCTTAATTGTTCAGCGGTGCTACAGGATCTGTTGCATTTAGAACACAATTGCGTTGGTACAAGAAGTGGAATAGTGTTGAGTGACTGTTGGAGTTGATGTCCAACAGTATTGGCTCTCCCCACAGTCAAAGTACAAGATATTGCTACTGTCTGTGAACACTCTGACATTTTTTTTTCAAAGTTAAGAGTGTCTACTCATTTGTTACTTGATTTGTAACTAGAAATCTCAAATTAATTTCAACAATAATTATTTGGTTTTGAGGTTGTGGCCAGGTTTTGAACTTGAAAACATTTTTGAAATCAGCTTAGTTTTAAATTACTGATAGAAGGCACTGGTCTTATTTATTATAGTAATAAATGGAATTTAAAATAACCTTCTGAAATCATATAATTTTTTGCATATGTACTATTTTCTGCTTAATCTTAAGAAGGGCTACAAATTCCCAACCTGTTCTTCATCCCTTATTGCTAAATTAAAAATTCCAAACAGACCACAGCTGTGGGACTAAATTTGAAAGAAAGAATGATTATTTACCCTAAAGCTACAGTACAGATTCATTTAAAAAATGTTTTTTTTTCAACCATGCTTAAAATGATTGGAAGATGTTAATCTGACCTCCTATTCCCTTAGGCTATGTAATTTGGGGGAATGAGCTTTGGTCAATACCCTCCCTCTAGCTACAGATTTGACTTTGATAGACAAGCTGTATTTGTGTTTTATTTCTGGAGATGAAGCTTTACAGACAACTTGGAAGTACAATTTTAATAGTCTGCCATTTCCATGCTATTTCTTCTTAATAGTGCCCTGGGATTTAACATGCTATGCAGAGAATGAAGCAATACACCAACACAGTGATGGAACGTGACCTGTTGAACCCTGGTGCAATTATTTCAACGGACCCTCTCCACACACTAGCAGCACCAAAAGATAAAGTAGCTTACTCTCTCATTTGACATTCACCCTACAAGCCAAAAAAAACATTTATTGTCTTAAATATTTTTCAGCAAAGGTCCTGAGGTCTTTCAAGTGCCTTATGACACTATAAATAGCTTTGCTTGTCCATCAGTGATATTTACAGTGAAATGCCCTCAGTTAGTTGGATAAACCAGTAAGAAGAAACAATTATGATTGGGTAATATGTTCTTAAAAATATTTATGTACATAAAAGGATTAATAGCATTTTATTTTTGTTAATAATATATTGATTGTTAAATTGTGTATTTATTGGAGGAAGGTGGATTCTGATAATAATTTTGTATAATTCCTTTTTGCTTTTCAGTGGAATCTTCAAGGGGGAGGAGTTTAACCTAGAAAAATAGCTCCTCAAGATAGGAGAAAAGCGATAGGAGGAGGCTTGTGGTTGTGCAGAGTAGGAGTTACCTACAGCAATCTATTTTCTAAGTTATATGTGTATATTTTGGTACAGTAACTGTAGTTATGTGTTTTTTTTCCCAATTGTTAGTTTGTATTTTTCAAGGTGTTTTTTTTTGGGTGTGGACTTTGGGAACCCAGTTCCTAACAATTAACACCCTTGCGCTTCTGTGCTATTGTAGCTGTCTCATCATTATTGCTGCATCCCATCTGCCCTTCTAAACGCTTGACGGATGAGACTCTGACACATAATGCAAAAGGTGATAGGATGATGTCATAGATTGACAAAGAGCCAGTGCTGAATTCCTCCACTGTTATTTTTTAACCCTTTTCCAGTTGTTTTATTATCTCCAACAACTTGGTGTCAACGGTGTTAATATTTTGAAAGTAAAAAGTGAAAGATACACTATGCCTATGCTTTGGCAGATGTTTACAGCAATTGAGCATTTTCTCTCTGCAGCATCAAAAACTACCATAAGATGAGTGACAGAGGATGTAAACCAGAAAGGACCAGAATTTGATTATGGATTATGGATAGAAAAGACTGATTTTTTTAATTGGATTATGGAAAAATGCTGGTATGTTGTAGTAGTAAGGCTTTTACTATATATTGCTAGCAAGTGGTGAGCTAGAATCGACAGAGACTTCGTTTCACTTCTTTGTCAGTTGCTTCCCTATTTCAGTCAGTTTGGTGGCCACCTCAGACTGTTCTCTTTTGTTTTTTTTTCCCCCCAAGAGCACCGCTTTTATGATTTGTGGCATAGGCAGTGTAATATGACTTTAATATGGTGATAAACCATAACTAAATTTAAAAACTGCCACCAACTTGTTTTTGTTTTTCCTGCCTTTTTCCCCCCTAAAACTTGCAGCTGTCATTAAATGATGGATTACAAATTACATGGGACTCCTGATGGTGTGATCTTAAGGGGGAATTGCAGAAGATAAAGAAAATAGATGCAATGCTAGGACACTGAAAGAAGAAACCAATGATTCTGAATTATCAAACTTACACTTCTAAGATGAAGGAGCTAACAGGTTTTCAATGCTATAGATGCAGGAGGATACTGTAGGTCAATTCAATTGAGAATGCTAGAGTTGAAAGAAAGTGAAGCCAAGTAATGCCAGGGAGGGGAAAACCTTGCTTGCAGGTCTCATTCATTATCAGGAAGGTGACGGTGATCACCTGTGCTGATACGAGTTCCACCACCTCATTAATAAATCTGGAGGGCCTACCAGGTCATTTTAGAAATGGGAAATCTCTGCAGGTTTGAGAGAAATGGGCCAGAAAGGCCAAACAGTGAGCTCATGCTGCATTGAGAATGCCTGGAGGTCCAGACTGGAGGAAAAACATAACACAAGTTCTGCATGACCCACATTGTTGATACATGTATTTTCATAAATCCGCATGCTCAATGGTCTGTGGTCCGAGGCACAGCTGGACTTGAGAGCAGTGAAACTGTGTCTAAGGAAACCAAAAACTGTTTTGTTGACCTAGAGGGAGGAGATGAACGGCAGTCAATGCCCTGGAGTGACAGGACTGTCTAAGGCTGAAAGAGTAGTACAACACCATAGATCAGAGGCCTGTGGCACTGTCTGACTTATAGAGGTAAGCAATGCAGAATGTTGGTTTTGAAATATTTCCACCCTGGTCCCTATCATTACCCTGGTCATTGTATAAAACCTTAATGACCACCACTACATGTTTTACAAAAGCTAAAATGTCTATTAAACTAATTCTACACTGCATTGAAAACCTTAACACATGTTGGGATTGTTAAGTACTTTTCTATACAACATTTCTAATTTGGTGCAGTTACAGCCTTTCAACAACCTGTACACACACTCCACAAAACAGAATTTATCCCATGTTACTTAAAAACAATGAGAAGTGCTCTTTTCTATTCAATTACTCTGTTGTACTAAATTGATTTAAACCACCTAAGGGCACCACCATTCATATGTTTAACTACTGTGATACCAAGTTTGAGGCTGTCATTTTTGTAACTTTGCAAAAGGTCTGAGACACTAGATAGAAGTGTTCAGCTGGCCTAGATGTGAAAACAGCCTGATGACAGTCAAACCTGTATTAAATCATCAGGCCCTATGTGTGGTATTTCATGTACAGTAATATTCTATTAACAAGGCCATGCATTGCTTCTATAATCTGAAGATATTGTGTATTCTTTTCATATTTACAAACTTCTTTGTGATCTTCTGTGGCTCTGAAATTATTATGATGCCTATCATCATTAGATACAAACATATTCTAGAAAAACCATGGGGTCCCTAACAAAAGCTGCCCAGACAATCTGATTAACATCTGTCTGTGTGTTTTCAATGTCAGCTATAATACCATCATTTTTAACATTGTGATGTTCCTGTTCAACATTGTACTGTTTCTTTGACATCACTAAAACTTTATCTCTACCACATATATTATTTCCTGCCTCAGAATTTTCAAATCCTGTTTGTGGCTGAGGTTTGACGTTTGAACCCTCAGGTATCACCTGGAATGTTTTCTGTTTTAAAAACATAATTTTAATATCTTTCATTTCTTTCTAAGCGCTGCCTGCCATAGTTCAGCAAGGCACCAGTTTTTCAACCATATGATTTTTTGGCAATTTATTATCCATATCCACATGTTCCCACAGCATTAAAAAAATAAGAATCCATATATTTTTCTCTGTAAATCAGCTTGCACAGTGGTAAGAGTGTTCTAATAAAGAACTTTGTATGTTCTGATTGATCTTTACAACCTATGTCCAGATGTTTTCCAGATGATATAATTTTTTGTGAACGTTTCTGTACTAACAACGTATTTAACATTTAACACATTTGGTCTATGGGTTGTTCAATACAATTACTATATAGTACATTGTTTTCCCACTGCAAGTCTGCAAACTTGACTGCAGAAGGGTATGTACATTTTTGAGCTCATGTACACCACCACCTTGTTTCAGTTTTGAACATTGTTTTGTGGTTTATTCACATCTGGTGTGGAAATTTTATTTTCCTTTTAGTGAACTGGTGTCTGGATTCTCCACTCTGCTAAAACCCCAAATTCTTCTCTGGCAGCCAAAACTAGTGTACCTGCAGCAGTTGAAAAGTTAAGAGGAATGTTGCACTGTTAATATGAACAATGAACACTAAGTTGCTAATAATAGTTGTATTATTAAAAATAAAAATATTATTTTTGAATACACACATTTCTTTAAAATTACTTTAAAACACACAATGGGTTTTTAAAAGACAATTTGACAGCATTTAAATATTTTATACTGACCACATTTGGAAGCTTTTTAGAATTATAAGTCAAAGGTTTGCTTTTTCCACTGCCACCTCCCTCTTTAAAATGGTTCTTTCACCATGTGGGTGGATGGGTAGGAACAAATGAAGTTGCAATAATTAAGAATTCACAATTTCCTTAGGTACAGAGCTAAAATATTTGATACCATGCTCCCTTCAACATAGAAATGGTGAAAGGCCATCTGGCTTACCTATCCTAATCCAATAGCAATGCGGAGAAGAATCAGAAACATCTAAAACTTTCTTGAGTTTTGTTTGTTGAATATGCCCCCCTTTGATGGATAAACCTCAATTTGGTGTGCATTATAGACTTCATAATTTTAAACACAAAAGATGCTCAATTTACAGATCTCTTGTTCAAAGATTTTTTTTTCCTCTTTTGGGAACTTTTAGGGAACTACAATATAACAGTATAATACAGTACCAATGTTGTGGTTCAGCAGAACATCTGTTTTTTTGTGATTGAATATATAACAAAATACTTTCAAATTCACTTCTTTAGTTTCCCTGAGGACTCCTTGTGCTGCCAGTTCCCTTAGTACTGTAGTTGCTCCTATATTAAGTTGTACTGTTCTTGTGCTTTCTTATAACTTATGTTATCTAACCATGTTGTCCGGATCATCTTTTGTGATGATTCGCATAAATCAATAATAAAACATACCCACAATTTGTCTTCAGTAAGGAAATAACTACTGTTGTTGTGTTACCTAACTTCCCCTGTTATTTTCCTTTTAAAAATATACATATCTTTTAATTACTTTTATTACCTTTTATTTTTCCTTCTAATTTTCTTCCTCCCTTGTCTGTGTTTTAGGTTCTGGCAAACCTCTATGAATTCTTTGTGTATGTTCTGTTTGACCTTCTAGAAAAAATCTTTTTGCCTGTGTATTCATTAAAACATGTGATTCACAGGCAGCATTCATTTCAGATGTTTTTAGGCCTGTTTAAATTAAGACATAAACAGTGATAAATTTAGTAAAATAATAAGATCAATTATTCAACTCTCAGCGGAAATGAACCATAGAAAACCAAGCAGCCTTTCAGATCTAGACCTATGAAACATTGTTGAAGAAAACAATTAAATAGAAATAACTGTTTCACAGAGGAAAACAAGTTTCCATGTGAATGTCCAGTTTGTGTAATTCCAAATAAAGGTCAATCCCTACAACTCCAAAGAAATGGTCTAAGTAAAACCACTTCTACACGAACAGTGAATTTAGTATTTTGTGCTGTTGACTTACAGTATGAGAATGTTCTTGTATAGGGACAGAAGGGGGTGGATGGGATTCAAGGAAACATCAGTGATGGGTATTGCCAAGTGTAACAGACACAGCATTATATAAGGTTGCAAGGTACAGTATCTAGCTTCTTTGGTCTGTCATCCTGTTTGAATGGTTTAATAAAGAGATATTATTATTATTGTTGTTAAAATACATGAAAGAAGCAGCAGGAAGGTGATTATTTTTCTTCTGCCTTTATCAAGGACATTATTTCTAGGACAATCAGTGCAAGTTTACAAAAAAAGCTAAAAATTACTGAATGGGTTTCGCTGAATCTGGATGACATGCTATTGTATGTTTGTTGGGTTGCCTCAGACAAAGGTTTTGTCATTTCCAGCATTTGAAAAATGTACATCTAGAACAAATATGCAGGTACTTTGGCAGAATATGTCCTGATAATTGACAGTTGGATGATTTTCCTTCTAATTGTGTAGAACTTGTCAAGAAAGCTAAAGGAATCCTTGCCAAAGTACTAATGTGACATTAAATATAAATGATTTCTGGAATATGAATGAATTTCTGGCATCTAGACAGATAAGAATACACCTCAGATTTTATTATGTTTACATTTTTACAGTAGTTCCACTATAGTTTCTGCAATTTGTGCTAAAAAAACCCCAAATAACAAGGAAATAAATGTTTAGGATAGTCATTACTGATACTTTATGAGTATCCTTTGAAACAATTGCACATACAAGTTGTTAGTCATAAAACCTGCCATGTGATTTTTAACTACAGGAAATGCTTTTATTATCTTATGTTTTTTTAGGATTATTTTTAAATAGTGTTTAGTGGCATTTTACTTGCTTCATTGTAATGAAAGTCAAATTGCAGTGAAAGCAATCCAAGTAGTAGTGGATAGTTACAGTACTAAAGAACAAAAGCTGTTGTTAAGCCTGGGTGAGCCAGAGCTCATGACATTTTGTCTCCAGGCACATTTTCACGAGGGGTCCAATACCACCTGGGGCTGTTCGGACTCTCTAAGGCAGATTATCCCATTCTCCTCCATCCAATTTCTGGGTGCTTAACCCAGAACGTTTAAACTCTGCTCTGTCACGGATTGGTGATCTATCATTGAGCTACTGTACCTTCCAACTTAGGTTGCGAACTCAGCAACACTAACCTGCATCTCAGAAGGATCCTTAGCCCAGGTACAGTAGACGCACTTGCTCCCAGTCCTGTCTGCTACTGTTTCCATCTTGCTTAAACAACCACTGACTGTCTTCATCCTGCATCGGCATTTTCCATCAGTCTTCATTTACTAACCTGCTTCAGATATCTCTTCCATCCTCTCCAAGGTTAAACTGGATTTTTCTGTCTGTCAGTAAGATGAGGCTTTCTCCATTACCTCTCTGCGTCGTAATGTTATTGCGCATAGTTGTGTCTCATGACCAAGCACCACAGGTGCTATTGGCACATGAGCTTTGTGTTTATTGAGTCTGTTTGGATTTACAAATTTATGCAGGAATACTGATCAGGGAATGTGTGCCATGCATTCACACATTGGAGGGAATGAGAACCTTGTATGGTGCAGACGCGATGGAACATAAGTCAGTGAACTGGTGGCACTAGAGCCAACAAAACCGACACTGGTTGGGATCACAATTTTATTTTGGGCAGCAGAAGATCCTAACTCAGAAAGAGTAGGTCATCTACACTGATGTGGAAGTAGAATAGGAATTGGTAGTGAGTTACCACCTCCTGAAGTTTTCTTACAACTGAATGGAAGAGGATGGATTCCATGCAGGACTCCTAAAAGGAGGAAAAATATTAGCTTGAGAAATTAGTTTGAGAAAAAAACTATTAGTTTGAGAGGCTGTGGGTGTAAACTTATGTGGGGAGGTAGAGAGTAGAGGGCCAGTGGAGAGAACCTGGTGACATGGTTGCCTGCGCACATTTTATTTCAGATGGTAACATACTGTATGTACAAATCAACTTGACATAGATATGATTGTTCTTAGGAGAAAGGGGATTTATCCAGGGGATAAATCCAGTCTTTTAATTAGGCAGCTGAGTCAATAACAGCAGTCAGTTCTCTGCTAGATCTGGTCATATTTCCATGCTGGGGAAGATTGTTCAATACTCTCAAAGGAGATGAGATAAAAAAAACAAATAAGTGTTTCCTTTGACTCACATTGATACTCATATACTAACTCTGTCACCTTCACCAATGCTAGGATCTACTTACCGAGGCTGGTAATATTAATCTAGCCCATTAATATTGCAGATTTGGAGTTTTAGACATTTGTTCACAGTCTGCAAAAAGCATGTATGTTCTCAATACAGTATGCTTACAAGCGGGATCTATTTTTGTCTTGGTGCCAGGCCATGGACATCGATTTAACCTCCTGCTCAATCTCCACAATCTTCTGGTTTTTATAATCCCTCCTCAACAAGAAACAATAGAATTTGGCCATAACAGAATTGAAGGTGAAACTGTAAGCACACATTACCTGGGCACCTCTGATGTTTTTTTAAACAAAGCTGTGTTGAAATTGCCATTACAAAATAGTTTTTTGCTGGCCACCGCAACTGCTCCTGTGCAAAAACCTATGCAAATTCTAGGTTTTGAAGCAGAGAGCTGTTGCTCCACATGGGCTCATCCCTGTCTTTCTGCTGGAGTGACCTCAGTTTCCTAGGCCAACTATCCTCTCATCGTTTTGACCAGAACAAGCTGGTGATAGATCTATAGTAGTTCTCACACCTGGTCTGCCCGGTCCATGATTTAAATAACTTAATCTAATGCACACCATTGCTCTGCGTCTGTGACTCCCTGTCCATCCAATTACAGAGCTAAATCACCAGGGCTCTAAATAGCACCTGACACTCATCATGGGCAGCTGGGAATAAGCTATCTAGTGTACTGTTGAAGTTGATGCCTTGGGTTCAGTTTTTTAAATACATTTCCTGATGAGATCCCTGGATCAATTCACTACCAACAACCAAAAGAGCTATATGAGATGAATAGTCTCCTCTCATTTGTACCCGTTCTTAAGTTCTTTATCTATTAATTGTACCAGGCTTATTAGTATCTGTAAGAAATCAGATTTTTTATTTGGAAATTAAGATTCATTGTTCAGAAAAAAAAAACTTAATTTTTTTCAGGTCAACAAATCAATATTTCTGCTATGAAGTGATTATATGCTATCATGGTGCTACTGTAATTGTTTTTGCATACACTTTTCATAACCTGCATATATTGTGAAAAATGAGTATCATTAATTCTTCTATGGGTCTGCAGCAAACAAGTTCCCCAGATCCATCATCAGTTGTACACTTTCATCTATTTTTATAACTTGCTACAATTTGAATGAAACACATGGGTGATATGTAATGTATTAGGAGAAAATCAATGATTTGTAGCATAGACAGATTCTTTAGGAAATGTTAGTAATTAATAGGGTTGAATTAAACCCTGACTAAAATTAAATAGACACCCCCAGAAAAACATTTTCATACATTAAAGACTGAGTGATTTTTTAAGACAATGCACAGATGTGACTTCTGTTGGAAAAAAGCTTATGATGTTTGCAGGGATTTAAGAATGGGGTGGTATGGTGGCGTATTGGGGGTGTTGCTGAGAGGCATTGATGACTAAGTGTTTGGTCTCTGGGTACAATTTCAGACTTGGGTTACTATCTTAGTTGAATTTGTATGTTCTCCTCATGTGAATGTGTGGTTTTCTCCAGGTACTCCAGTTTCCTTCCACAGTCCATAGATACATGGTAGATTAATGGGTTTCTGTGGAAATTGGCCCTGGTGCGAGTGTGTGCGTGTCTGTGGCTGTCAGTAACCTGCAATGGACAGGCATCCCCTCTGGGGTGTATCCTGCCTTGCACCAACTTCCTGCCAGGTTTGGCTGTTGCTCCACTGTGACCCTGTATTGGATTAAGCAGTTAGAAAATGGACAGAATAATGATCATAGATAATGATTGCCAATGAAATATCAATTTACAGTAGCCCCCCTGTACATGATAGTTTAGGCAGGTGAGAACAAATTATCATTTACAATAAGTGGCACTAATAGGAGTAACCTGGGTCAAGTAACTCAACAGCAGCCTCCTAGGTGGGATTTTGAAAGTACTGTACAAACCTCCAGCATGGAGTGAAGACCTACTGTAAGTACTACTCTGAGCTGCTTACAGGGGAATACAACTTTGTAAAAGCAGTCTTGTATTTTTGATGACATTTAATATGTTGGTATATGTTACGACCCCAAGTGTCTAGGGGAAAAGGGGTGTAACATTTAGGATAATTCTTTTGGAAGCAGGGGGGTTTTGGTGAGGGACTAGGAAACGTGATAAGGGTAAGGAACTAGAGTGGTGCCAAAGAAAAGAAAATAACAAACAAAATGGAGCTGGCTAAGACAGTGAGGGAAAGCTAATCTGACTACAAAAGAAAACCCGAAACACACGGTCTTCGGCGTCTTCAACACCCTAGCTAATCTGCACTGACTACCCAAAACCATACAAGACAAATGGCACTCACCCGTACTAACACAAAATCAACTAAGTGTGTAAAGCGTACCCATCAACCTAAATACCTTATATACAAAAGTTCACACAAAAACAAGTGAACCAGGAATACAAATAAGGGAAAACAAGAGTAATCAACAGGAGCAGGCTACAAAAGAACACAAAAGTTGAACATGTAACACTGGGGCAAGGAAATGACAAAACAAGGATGAACACACAAACAAACAAAAATACAAAGAAACAAACAAAAAAACCAACAAAACAACAAAGCCGAAGCTATACGAAAATACACACACACAAAGCAAAACAAACCAACAAACGAACGAAGCCGAAGCAATAACCAGAAGCGAAGCGAACCAAAACCAAACAGGACCGAAGTCAAACGAAAGGCCTCTCCTTGCTGAAAACCTCCATGTTATATGCTGAATAAGATGTGTTCTGATTGGCTGAGGGCTGATTGATGATGACATCATATTGAAACAGTGGTGTGATGGTTGGCCAATGGGGAAGGGAGAACAATCAAGGGTCAGCAGTGTGGACATAACAGAAAAAACACATACAGAACACACACTGGGACGTAACAGTATATTAATAACAGGATGATGCAGTACCTCCAGTGAATTTATAGAGCTTTGCTAATATTAAGACTTCAGTCTAAGGGAGTTGGAACCATTTATCTCAAAAGCAGTTTAAATTTAATGCAGATATCCATAGGTGGTTTGTATTCTGACCTTGAGCATTGTGGAGCTTTAATTTCACTATCAAATTATGGGAAGGCATTGTAGTAAATTGCACATTTATTCCCAGGTGCACCAGTTTATATTCTTCCATCTGCCTGACTCAGTAACACAGACACGCTGTTGGCATTGTGAAGGAGTAATTTTCTTTAAATTTCCTTCAGAATCACATTACATGTGTTGCCTGATATGTGTTTAAGTTATTTTATTTTCCTTATGGCACTTTAAGAAATAATGTGTAGACAATAAAATATAATGACATTTTCTAAATCCCAATCCAGATTAAGTGCAGTATTAATAATGTATTGACTGTCACACACACTCTTTAATACACAGAATGCGATTCAATGCTTGACTAAGGAAATATATTTTTGCTTTTGTTATGTGGTACAGTAACAGTTTAGACTTATCCATAATATTGTCATGTGAATAATCTGGAATGTGGATTAATAAAGGTACTATGTATTCTTTTATTTTAATATTGTAGTCTGTATCTTTTCTTTTACTGAAAACAAGAACAAAACAATAAAGAAGTTTTCTACATTAAGAATGACTCTGTGTTAAACAGGTGGACAAAATTCTGTATTCTCTTAGTGGTCCAACCAAATCAGCTCTTTTCTAAAAATATTCCTACTAAAAAAGAATGTCAAAATGAACCATAATTAATTGTAAGTTGACATGTTTAACAAGTTAAGGGTGAAGAGCCAAGAAAGTACTTCTTCATTTCACTTAATAACTGAAAATTTCATGCACACTGTTTTATTCTCACTACAGTTTTAAAGTTTAATATGCCAGGCTATTCCTTACAAAATATGGTGACTTAAACTTCACTGTCTGTTGTGTTGGCATAACAAATTATTTTGCCAAAAGAATGCTTCTCATGGTATACTGTATATGGCCTCAGAATCATGGGTAAATGTAAGATTTAAAAAATATTTTCTCCTGTTCATTGTTTCCAAATAGACAACATAACAGATTGTTTCACAGCAGATCATACATATGTGGAAACATATCTAAGTAGTTGGCATGCAAACACTTCTGCTAGAGTGACAGAGTGAATGTGTGATGAGGACTATAATGGAGGTAAACAAAATTACCAAAGAACAGCAGGAACAATGGACCAAATGGAGGCATACAAAGAAATGTTTGAAATAAATTTTGTAGACAATGGAGTAGCTGAAAAAAATAATGTTGGTATTGTAATACTAGCAAGAAAAAAATGAGCTTGAATAACCTTTTTTTTCTGTGACACTTTTATTTCAGTGTTTTAAAAAAATGCTCCACAGATTGTACTGTTCACATTCCTGTTGCAATCCTACATTTTCCAATTAATTTCAACTATTGGTTCACAATGCCAAATGTGAAGTCTGATTATAATTATGATATGTCTGTTTTCCCTCGTGTGTCAAAATAACAAACAAAATATCCGTATTCTGAAAATTGGGTAAGTTTACAATTCTAGAAACAAGATTGTGCTTCAAAAAATAATTTCAGGATTGAATGGTAGAATAATCTGAGCAAATAACTACTCTTAAAGGTTTTAGCCCCATTATTTATTACAAAGCAGTTGTCATCATTTCTATTGAGATCAAAAACAGACAGCATTTCCCCAGTTTAAATACCACAAACTGACCCGGTTTACGTTTTAGATTAGGGTTATTCATTTATGGTACAGGAGGGTACTGTAGGTGTGTGTCTGAGTTTCCTCAAAACACTCTTCAGAAAATTGTTCAATTTCTATAAATGTCACTTGAACTAAATCAAATATAAATTAAACATTTATCTTTATCTTCACCAAATTAGGTCATCATCACCACACAAAAATAATACTATATTCTTTGATATTCTTGCAAATATTAATGTATAATTGACATGAATATTGTATAGAACTGAAGATAGAGAATTGAGGAATTCTTCTTCCACTGTAATCTGCTCTGACTATGCCATGCCTAAACTCACTTGAACAGTACATTCAATTAGAAAACCTTTAATCCAGCTGAACATGTGGGGACCTTTTATTTTAATAATTTCATCTTCAATAGAAAGCCTTCCTTCCATAACATATTTTAAGCTTTTTCTACCTTAATAAAAACTGACACCAAACATTCCTTGTTAAGGAAAGTTTTTTTGTTAATATCACAATATATTCTTTTTATCTCATCTAGTGTTGTTCTCCATCCATCTATTTTTTACTGCTCCTTCTGATTCAGGATCATGGGGGAGCTGGAGCCTATCTTGGCAAGCAGTGGGTACAAAGTAGGGAAAAACCCCTGGTGGGGTGCCAGTTAATCACTGGGCAGACACAGACACGCACACACTTACCAACACTGTTAATGTTGTTCTATTTGTATTAATAATCCATTTTGATAATGTGACAAGAAGTATTTTCTTTCCAGAAAAAAGAAAATCACCTAGTCACCATTCATTCCACTAACATGCATATATTCAATGTCAAAGCAACAGGCTAATATAAGCCAGGACTCAATAAATCTTTTCCTGTCTTTCCAGTTGGCACAATTAAAATTACAATTACAATTTTTTGGAAGCACATCCTATGCTAACCTAAGAAAAACATTAAAAAACATTTCACAGCAAACTTGATCCTTGGTAGAGGCATCACTTTTAGTGTTATGGATTGCCTGTAGGTTCACCCATCCATTTTCTAACCACTTTATCCAAATGCATGGTTGTGGGGAGCCTGAACCTATCGCAGCAAACAATTAATGAAAGGCAGGATACATCCTGGATGAGATGGCAGTCCATCACAGGGCACAAACAGAAACAAACATGCATATATTCACAGCAGGGCAAATTTTTCCAGAAACCAATTTACTAGCATGGACTGCAAGAGGAAGATTGCACTAACATGGGGAGAACTTACGAACTCCTACAATGGACTGGCATCCCATCCAGGCTGTGTCCTATCTTGTGCTTTTTGCTTGCTTGGTTAGCCTTGCCAGCAACGCTGTAATGGCTAAACTGGGATTAGAAAATAGTTGGATGGATGTTCTATTACATCTTCTAGTTTGTTGGACACTGTATGAAATCAATACATGACATGCTGTTATTTCTAATTTCTAATAATTTGCTTCTCAGACAATTCTTGGATTCTCTCCATGTTTTCATCTCCTGTAAATCACCAGCTCTAACCCTCTCCTGTTCAAGTATAAAGTTGTATGAGTTATTCCCACAATGGATTGGGTGCATAAAGTCATTACACCACATAAATACAGTAACATTGTATCTCTTGTCATTAGCATGTTCAGTGTTTCTAGAATAAGATCCTTCCAAAGATTAAACACATTTATCAAAGCATAGCCATTACAGAGCCATACTTCAATTACATTACATTGTAGTTTAGTATCCACTTTATAACTTAATAATTAATGGTACTGTATTTCTAACTGTAATAGCACACCCACCTCCATCACACATAATGTACCATGAAGGCGCAATGTGAAATGATAATGATGATCATTACTATGTTTTTACAAACTACACCCTCACCCAGTATAAAATCCAAACAAGCAAGTCTTTTGTAAACTTATTAAATCTGGTTCAATCAACATATTGTGAAATGTACAGCCCCAGGGATCACATTACACAGATTCCTCTGGAGAATGAGCCACTGCTCAGTCATCTGACCAGTTGCAGGAAGCCAATTGGTCAACTGACTCTTTAAAAAACAGGTAGTAGAAGTTTCTGGAGTCAGTTTGGTGGTAGGAGAATGAATGTTTGCTGCTGGAGGGGATTGAAGGCAAAACGTGTGCGTGTGCGTGTGCGTGTGCGTGTGCGTGTGCGTGTGCGTGTGCGTGTACGTGTGCGTGTGCGTGTGCGTGTGCGTGTGCGGGCTACTCATCAGAGGAAAAGGACTGACCAAGGAACTAGTGAGTGTTAAGAGTTGTGTGAAGAGTCTTGGAGTGAGAGACTGAGATGTTAAAAGTAGGGAGACTGTTTTTGGAAAATTCTTTGTGTTTTTATTTTGGGTGGCTGTAACGCCTGTAGCTGCCTGGCCAGTGTAGTAGGGATTTGCCAGATCTTTAGGCAGGAGCTCAAAGAAGAGTTTTTTTTTTTTTATGGGCACTGGCTGTGGTGTTTTGTGTTCCCTGCACTTCACATAAACAGCACTTGGGTGTTTTAAAACCTTAAAACTGTGTTCTGTGATCAACTGTTTTGATCCTGGTATGACATGCCCATGGGTATGTCACAACATCTAGAAATTTTCTAAATTTGTGACCATTACAGTTTAGCTCCTTGCATTATTTAATTATAACTGCATTAAATAATTCAGGAGAATTTAGATGTACTACCCAACATAACTCCATTTAATGTTTCAAATAGATAACCATGAATTCCTAAATATTAGTAAATTAGGGTCTTAAAATTTGCAAAGCTTCAGTGCAGAGAACAATTGTAAATAACCAAATTTGCGTATAACCAAGTCCACCCCTATACCGTTACATAATGTGCTACAGTATGTCTGGTTAAAAGACATAAGTAACCCTCCCTTAGTAGTTTTAAATAGCATAATAATGCATTGGCTTTAAGTTAATTAAAATAGCACTGATCAACTTAACCAACAGAATCAGACTTGTATTAATAAGCTAAAAGAAACAAAATAAATCTAGTTGTGGGTACTTGAGCTGGGACTAGGCAGAGACTCCCTCACTAGCTATATTTATCATCCGATAAGGCTGTTGCACTGCTAATTGGAAAGTTGTTTAACACCCTTTGGCTCAGTTTCATACCGCTCTGCTCTTCTTCCATATAAAAACCTGTCAGCTAGACCAAATTGTGAACAAGCAAATTCACAAATGTTAAATTTGCAGATGTTAAGACCCTACTGTAATAATAAGCTTTCATAACAATTATTTTCTGTCTTACTTTTTGTTTGAGTGGTTTATTAACTTAGCATTAAAGGCCAAACAAAATTATTTACTAATTAGCAGTGTTTCAGATGTAATTAAACTCATCTGGGTTCCTAATACATCTTTACCAGAATACTCAGTATTATCTTTGCAGCCAGATCTTTTCCCTCAATTCTTATCCTTTGTGTTTCCTTTACTGTTCTGTTTCCAGTGCTTTTCTGTTCTCCTAACGCTACTACAGGCTAGATTGTTTCTCCCTGCAGTTACAACATATCACCTCCACTACTTCGCTACACTTGCCATAGATTTGCTTGATGCTTTGCCAATTGAAATGCCATAAGAGAAAGGAAGTGTAGGGTCTCACTTGAAGCTTTAGTATCTCAAATAATGCTTCTTGGACTACACTTCCTTAACATGTACTAACATACTAACATTTTTTCTTAATTTTCATGCCAAATATGTTTAACCCTGTTTTTTCCAATTCCAAATATTGGAATATATTTCTTCAAAATGAGACAGCTCAAAATAATTTCTGTAATGGTCTGGCCTGCGTTAGACAGCAAATACTGTATATCTTTAATTCCACAGTGGGATTTTTTATTCAGATCACAGATGACACTGACCTTAAAATTATTCAGGATAATATTTTCATTCCAGATCTGTATGTTGAGAGTGTGAATGCGCAGTGAAGTGTATAAACTCCATTCTATTTTGACGCTTTGTTCTTCCTTTGTGAAATGTATGTCACCCCATGAAACATTTTGTAGAGTTTCAAACACATTTAATTGAGTGTTGTAGAATGGAATTAAATATAATGTAACTATGTGTGCTCAATTCATTTGAAATGAAGATGCATATCAATTTCAACAGATAAAAGGTGGATATGATTTTATTCTTAAGTCAAACTATTCCATGTTGTTGTTATTCATCCTGTGACTTCCATACATTTTAATGCAGAGAAATCAGTAATGTTTTGGGAATAGGCTAGATCAGTGCATGAGACTCAGAAACAATTTAGTAGTTGCATTAAAAGTTGTAATTTTGATGCAGAAAATGACCCAATGTCAAAGTCATTGCTAGCATCTTAGTGTACTGTTATAAAACTGTTCTAGACAAGAATACGGTTAAGAGTTCTAGCAAATTTTGAATCAAACCAAACTTTCTATGTGTTTCAAAGGGGCAAATTAAATGAGTTTCAAGAGAAGAATGGGCTCAATTTGTAAGTTTTAATTAAGTGCTAGAAGAGTGCATACTAAATCACTTTGTCATCTAAAACCATATACAGTAATAATGCTGTTTCTGTTAATGGAAGTGACTGTTGAGGTGTATCAAGAATCTATGGACAATAGTGAAACATCTTGCTAGTGTCCACAAAAGCTTCAAAGCAAGAAAAGAACTGAAGTGTTTACTTGGGTCTGAGACACACTGATCAAAGGAATCATCTGGTTTGCCTTGGTTAATTAAGTTCTATGTATGGTAAACGATGAAGAATGATCAACAGTTGAGAAACAGAGGATAAAAACAGGAAGGTAGGTAGTTAGTCAGAGGGAAAGAGAAATGAGAGGAGGACACACATTTTTTGTTGGTTTTTGTATGAGCTTTGCAATTTCTTTGCTTTAAATTTAAAAAATGAAGAACAATATATACTGTAGTTAATGAAATAAAACAATTTGTTATTAGTGTATTTAGCTGTAACAAGTTCACAATTACAGATGCTTTGGGTTAAACTATAGAAATACTGTAATTTAAAAAAACAGTCTTCTCTTGTGCCCAATTTCTCATATTAAAAAATATCATATAAACTGAATTATTCTACTTTTTATCCCGGTTTAATCTTTTAATACTTAAGTAAGATCTATTTTTTTGGGACATTGTGGAGCTCAGTTTTTTTTATTAGTTTCAACTAGCCTCATCAGAAGCTATTGAAACTGGTAATGTCAACATAATGTGTAATGCCATAGCATTACTTAGAGATTAATAGAAAAGTGGTTTTTAATATTTACATATTACCATATTTAAAAAAATCCCAAAGCATAAACTAATACAAAAGATAAAATCTATCTTAGAAGGAAGTAAAGGATACATCCAAAATACAATGGAAACATTAAACTTTCAACATTTCTTTTGCAATTGTGATTGAAAATAGATTCACCATGAGACTCACAACAAAACAGTCTTCTCTTCTTCAAGGACAAATCAATTGTTGAGGTGCAAACACTGGTTCAAAATGAAAATCCTCTGCTGCGGTCGTTGATTCTCCAAACGTTTTTATTTTCAAATCCTTTGTCTGAATGTCTTTTTTTAATATTAGCATTATATCAAAAACTGTTTTTGCTACTGATGTTTGTGATTATATCCTGTTAAATTTGCAGGGCAGATTAATTCAAAATACTACACCAAATTACTGCACAACATAAAAATTCAAATTGATTAATTTTCTAAGCCAATCTTCCAGTTTCATGTTGAAATAAAGGATCGTAGGACATGTCCAGGCTTATCTGAATAGTGCATTGTAAATCTCTCCTGATGAATATCAGAATGCATCGAATAACATCAATCTGCTTTCCAATATAGAGGTTCAAGAATCTGTTTTTGTTCTAGCAGTTTTTACTGAACTGCTCAATGGTGAAAGATCAAAAATTCGGAAAATATTAAGAAGCATCTGCAGATGATTTGATGGCATAACTTACTACCAGATTAATTATTTCTAAATTTTACCTGAAGATGCAAGAAGAGTACAAATTAATTATCCTGATCACCCATTCAAAAATCAAATATGGGTGTGTGTGTGTGTGGGGGGGTAAAAATTAGTTTTACTGAAAGTTCCCAGGTTAGAGATAGAAGTTCCACTAAAGATTGATTTAAAAACAAATGTTAAAAAACAAACATATAGATCATGTAGAACCTCATTCACGTTCATAATATTTCTAAAGGTCCATGTTGTCTGATTCTCTAACCCTAACCACAGCTCCTGTGAAAACACATTTCATAGCTGAGGAATGAGTGGAGAATCAACAATGAACCTTTTGACTACATGCTTCTTTTTCTTGTATGGTGCGTTCAAATGGGAAATCATGAAAGTTTAGACAATTTTGCCAGTGCAGAACAGAGAAGTTTGGTAAAAGTGAAGTTTATCAAACCCTAACCCTAGCTCTACGTATATTAAAGGTGAGAAATGAATGGAGTATCAACCATGCCTGAACCCATGAACATTTTTTTCAGGCACGGTGCACTCCAATATGAAATCATGGCAGTTTAGGCACCTTTAAGCATGTAGAATAGAGAATTTTTGTAAGTGGAGTTTGAAAATGATTTTTTGTGAATCTTTGTTTTTAACAGGGCATAGAAAATTGTGTGGTGAAAAATGCTGCTGCTAGGGTTAGGGTTAGAATTTCCAGCAAGGTATTATTGAAATTCCTCTGCCATTGTGTTTTGAAGGGGCAAATGAAATGGGTTTTAGGTTTAAAGTGGACTCAGCTTTTGAGTTGTGATTTATTAATTTTTACATTGGCATATTGTCAAATGCCTATTGTACTAAACTCTGAAAAAAACATAAAACAGAAAAATTCCTTCAAGTTTTTAATTCTTGTAGTTCCCGGCTCACAAATAGAATTTCTAAAAGACCGTTTTTAATTGGACCTTGTTAGAGGCACACATTAGTTGGAGAGTCTTTATTAACCCCAGAAGGGTCATGCTGTTTTACAGCAGCGGTGTTGCTTTAGAGGCAGAAGTAAAAAAAGACATGAACAACCATATAGATACATATTTAGATCGAAGGTTGTTTGAGCCAATGCAGTGAGGCACGAACTAGGGTGGTAGCGGCGAAGGCACAAGCCCTAGAACCCGAATCCGTTACAATAACAAAAGGACAGACAATGAAATATGGGCTATTTCGAAGTCGCAAATGTGAGATATAAAGTCGGAATTCTGAGTTGCCAAGTCGCAATTCTGATATACCATAGTGCGTTTTTTTTTTTACTCCCTGGTGGAAACAGGCTTCCATATCTTGTTTCTCTCAAGGTGTTGCAGGACAAGATTAACAAGGCATGCTGTAGCATCTTCCACCCCCCCTACTTGCCCTGTAAGCAAATTGTAATGGATCTAGCTGATCCTTAACTTTGGCCATGATCTCAATTTTCACGATCTGTTAAAACATTTTCATAACCAGAGATCAATCGCCTACTTTAATAAACACTAAAACATCATAAATGAAAATTTCAAAAAGCACAAAATGCCATAAATTCTATTTCTAATAGTATGTTGTTCATATCCATTGTGTCTGAATCGGTAAGTGTTTTTCAGAGTGGCACATGTTCAATTACATGATAAACAATACAGACATAAAAAATGAAAATATAAAACACTAAAATACCATTAACACTTTTTTTATAGTATCTAGTGCACTTCCTCATTGTTTTTATATGTCCAAATTTACTAATTTGAGTGATCTCACCATTACTCTAATATTAAATCTTAGTGTTGCTTTCCTTCACATGGAAATTAGAATCAATTTAGTTGAAACCAATGTGTCCTAGGAAAATGTGCTATTTCAACAACTTTTGCATATGTTTTTTTAAAGTTTTGTTAATTTGAGTCTTTAAATAACATGATTTAAATTTCTATGTTCCCCATGTACAGTGCAACATAGAATAGCAGAGATAGAAAAGAGGGTCATAAGTTCTAGTAAAGTTACTGTATATTTAAACCAAAATTCCATTTTGTTATAAAGAGGCAAAGTGAATGATTTCCAAGTGCTGAATATTCTCTTGTATGTTGAATTGAAAGGTTTTTCAATGTGCCTCATACTTGTATATCTGCAAAAGTATACAAACAACACAAATGTCAATGAAAGGAAATAAAAGGACAGGGAAAGAGGGATCAGCGGGTTTCTGTGTTGTCCTGCACTTAATTTCCCACTACAGGTTTCATGGCTCCAAAGGTCTATAGCTCTGTGTTTCATGCTTCTGTACATCTCATGCTTTTGTCTAAGTTAACTACTTATGTACCTACCTAAGTAGTTTGTGCCTTTATGAAAATAAGTGCCACACAGAACCCCATACTGTTCCTCCATGCTCCACTATGCTTCACCCTCCCCTGTGCTTCCATGTAGCTCAGTGAATTCTGTCTGCTGCATACCTCTCTATGTATTGTGATTTCATGCTCCTCTTTTTTTCTGTTAGCCTTTGTGCACCATCATACTCATTATTGATAACACTGAGGTAGCTTATTTACTCTAAGCTTTCTGCTTTATTACCTGTAGGACTTAAAAAGTGCATTTTGTACTTGCAGACTGCTTAATGCTGTCAGATGTTTTTTTTTCTGGGTATGCTACAAAAATAAAATTTAGGAAGTAGACTGCATTGTATTTTGTGTATGCCTTATTTGGGAGTCAGCTGGCTATTTTCTAATATCCTCCAGTTTGCTATTTATTACCTTTATAGATGAGAAGGTGTTCCTCACTACTGTTGGTTTTATTCTGGATTGTTTTGTGTTACTGTGAGAATTAAAAAAGGAAATTGGGAAGATATTAATAGGAACAAGTTTTTGTCTACTGATCTATCTGAAGCTTACATTTTGGTACCATGCCCAGTTTTCACAACATATATGGGAAGTAGTTTGCCCCAGAGAATGACTTGGACTGTTCTTCTGTGCCTGAGCCCAAACAGTGCTACTACGGTACCTGAGTACATTATCTACATGTACATGTATCTTGATATTTTATGCTACTTTTTAGCACAGGCTTCATGCCGTATATTATGCTTTTGGTGGTGATGGTGTTGAAGCATGGCTTGGTTTCTCCACAGTCGACTCTGTGTTGCACTTATATTGGCATATCCCTTCATTGTATAAACAGGGAGCCTTGGTGTTCCGTTACCGCCACTCTAATGGGGTCTGTACAGCAGAAAAATTCACTAATTCAATTTCTTAAATCTTGGAGAAGTCCTCTTGAGTGTAGGCTTACTCAAACCCTCGCCCAATTTAAGGGTTTAAGGCTGTTACCTCCATGCAAGGAGTGGAATTAATAGATGGCACTCTATGAAACCACCCCTTGGCAAGTAAATCAGGAATGGACAGAGGATCAGAGGAAAAATAACCAATACTGTCAGGAAAAATATTGAACAAGAAAAAGTTTTTAACAGCAGCTCTAGACAAAAAAAAGATCTTCAGGGTACCCAACTTAAGAAATGCTAAGAAAAAGAGAAATTAAAAGAAAATTATCCTCTATTAACTTAAAAAGAAAGTGTCCAGAACACAAAACAGCAAACACCACACAGCCTTCCCCACCATCAGTGAGGTTTAAATACCCTAGGCTCCACCCCTACCTCCTCTTGATTGACAAGCTGCCTTCATTTAAGGCAAGGGAGGGCCCAGCTTTGTAACCTGATACAAAATGGAGGCACAACAAACAAGGACAGAAGGACCATTGAACAATAAATGACAACCTCAAGAGAGGTTATGGGACCAAGGCCAGCACTGCCTTCGTTATACGCTGATTTTTCTCTTATAGCTAGACATTTGCAGTCTTGGTGTTGACCAAGCAATGCCGTTTTTCTGAGTCACTCTGAAAAAATCATTTCAGAGTTTATCCCAAGCCTTGAATCCCATAAACTACAGCATGTGGCGAATATGATAGTCAAGCTGTTGAAGGCCTCTGCCTGGGTCATTGGTGGGAGCTTTGTTGCCACAGGAACAACTGAACATCACCTGAATCCCAAATAATGAGAAACTGACCTTTCAGAAATTCCTTACTTCAGGTTTTTGTCTTTGACCTGGGAATTATTATTATTTACCAGTTGTACATGATGAAGGATTTATGTCAGTAGCTGAGAAGGCATCTTTAACCTTTGGGGTCCCTCAACAGACACTAGTGGCTAAGAGGTTGAAGGTATTTAGGAGACAGAGTGGTTATTATAGAAAGTGATACTATTCTATTGCTCCAGGAAAAATAACCACATTGATTGATCCAATGTCATGGACTTAGTATCCAGATGAACTGGTTATACTGTACGTGGTGGTCATACGTTGTTACGGAGCAAGTACAATTTTCAATTTAAGAATAAATATTTAAGAGTTTCATCCTTCTTCTTTGAGCAGGTACAGTTTGGTTAATGATTGTGAAGTAAAAAAGGCGAATGAAGTAAGGTGGAACAAAGTAGTAGATGAAGGAAGGCTATAAATTGAGGGGGAACTTTGACAAGCCATATTCATCAGAATACATGTAAGTGACTATAGTTAAAATGCTAAACCCGAGGAGAATAAAGTGTTTTATGAAAAGGGGGATAAGGGAAACAGGCATCAATTGATTCACTTCCAAGTTAGGCAGATGTCAGCCCAACCTCAAGGTAGGGAATCAAATTTGGACCTGTACTGACACATGTGGATGGTAGCCCAAAGTGCAGAGCTGGAGCAAAGAGAACCTGCTGAAAGGAACCAAGCAACCTAAGGTAAACTGGAATCTGTGGCACTGGATGGAAGGTCTGAAGTTGGTTTTACTTTCAAATACATTTTATAAAATAAAAGATTCATGATTTACTGGATCAGTGGAAAAGCGGGAGTTTTGGTTTTCTTTGAGTAAGTAAAGAAGAAACCAGATAGAGGTCTGTCTCTGGGGAGATGCAATATTTTTCACGTCGACTCCGGTGAGTAGCAAGGGTAAGACCTGTCTCTGGTGAGGTCAAATTACAAATCCAAAAATTTAACCTGCAAGCAAGAAGCATGGTATAAGTAAGTGGAAATTAGTTAAGTTTAGTTTAGATCTTCTCCCAAATTCTTGTTAAAATATATACTCTTAACTGGCATTTTTAAAATGTCAAATTTGATAAAATCAAAAGTAGAAACAATGCTTTCTGAAGTCAAATATTTTAAAAGAATAAGGATACTAGATGCGTACAAAACTGAAATGTTTATACACTGTAACTGCTCTTTAGAAGTATATAGGTTTCCTTATTGTACTTAATTATACATACTGTAGCTCTCCTGAAGTTTTCAGTTCCATACACAACAATTTTCTCAATAGGTAAAAGAATAGGCTGCAAATGGCATAATAAACATCAAATATTCTCAGCAATCTATTATTGACCAAAATGCATTATTGGGTGAGTTTCATGAATACCCATTTCATCCGGGTTCCTTTATTATGATAGTAATGCTATGGCATTGTGAACACAATTCTTCAGCTACATTTTTAAACCTAGAGCATTGAATGCAGGTGTGTAAACTGTTACATCTGAAACATCCAATCCAAAAAAAACAGAAATTGAAATATGGTTATATTACCATAAAAATGCAAAAGCTTATTTCCGTACTTAATCATGAAGCTGCATAATTCTGTACTGTATAAAAATATTGGAAGACTATATACAGTATAGTAATGCTCACTAAAGCCTCCAAAATGTTATGATTCATTTAGTTTTTATGTTCATAATCTATGCAGTTGGCTGCTGGTTTAATGACAATTTTGTCATTAATGTACTTTACTGACGAAAATGAATTGTGAACTCTGATGTTAAAGATTAAAATAAGCTTTAAGCAGAGTTGAATACCACACAAATCAAGGTTATTTCTAGATGTATTGCTTTCTGAATGATTAAAATGGTCATTTTGTTTTTCAAAGAATACTTCATAATGCAGTACAGCAAATTCCAGGAGTCTATATGTCCAGGTTGCGGTAAATTGCTCATTTGATTCAATCTTGCCAGAAGAGTGACAAGCAGTATTATGCCTTGCATGTTAATACATATCTGTGAGGTATACTTTAGCATCACTTGAAAAAACAGCAGGGTGTTTGAATTGGACAGGGCTCTGCAAATGAAAATTATTTTAGTTTCATAGTTTTTGATTTAGGATTATTGGATTATTTTTTGTAATTCACAATTAAATAAAATACCCTATATGAGTGTAAAATCTTGAGTTCGGTATAGAGTTTCAGGCATTCTTGTGAAAGAAAACAGAGTGTAAAAATGATCAAATTTTTACCAAAATGTTTTGGCCGATTATCAAACTTTATTGATAAAAACAAAAACAAAACTAACTGACCAAGCCAGAAGAAGAAAAAGAATAACGGACACAGCGCGAGCCTGCATTCTATCCTCAACCATCTACACCACACTTTTCCCTGGGTCAGAGATTAAATAAAACTTCACTCGCACCAAACAAATTACCACACACAAAACACTGAACATGTTAACCCAAATATGTCTCACATTAGACCCACTGTGGAAAAAGAAACGTTCATGTTTCTAAGTAACATTCCTATAATTAATTAAAAACATAACTAAACTTTATAACAAGTAACAAATACTAGAACGAACAAGTATTAGATGTAAGATCATTAAACAACATGAAACCACTGAAACACTTTGTGTACATTTTTGTTCAACTTTGTTTTACAATATAGTCCCTGAAACAGGCTGGCAACTTAACAGGCCTGCGACCTGGCTGTCGTGATGACTGCTCAGGTTAATCAGAGGAGCAGGAGGTACTGTCCATTTGAGATGCTACCTGAGCTGCACTGTGATCTGATTCCCCTGGAAGGTGTTGGACGTGTTGTGCAGTGGACTGTTCATTAATTGTATGTCTGGCAGGAAGGTGGCACTGCTTCACACCAGAGAAAATGATGGAAGGCAACTCAGGGGTAGCACTAGGTACCTGCACATCTGGGTTGTCCTGGGGTGGCACCCTTTGAGTCTGCTGAAGCTCAACAGGTACAGTTGGAGGGAGACATTCTGTCTGTGGATAAGCAGGTGCCAAATAAGCTTTTAGACAGTTGTGATGAACAACTTAGGTACTGTAGGTCCATCAAGGGAGTCTTTCTGTCTAATGACATACAGTACAGCACCCCATCTCCATCAGCAGGACATATTAACTGTATGATGCAGTATGGCCCTTTCCAACGTGGTGCCAGTTTACACCGTGAATGAGCTGGATCGTTCAACCAAACTAAGTCTCCCATGTGGTACGGTGAGTACTTTACTTTTTTTGTCATACTGGGTCTTTTGTTGTAGATGTACAACTTCACAATGTTCCTGGCTTCACTGATAAGTGTGCTGGAGTTTACGAGAAACAGATGCAGCATATTCGGCTGGTGTTCCTGGAGATGCAGATGATAGTTCAGCCTTAGGAGAAAATAATAGATGAACTGGCAACTGAGCCTCACGACCATGCACCAGAGAGAATGGTGTATACCCAGTGATAGCATGTACTGTACACTTGTATTGTAGGCAAGCTGAATGGATCTCAGCAAGGAAAACAGAGCTTTCTCTGGCCGATGATAAAACCTGGCCGATGATACCCTGCTGGCCCACTAACACCTCTTCCGGCAGCAACCTTAGTTTTTCCCAGGAGGTCTCCCATCCAGGTACTGACCAGGCTCACACCTGCTTAGCTTCAGTGGGTTACCAGTTGTAAGTTGTAGGGTGATATGGCTGCTGGATACCAACCTAGTTCTTGATTTGAAGGAATCTTATACATATTTATGAATACCTTATTACCTTTTGCATTGCTGAAAGCATGACTTTTGATATTATTTAAATTTGTAATCAAAAACAAGTCCTCAAGGGTGGAAGACTTGAAAGTTAAAAAAGGTAACCCACTCATTTAGTCTCCCTGTTGTGTGACTTTAAAACTTTTTAATACCGCTCTCCAAAAATAAGTTTGTTATATGTCTAGATTTAATTTTCTCAGGGATTCTCTTACGTTTAGTTCTCTTTCATGGTAATATTACCCTCAAGACCTATCACAACACAACATTAATAAAAAACATATCCTTTCAATATGTGCTTTGAGCTATTGTCCATTCACATGAGTAGAACATTTTAAGAATTACTTCAAGTACTTTTAAATTGTAAATTATTCACAAATGTCTACAGTTTTCAGTTATCAGTTGAGTAAGCATAGGCACCTGAAGAAGGCTCCACAGCAAAAACATTGTTTCCTTTCTTCTCTTCTCAGCGTGAAATAAAACTTTACTTTTTCCTTTGCAGCCTACTTGCAAAACTATTACTTTTGCAGCATGCTGACGCAGCTACCTACTTTTACTACCGGATTTGTTTTTAAATGTGGTAGCATCAGTTTTATATTAAGGACAACAAAGTTGTGGGTGATACTATTCCAAAATACTACATCACTTTCTCTATTTGTCTCACCATGAAAATGAGCACTTTTTTCACCCCCTGGTGGTTAATTGTTCACCATATGCTCAACGATGGATGTTGTTCATTTTCTTTATTCTTCCAGTTATGGCTATTCAAAAAGGCTTTGGGAAGTTCAAAGCTAATGAAGTTAGAACTGAAATATTTGTATTTGTATTGTTTCTATTACCCAAATTATGAAAATGGATAAAATGATCCAGTATGCCACTAATCTAGTTTACAGACAAACAAAGCACTGCTTTATAACATAAGGCACTCAATTCTTTGTATTCCTAATTCGGGTATCATCTAAAGTTCACAAAGAGGGATTCCACAACAGTTGCACCAACAAATGTCAGAAAAAATAAAATGTACCACATTCTGAGCACCACTGGGTGAATAAGAAATGATTTGCATCAGTTAGCCATTTGACCATACTGTATGTGTATGTGACATCCCTATTCTTTTGTCAAGTCCAAGTGGCTTCATTACTTTGAAATAAAACTTTCTAGCTATTTTACCCCAAATGGAAAGAGAATAAAAATATAGGAGATTAGTCTAGGACCCTGAAAGTTTGTTTTCATGTATACTCTTACAAAATACAGGGCTGGAAATATCCAAGCAATAATAAAAATATGAGCTCTTTTAATTTTCTAGGGCTCTGATAATTGTTAGTGATTGTTGTAGGGTATATGTGATAAGATCAAAACAACAAGGTCTGATATACATTGGTGTAGAATGGTTTGAAGTTACAGTTTGATTCTGTAATTTCTGAATATTGATGGAAACCAAAGAAAGCTAGTACTATAAGTACAGGGTTTGTAGTGTATATTTGTTAAAGGAAGAGTGACGACTGTTTTCATTTCTGACGTGAGAGGATCATATTTAGAAGATACAGGAATTTCTGATTTTCAAGGTGTTTGAGGACTATTTATTTGTAGGCAGGGGATGGAGCAGGAATAATTGCAGTATAGCAATTTATGAAAGAAACTAAGGCTGAAATGTAATTGATGAGATCCATGTTTGGCTGTGGAGTACGTGGAATATTAAAAAAGGATATAATTAGTAAATCAAATGAAACAAAGTTGGAAATATTTGGTGGAAGCCCCCAAACTGACTCATATGAGTGCAGAATTTAGGGGCTATGATTTGGATAATATTGTTTTTTTGTGAGGAAGAGGATGATTTATGGAAATATAATTTTTAAATATGGAAAGATTGTAGTCTGTGGGAGGGTGAATTGTAGATCATTTAGGAAATTGTTTGAAAATCAGCTCAGCATCAAGAGCTTCCAAATAAATGTGCTCATTCCAACTGCTGCATATAAGCTGTGGTCTTAGTAGAAACATGTCTGTGGTATGCAGTTGCAGAAATGCACTTCTGTCCCAACTCAATTGCTTGACGAACCTCTAGTTACTGACACCAGCCAGCCAGATAATGATTAGAAACTTTCAGACATCACTCTAGATTAGATTACTTTCTGACATTAAAAACAGAAACTGAGGTTGTGTTAGAATGGGTTGCATACATAAAATCATCCCAAACTGCAAGCTAAGTAGTAAATGAAGTGAATAGCTACACTAGGGGATCCAGTCACTATAACAGAGGTTCAGCCATACTCACTGTTTCTAGTCCCTACAATGAAAGCAGTATCACCATGTGATGAACATCATAAGTAACTGAATAGAATTCCAGTGCTTTGTCTTTGCCTTGAAAGGTAGATTCTAACAACGTTATTGAGCACTGAAGAGCCTGACATTAAATGTAGGAAATATGGTTGTGTTCTTATTCGTACATTTTTTAACTTTTTGCCATCAACCCCATAAGGGAAGATAATTGCATCTTTGCAGCATTTTGATGCTTTTATCTTGTATACAGAAAAAGGTTCCCTCTGGGGGTGGAACAGTGGCACAATCGTTAGCATTGCTGCCTCACAGTGCTGGGGCCCTGGGTTGAATTCCAGATCTGGAGTGACTGTGGTGTTTATATGTTATCCTGAATTCAGGCGTGTTTTCCCCTGGCGCTCTAGTCTCCTCCCAAAGTCCAAAAACAAGACATACTGGTAGGTAATTGACTTCATGGAAAACTGGCCCTGGAGTGTTTCTGCGTCTGTGTGTGCCCTGTATTGGACTGTTTTCCTTGTGGTTTGCCAGGATAGGATTCAGCTCCCCCATATTTCTGAATTGGATGAAGTGGTTAGAAAATGGATGGATAGGTTCCCTCTGGTTTACAGTCAGTTTAGAGAGCAGTCTTTGTCCTGAGTAGCCATTTATATTTTTTTTAAAAATTGCTATATCTCCCTTGACTGAAGTTGAGTCTCTTTTGGATGCTAGTGGCAAAAGTCTAGAGTAGTAGTTTTAGTTCAGTAAAAGGCTACTTTCAGATCTATTGCAAATATTGTTAAATAATACCTGTAATGTGTTTTTGTTTTGTCTCTGGTTGAAAAACTGTAGACATTTGCATCTTCAAAGTAGTTACCTGTTCATTTGCTTAGATGCTATATAGTGCAAGCAAAATAAGTCCTGTGTCCATACTCAATGCTCTGATTTTGAGGTGTTATTTATAAAATGTATTAAGATTTATTTAAATAAATGTGTTTTCTGGCAAGCTGGTAACAAGACCTGATTTCTTACTCTAATTCAAAGTTTACTTAGAATGTATGCAATTTTCATTCTCACATTTGTTATAATTGGTGTTAATCCTATCCTGGATAACCACTAATTTGTAACAATAGTTTGAATTTAATTATTACAATAAAAATTTTACACAAATGTATATTATTAGTTCAAGTAGGTAACTGCATCAGCATGCACAGGCTGCAAAGGAACAGGTCACAGGTTTTATTCCATGCTGAAAAAAAAAGAAAGGAAACGCAACATTTCGGCTGTTTCAGGTGTGAAGCTCCCCTCACCAATATAGTCTGGTTTCTAAATTATTTCTTAAACATTAAAAAAACTGTGTATGTGGCAGGTTATGACTGGTAAGATATGACCAACTGAACAATAAAGTTAAATTTATTAAATCACCAAAAAATCTCATATAGAGATTTAGACTGGTGGTATTTTTTGATAACTGGCCACCAAAAAAATGAAGAAGACATCCTCATTTTGTACAACAACACATGTCTGACCTCGGCTGGAGGTCATGTGGAGGTGAAAGATCAATCACAGCTCATTAGTCTTCACTGTGGTATAATGAAAAAATATAGAACAATCTGGAAAAAATGCTGAATACAGTCTTACCAGAATGTCAATTATGTGTGTTTTTCCATGTGAATGCTCATCAGCAGGTAACAGATGTTGTTTTAATAAAAACAGAGTGTTTGACTCCATGAAGTGAAAGATAATAAATCTACCCTTAATAATTCTCAGATTCAAGCTTAGAGCCTGGTCTTACCAAGCATTAAGAAATCTTTACAATTTTGTTGGTTTTCCTAAATCATCTTTCCAATATGACTTATTTCCTTTCACATTCTGCAGTTAAACCTATATGGTTAGTTGTGGTTACTCCAAAACAGGAAGATATAGATTTGTTAGTAGAGGGAAGAGCTACTCATGTGAATTTCTGTTTTTGTGGTATTTCTATATTTTAAATTCTATAATATTATAATGTAACATAATTAGTTCATATTTGGTTTAATATCTTTACTGAACTAAGTATACCATTGTATATTTGTAAATATTGGTCAGTAGGAGACTGCATAAATTTAGAGTACATTAATGAGAAAAGATCAATCAATTTTCTTTAACCTTACAAATATGAGTGACCTTTTTGGGGGATGGGGGATAAGATGGGACTGAGTCAAAGCCTGAACCCCATTAACAATCTAAAGAGGACTCGGCTTTTTTACTTGCCCAACGTAGACTGTCTTTTTGGAGTATCCTGGAATCTTATATATATATATAAAAAAGTTTGTTTCATTTTTTTTAGAAAGAGAAACCTGAAAAGATTGAGACATGCAAGAGCACAAGTTCTGTATGTTTTGTATTCCTTACAAACTACACAAGGAACTATTTTCCAACAAGTCTATTCATTGTGACCATCATGGAACCTGATTACATAAAAAGACTTATAAACAGTTTTATAGTTACAGTTTTATTTGTTTATTATGTATACTGTATATATAAATAATATATACAGTTTATTTATGTTCTCAATTCCTCTGTGTGTCTATAAGATTTGAGTGCAGAGTTTAGATTATATCATATATGGGCACAAGGACAATTAGCTTGGGCATGTAGGGGTCACACAGTACCTCTTGAAGAAATAACAGTAATGGAGTTGAGGGGTGTCTCTCATGGTCAGTAAGCTATCTACTCCTATAGTCACCATCTGCCACTAGGGTATAAATATGGGTGAGTGTCCCACCTTCAGAGAGTCCAGTAAAAGTACTGTACAGGGCAATGCAACTGTCTTTCATATGGGACTCTTTTCTGTGGTTCTATATTCTGGTTTAGTAATGAATCTGTTGTAACCACATGTACACGGTTTCTTCACAGCTGCATAACTTTTAAAATAGACTATAAAGTAAATAAATATATTTTGATTTTTTGAATGCTATTTTGTAATGAAAGTTAATAGTTTTCAAAATAATACAGTTACATTCATTTGTGTATATTCAACAGTACTAAACTCAAATTTTGCTTCATTTTAAAATGTCTTTGATCACTTTCATGGAAGCTATAACACTGTACGGTGTATCATACTTGTGTAAATACAGTCTCGGGAAAGAAAAACACCATGACTGCAGTATTTTGCAAAATATCTATTAAGTATCAGTATCAGTCTATCATTATCTATTAAATGTGCACAGCAAAATCAAACAAATCCAAACAGTAGCATACTGTAGCTCCTTCTCTGAAACTTACTCAGCCTAACTACTCAGGCTGCTATACCAGTTTCCACTAGAAACCCTCCAGAAAAAATTAGAAGGCCAGATATCAGATTCTTTACCTCTTTGGCTGGTCAGATGATGGCATACAACAGGTAATACCCACAAGTTCCTAGGTAGTGTGTGAACCATTTGCTATTTTTTCCCCTTCATACTGCAATGTCATGTGGCATTTCCTTTTGTTTTTCTCCACCATAGCTCAATGACATTGTTTTTTTATTTTAGTTTTCAATTTAAGTTAGGTTGTTTTAAATAAAAAAATGTTTATTAAGAAGATTTAAAATGTTTATTAAAACTGCAAGAGAATTGAATGCTAACCATTTTTCATGAATAATGAAAGTAAAACAGGAACTGTAGTTTCTGCTCTTGGTTTATCATGATAGAGAAGGTATTCTGATGAAGGTATCAAAGCATGCAGAAAAAAATGTGGTGCTTCAGTACAGATCTTAATCTTACTATCAATACATTATTCAGTTTAAAGTAAGTACAGTCTAGAAGGACAGCAATAGCATTGCTTTTTAATTCAAATGTATGTGCATGGGAAATTCAAGGAAAAAAATGGTTGTTTTCTGAAATAAAATTGCATTTTACTAGTTGGAAAATGAATATCTAAAAGATATTATTGGTATGTAATGGTATATACCAGACTGAATTCATATAAACACATAATTTAAAAAAATGTAGTAATTATGTTTAATTCTATTACATTTATGGAAAAGATAAATAGAACTGTAGCCAGCAGGCATATCATCCTGCAGCTCTCAACTGGCTACCCACTGAAGCTAAGCTGTCACGATTATAGTCCCCCCTCCTTAAGGGTGCTCCAGCCCTTTCACTTGAGACTTTATTCTGTGCACCTGTTTCCTATTCCCAGCCCACCTTAAAAGCCAGGCGCTGACGCTCATCCGGGCTCTGCATCTGATTTCCGTATCGTGCGAGTCCGGGACCTGAAAGCGCCTGGTCCCGTTAAGGTTTTAATCTCGGTTCCCGTTCCTGTTCCCTGTCTGCCGGTTCCGACCCGGCCTTCGTGTTTTAATTCTGTGTTTTGATGGATCTCCTGGTTTTGGATTTTCATTTGTGTTTTAGATACTCTCTAAGGACTACTCTTTTGGATTGTTCGCCTCGGCCACACCTCCCCCGTGCACCAGCGCACCTTGGACACGCCCCCCTGTCTTCAGCCCCGTGTTCCTGCATGACGTTTCCCCAGTGTTTCCCACTTCTTTGGATTGTGTCGTCCGCATAGGGTCCAGAAAGAACTGTTCGTTACATAAGCAGGGTTGAGCCTGGTCATTACTTGGATGGGAGACCTCCTGGGAAGCCATGGTTGCTGCTGGAATTGGTGATATTGGGACTAGCAGGAGGCACCCACCCTGTGGTCTGTGGCGGGGACACTATACTGTAGTGTCTTTAAACTGTCTTTAAAAGACTTTAAACTGAGGTCATTAAAGATCCTGGGCATTTCTCAATAAGAGTGGGGAGTTATCCCAGTGTCTGGGCCAAATTTCCCCCCTCGGCCTTTACCATGGCCTCCAAATTGTCTCCATGTATGATTGGTTTGCCCTTGCCCTGCGATGGACTGGCACCCTGTCCAGGGTGTACCCTAGGTTGCGCTCGTTGCTTGCCGGGTAGGCTCTGGCCTCCCGCAACACTGTATGATATAAAGCGGTTTGACAAATGACATGACATAAATAGAAATAAACCAGAGAATCATCTTAATGGAAATGGGACTCTAAGGGATACTTAGCATGTTTTTTTAAGAGGTATGTTTGCTTTACTAAAATTTAATTCTTTGAACAAAAAACAGCAACAAAGCATACAATATGGTATTATTAGAATTTCAAAAGACCTCATAAAAGATTAATTGTCAAATTGTATGCAGTGGCCATTCATGGTAACGTGTCTTTGAGAACTTATTTACTAGAAAACAGAATACTGCTAAAGGGGAAATGCTTATATTTGGGTGAAGTAATTAGTGAAGCACCACATGATCTCTACTATGACTATTAGGACTAGTGGGAGTCATGATAGAACTATTAGTGCTACAAAGACAATTGTTCTTCCCAATTTATATCACTGAGCTAGATTTTGGTATAGGTAGCAAAGTAGTAATTTGCAGATGATGTGAAATTATTAGGACTAGCAAATACTGTAGAACCTGGAAAGGAAATTCAAAATGATTTAGACAGGGTTCAAGACTGGGCTGACACTTAGATTACATTTAATGTAGAAATGTACATGTAGATTATTACATGTAGGTGTTTGTTGACATATTATTCCCATATTCTAGACAATGCAGGGAAGCAATAAAAAGTAAATGAATGTTAGGGTTACAGTAACAGTCCTGTTTTCTGGAATTCAATTATTTATAACACTTTTAGATTTTTTAAACAAGGCACATTAAGCAATTTGTAAGGCATTGCGATATGTTTTTTTTATTCATAGTTAATAAGAAGAATGAAGAACTCCAGAGGGCAGTATATACTGTATAAGTCAGTATATAACCATGAAAGGAAATCTACCATACTGTGTACTGTAGGTAGGTTTTTAGAATAATAAAGTATACAGATTTGGGATAATGATTAAATGTGTCTCAATACACTCCAGTGATGTTAACTGCTGCATAACCACAACAAATCCCCTTTTAATGACAGATTTGATTAAAGCACATGTAACATAACCTGTTGCATTGTGAAAATTGTGAAAGTCAAGAAATAAAGACACAAAATTGAACTGAATTGCCCTCTTGGATCCTGGACTAAGTCACTGTTACGCTGGGTACCAGCAAGTATAGATAAATTGATGGACCCTATGTGGGTGACGAAATGGCAGGCCGTTAAAGGGGTGATCCAAATTTGTGGTCAAAAGGGAAAGCGAAAAGTCCAAAAGCAAGAAAGTAAACAACAAGTCTACAATATCCAAAGCAAGTTCCAGAAATTGAGTTCCAAAAAGACAATCCTAAAGTCCATAAACAAGGGAGCTGTCCCATAACAAGAAGACTCTGATCCAAAGTCCACAAAGTACAACCCAATACTGAGCCAAGGTAGAGGCAGACAGCACGGTTTAAATAGACAGGAGGGGAGGTGTGGTGATGGATTTGGGAAGCCTGGTTAACCCATGCCTTCCCAGAGTGGATGAAGTAAGCCGAGACCGTGTAGGCACCCTCTGGTGGCTGGAAGAACTGTAACAGTCACTTCACCTTCTGTTTGAGTCAATGCATCTTTGGCCATGAATGCAGGTTTTGTGTAGACAACCTTGATACATGTTGGCAAGTGTGCCACAGTTGTATAGAATGATCTGTTAATTGCTATGTACCACATTCCAATTGATGGGGAGGTCCAGGTGTGGTGATTAGGATAGAATTACCTATAAAGCTCCACTTGTGATGATTGATGTCATTCTGACTCCATGGCACCATGGAGAACTAGGCCTCATCTGCTGCCTTTGATGCAAAAACATTTTAGCAAGACAGCACAACACATGTCTTCATACGGCTCAGGGAACAGCGTTTTTGCAATAAGTTAATGCAGTTACTGTATGCAGTGAATGCTCTTCTAGTCAGCCTGTCTCTCACTGGACATTTGTTGGTTGAGCTGGGATGATATTTGGCATGTAGGGCTCACAGACACATGATTGTCTGGGATCTCAAGGAACAGGGTAGACTCCAACAAGACAGTCTTGAGTATAGCATTTCTGAGATGCTAGATTATATGATACCTAATTAAATTAAAAGTAGAATTTGAATTTGAATTCATTTTATGTCAACATTGTGCAATGCTCTAGTTAGACCCCAATTGGAATATAGTGTATAGTGTCATTTTAGACAAAAAGCAACCAATTGCATTCCTAGACTTAAATGAATGTCCTATTCTATCAGGTTCAGAGAAACAGGTTATGGTTATGGTTATCAGGTTATGGACGTCTAATCTTCTTGAGCCACAGACTTGCAGAATATGTGAGGATTTTAAAATGTTAATGTTGAAAGCTGTTATTGGCTCCAAACAAATGATGAAGTAGTTCAACCAAATGAAAACAGGAAGACATTTGAGCCTTCTATAATTGCTATGTGTTTTTTAAATTGTTTTGTAGTTTAAAAAACTCTTACTGTATGTTGGTCTTGGTTTTAGTTTATGAAAAGCCAGCTTGTCCAGTACATGCATATGCATACTGCTAGCTACACATCTACATGCACATCATCTGTCTGCAATGTTCACTAATCGTGTGCCTATATCTGTTTAGGAACTGATTACAGATTAATTATTGAACTACAATTTAAATTAGCAGTTCAAACATCACTTATGATTTACTGATGTGGTCTTTAAGCAAGACAACAATTGAATCAAATAATTGAAATAATTGGATATAGTCCAGAATCAGATATACTAGATATTAATCATAGTGAATATTCAATTCTGTGGTAATTTCCCAAATGCTTACAAAGTAAAAAGTTTTAACAATAATATAAAAATACAGGGGTTGCTTGAGCACACATAGAACCCATAAAGCTGACATCTATGAATAATAGCATCATTAACAATTAAAAGTATGATCCATTCTATTGTCTGTAAGCACCAAGCACAAGTGAATTGACAAAGAATTCTTCTGGCTCATTTTCATTCATTGTATGCACTTTTTCTGGTCCTCTCTCATTTTGCCACATTTTCCTAGACGTTTATTTTTCTCACATTTGCTGCAGGATGTGCCCAAATCAGGACAAGGTTTAGGGTTTTGACTACTTCTGCATCTGCCCCAAATTCTACAGTTACGCTCTCCTGTGCTTTTATTTTTTTCCCAGCTTCTCACAGAATGCATTTTGGCCTTGTTTTTTTATGTAGCACTCGAGCCTGCATTATGGTAGTTTCTGGCTCATGTGTGGTGGTCTGTCAAAAGTTAAAAATATCTTTCTCAAGCCATTTCCTGGAATTCTGCTTATTACATAACTGTTATCCAACAAATCTTTCAAATAACCAGACTCACAAACAATTCCATTAAATGAATCTTTTTCCTTTTTAAGTTCTCTTGTAATGAACTTAAGTTTATTTTACAAATATTTTGTTTCAATTCAAAATATTATTCAAACTTCTGCACATACTGTAATTTCCAGAACCATATGTTTGCAATTACTGAACTGAAAAGATTAGTAAATATCCACCACTTCCTGCTAAATCACATGGAGAAGTATTGAGGCCTTTGTCTTACAATGTGCATTTTCTGTACTGCTGGCTGTCAAGCAGCAACATTTTGCTTAAATCTTTTTCAGTTCTTTACTATATTATGAGACATCTCCATTCCCACTGTGGAAGTTTGGTTTAATATACCCATTTCAGTAAAAAGGCATTTTCCAAATCATAAAGTCTGTCTCAATTTCTAGAGATTCTTACTGTCTGATCTGTGTCATATCTATCACTTGTTAAATACAATTCTCCATTTCTGACACTTTTTCTCCACATGTATCTCTATTATTCAACACTTCCTTCTGCAAAATTATCCATGGATTGTCTAATCCAAGTGCATAATACACTTACTGTATGGTATTACTCTAAGTATACTGACTGTACTTGATATTATGTACTGACACCACAGTGTAACTATATTTTGCACTCCCAAACCATAAAGAATAAGAAGTATTATTATTACTTTTTGCCATTTTTGTGTATTTTGCTCTAATTTTAAAATCTCACAAGCTAGTGTAATTTTCAGTAAAATGTATCCTAAACCACTTTCTGAATTCTTTCTGCGACAACTTTTATATTACTTGGAATGACTTTGAAGTCTTCTGTTATAAAATGAATGTGAATCCATTGACACAGATTGCTTGAATTGCATATGTAGCTGTGTTACTCCAGCATGCTTTAGAATATCAAGATACTCTACTCTTTTATAATTAGCTGAATCTGATATGCACAGATAATTTTTTTTTTGTCTCACGGGGACTAGTTAGCTCAATCTGAAGGGATAAGGGAGGAGTTGCAAAATGTTTCTCAAGTCAGTACTCAAACACTAATTGACTTCATGTCTTGGGTGAAAGCTAAATGCTAGTGGTGTATTAACAGTCATCTATACATTTTTATGATAAGAGGACGAGGTTCTGTTATTCTATTACATAGACAAAATTAATTATTTTAATTATTTAACAAATTATTGTATTTTTGAATGTATTGTATTAATGACATGAAGCTACGCAGGGTTGAGCCTGGTCAGTACTGGATGGGAAACCTCCTGGGAAGCTATGGTTGCTGCTAGAAGTGGTGTTAGTGGGACCAGCAGGGAGTGCCCACCCTGTGGTCTATGCGGGTCCTAATGCCCCGGTATAGTGGTGGGGATACTATACTCTGTAGTAGGCGCCGTCTTTCGGATGAAACGTTAAACCAAGTTCCTAACTCTTGGTGGTCATTAAAGATCCCCGGGCATTTCTCGTTAAGAGTGTAGCGGCAATGCTTTTAATAAGACAGAATTAAGTGTTGCTGTGCTTTTCTAAATGAGGCCCCTTCTCCCTTTCTCATCTCTGTGGTGCAGCCACAGAGAAGCTTTCATGCAGTTCTGATTTAGGGTGTTTTCTCACAGATAAGGAGCAGCTCCCAAATAGGGATGCGCCCAGCGATGTTTGACCCCAAGTGTCTAGGGGTAAAGGGGTGTAACATTTAGGAGAGTTTCTGGATGCAGGTGCATTCTGGTGAGAGACTTAGGAAGCGTGATAAGTGTTGGTGCAAAAGTGATTATTTTAAGGTGAATAAGTGACTGGTACGTAATATGACACAATAACACACAGGGTAAGGGAACTAGAGTGGTGCCAAAGAAAAGAAAATAACAAACAAAATGGAGCTGGCTAAGAAAGTGAGGGAAAGCTGACCTAGCTACAAATGAAAACCCGAAACACACGGTCTTCAGCATCTTCAAACACCCTAGCTAACCTTCACTGACTACCCAAAACCACACAAGACAAATGGCACTCACCCATACTAAACCAGTGTGACTAATACAAAAATCAACTACAGTACGTGTGTGTGGAATGAACCCAACAACCTAAACTAACTATACACAAAAGTTCACACAATTACACAAGTGAGCTTCGAATACAAACGAGAGTAGACAAGTAACAGGGTACAAAACGTACAATACGTTTGGACAAGGTAACGGCTAAATAAAGGATAACACAAGCAAACAAAAGCACAAAGAGATGAACACAAATCAACAAATCAACAAAGCCGAAGCTATACGAAAACTCACATGAACAAAGCAAACCAAAAATCAAAAACGAAGCGAAACCTAAGCTGAGCCGAGCGGGAACAAAGTCAAACAAATAGCCCCTTCCTTACTAAACAAGCTACACTCTGATTGGCTGAGAAGCTGATTGATGATGACATCACACGGAAACAGTGATGTAATGATGGACCAGTGGGGGAGGGAGAACTATCAAGGTCAGGAAGTGTGGAACATAGCAACAAAACACACATGGACCACACACTGGGAAGTAACAATGATCAATGGTCATTCCTGGTGCCTATCTGTCGGTGAGATTCTTGAGAACATCTGGATTGTGATCCTAGATGTCAGAGGTCATTGTTACTCATCTCTCACCTTGATCAACCAATCAGGAACCTGTAGGGTGTGGTAACCCCATGTGGGTCTGAAATGCCCGCCAAGCTTTCGACCAATCACCACCTATCTTGGTCCTGGTTTAAAAGACACTGCGTAACTCAGAAACTTTGCTTCTTCGGCCACTTTTCACACCCTCAGAGACAATCACATGATGGCCAGTGTTGTCTGTATAGGGACTGGAACCTTGTTTCAGCAAAGTGTGGGCCTGGGATGCCCTACTTAAATTGCTAGCCAATGCCAACGTGGACGTTTCGCTTGATCACTGGAGTATACGTTTGGACTCTTATTGACAACCTGAATAAGTTTTTATTCATCAACAGCGCTACACCAGAAGCAAACCGAGTTTCTTCCCCCTAAAGAGTGACTTGCTTGGACCCGCAGTCACCCTCTGTGGATAAAGACTTTCTACTAGTCAGCCGGATTACTAGTAGGTCCCTGAGAGAGACACTGTCGGCATGTCGCCACAGCAGAAATCTCTCCTCCTAATTCGTCCAACTCTGAGCTACTGTACACGGCGACTGGTTGGAAAGGAGCCAGAGGATGCTGGGACAATGCCTAATGAACGCCACAGCGATTGGATGCAGCTGCTAGCTGGTCTTGGTGCCCGTGCTGGGAAATACGAATCGATATGTGGATAAGTAAACTTAATGACCAACATTGCATCTTGTGAATTCAATTCTTATCTCAACACAAGTTGATATCAATTCAATTCATATAAGTAATATATTTACTTTTGAGTAGCTAATGTAGACTGACTAACGATAGTATAGCCGAACAGTATACTGAAGTATATTCTTTGTATCTCTGCGTTTTGCATCTCTTCGCGATTATATACCTTGCACTTTGATAACCCTCACAGTAAGATCTGACACCTTTATCCAGGCAGAGTGTTATACAGTGCCTTGCGAAAGTATTCGGCCCCCTTGAACTTTTCAACCTTTTGCCACATTTCAGGCTTCAAACATAAAGATATAAATTTTTTATTTTATGTGAAGAATCACCAACAAGTGGGACACAATTGTGAAGTGGAACGAAATCTATTGGATTTTTGAAACTTTTTTAACTAATAAAAAAATGAAAAGTGGGGCGTGCAAAATTATTCGGCCCCTTTACTTTCAGTGCAGCAAACTCACTCCAGAAGTTCAGCGAGGATCTCTGAATGATCCAATGTTGTCCTAAATGACTGATGGTGATAAATAGAATCCACCTGTGTGTAATCAAGTCTCTGTATAAATGCACCTGCTCTGTGATAGTCTCAAGGTTCTGTTGAAAGCGCAGAGAGCATCATGAAGAACAAGGAACACACCAGGCAGGTCCGTAATATTGTTCTGGAGAAGTTTAAAGCCAGATTTGGATACAAAAAGATTTCCCAAACTTCAAACATCCCAAGGAGCACTGTGCAAGCGATCATCTTGAAATGGAAGGAGTATCAGACCACTGCAAATCTACCAAGACCTGGCCGTCCCTCTAAACTTTCAGCTCAGACAAGGAGAAGACTGATCAGAGATGCAGCCAAGAGGCCCATGATCACTCTGGATGAACTGCAGAGAACTACAGCTGAGGTGGGAGAGTCTGTCCATAGGACAACAATCAGTCTTACACTGCACAAATCTGGCCTTTATGGAAGAGTGGCAAGAAGAAAGCCATTTCTCAAAGATATCCATAAAAAGTATCGTCTAAAGTTTGCCACAAGCCACCTGGGAGACACCCCAAACATGTGGAAGAAGGTGCTCTGGTCAGATGAAACCAAAATTGAACTTTTTGGCCACAATGCAAAACGATATGTTTGGCGTAAAAGCAACACAGCTCATCACCCTCAACACACCATCCCCACTGTCAAACATGGTGGTGGCAGCATCATGGTTTGGGCCTGCTTTTCTTCAGAAGGGACAGGGAAGATGGTTAAAATTGAGGGGAAGATGGATGCAGCCAAATACAGGACCATTCTGGATGAAAACCTGTTGGAGTCTGCAAAAGACCTGAAACTGGGACGGAGATTTATCTTCCAACAAGACAATGATCCCAAACATACAGCAAAATCTACAAAGGAATGGTTCACAAATAAACGTATCCAGGTGTTTGAATGGCCAAGTCAAAGTCCAGACCTGAATCCAATCGAGAATCTGTGGAAAGAGCTGAAAACTGCTGTTCACAAACGCTCTCCATCCAACCTCACTGAGCTCGAGCTGTTTTCCAAGGAAGAATGGGCAAGAATTTCAGTCTCTCGATGTGCAAAACTGATAGAGACATACCCCAAGCGACTTGCAGCTGTAATCGCAGCAAAAGGTGGCTCTACAAAGTATTAACGCAAGGGGGCCGAATAATTTTGCACGCCCCACTTTTCATTTTTTTATTAGTTAAAAAAGTTTCAAAAATCCAATAGATTTCGTTCCACTTCACAATTGTGTCCCACTTGTTGGTGATTCTTCACATAAAATAAAAAATTTATATCTTTATGTTTGAAGCCTGAAATGTGGCAAAAGGTTGAAAAGTTCAAGGGGGCCGAATACTTTCGCAAGGCACTGTATGTTTTATGCACAATTTATGTATTAATAAATGTATCTCGTTTATTGAATCCGTGTGTGTGCGCGTCGCTGATCAATTTGATTTTCTAAAAGCCATAATGAACCACCTCATGATTGCTGCTACAATTAATAAATTGTCCCAGTAAATTCACAAAACCCCTACAATAGTAGGGAGTTATCCCAGTGTCTGGGCCAAATTTCCCCCCTCGGCCTTTACCATGGCCTCCAAATTCTCCATGTATGATTGGTTTGCCCTTGCCCTGTGGTAGACTGGAGCCCCCTCCAGGGTGTACCCTGTCTTGTGCTTGTTGCTTGTCAGGTAGACCCCAGCTTCCCATGACACTGTATGGTATAAAGCGGTTTGACAAATGACATGACATTATAATGACATATTCCTCATTTTATTGAATTCAGAAAATACATGTCAATGTTATTAATATTTTAAATATGTATATTAATATTGTAAAATTGTAAAATTTGATTTTATCAGTGTTTTATTGCAGCAGTTTATAAATGTTTAATTTATTGGCAAATTTCCAACTGTAATTAATTATTGTTAGCATTTTGTAGCACTTATCCACAAAGTGCTTTAGAGGGTAGGACCTTCTTTATTCATAACTGATGTGTAGAACCTGCTTGGATGATGCACAACAGGCCTTACGTGTCAAAACCCATACAACATGGCAGATTAATTGGAAAAGTGAGAAAGTGCTTCACCAGTTGAATGAAGGGGAAACTTTAGGTAGACCAGATTGTGCTAGCCTAGAGTGAAACTTTGAAAACAGGCTTAACACCCATACATTTATGAACAGTGCCATTGGATGTCTAATAATCACGTTATCAGGTTAACCTCTCAGCAGTGTAACCAGTGATGTTACTATTGGTTTTTGGAATAATCTGGTCCAGTGGGAAGAGTGACTAAGTACTGGCCCATTAACAGCACCTACAGCAGTAGTCTGGTTTTCCATAGAGGTTTTCCTTTCCTAGTATGGACCAATCCCAGTCTTAATTATTTTCTGAGATCTGATTTGATCAGGGTATGAGGCTGTAATACCGCCGTCACGCTGTTCACAGGAGACATTTTAAATTAAATATATGCCCATACCAGAAATAATTGGGGGAAAAAAGACCAAAAGTAGACAACAATAAAACGTTAATAGACCTTTTATCACACAAACAAGTTCTCTGTAGCTTTATTGGAATTATCGGTTATGTTTATCATTTTGTATCTATCTATTCAAGTGTGGAATATGAAGAGATTTAGATTATATAAGATTTTGACAACTTTACAGACCTCTGAACACCGTAGCCCTCTGCGTGAATCGTTAAACTGTCCAAACAAAATGATAGATAGTGTGCGACTATTTTGAGGAGTGCGCTGCAGAAGCCCACAAGGGGGCTGGAATTGTTTCTTCTCTCTCCTCCTCACTCTGTTTCTGTCTGTCTCGGAGGCAGCACGGTGTCTCTGTGTGCCTGCTGACTGCAGATTGTCTGCAACTCTCCTGTGGCTGCTTGTACTTATTTTACCGATGATATTTTTATGGCCACGGAACGGTGCATCTTTTGCATACTCTGACTGTTACTCTAAAGGAATAATTTTCTCCCATTCTTCTTAATTGTTTAGAAATCCGTTTATGATGTTTGCTATATTTGGGGATACAGTATGTAAACCTGTGCATTTGTGAATCACCTCCTCGCTTATGATTCTTACTACAGAGCAATCAGTATTTTGAAAGAAGTGAACAGTAGAACATGGACTAATTTTTGTCATCATGATGGAACTATTAAAACTTACTTTTGTGCTGTCTGTTTTTTGCATCTTTTCAGGTAAGGGTACTATGATTTTTATCTCGTAAAAACATTTGAGATATTTTAAGATTGGTCTGTCATAGATGAACTTATGATATTCAAACCGTACTGCTGCATTATTACAAGCGAACCTAAAATTCGACTTTAAAATACGACTTGAAATACGACTTAGTGATAAAACATACGTATTTTAAAATATGTCTTATAAACTTGGTTTATGATTTAGTGATGTATAGTGAATGGTGGTGCTATTATTTCCAGTTTATTACTGTAAATACAAATACTGTGTCTCAACCTATGTTTAAAGATAGGAGAAATCCACGTAACGTTTGATTCTGAAACTGTGTTTTTGCGTTTTCAAGTTTTAGGGTTCGGAGTGGACCCTGATTTGCAGATTAACATTTTCAAGGAATTGCAGACTGGGGAGTCGCTTACTGGAGTTTCGCAGGTCCAGGGTTTCCACAATGAAAGCAGAGCGTTTCTCTTTCAAGGTACGCGCTGCTGCCGTTAAAAAAATATTTCTTTCCGATTCCAAACTACGTGATGTGAAATTATTCACTAGTAGTACTTATTTTATTTATCTTAATTTAATTTTATCTTACATTTAATATATATTGTTAAATATGTTAAAATTACTAATGTATTTCAGTAAATGTTAGATGTAGGTCACACTCAGCACAGAAAGCTACAAGGTCAAAAGCATTTAAAGGTATTTTAATAAAGCTTTAGCTTTGTGTTCTTTGTAGTCCTAATCATTTCATTAGAGTCAGCGCTATGCTACTGCGTTGTGTTTAAGTTATTGCAGTATACTGTAAGTAACTGTAAAACCATGGGTAGGGAACCAATAGATAGGAAGTTGAATGAATTTTACCCATATATCCCAGAAGGCAAATCTTTCTGGGCAGCCTTTACAGAGCTGTGGATTGATGTAATGTGAGGCAAAACCCTGAAGCCTAAGGAGATTTGTTTTGAATCTGTCTGTCAATAATAAGCTGAGAGCAATTAAACCTAATGCAACAGAAAATGATCTGATAAAATTGGAATGCTCGTTGCTCTGCCAATCTTGCCAAATAGAGACAGGTGGCACCACTGTATTTTAAAATGGTGATTTTATCTTGGCTCTCAGAGATAGGTCTGTAATTTCTGACTGAAAATTATTGGGTTTCATCAGCCTGCTTTTACTACACTCATACTTTTATATTGTTTTCATTACATTGGCAGTGAAAAATGGCTACATGAAATCTTACTGTTCACTTTTTGTGGTGTGGTGAAGGATTTCGGAGCACATACTGTACAGTACTGTACACTTTACTTAGTGGGAACCAGATTTTAACACAGCTTCTTTTATGTAATGTGTGAGGGAATTACCCATAATAAGTGGAGAGGAAATCGGAGTGGTAAGAATATTATTCATCTCTTATTAACTGCTGCACTGCATGTGAACATGATACAGTATAGTACAGATATCTAGTACATAGCTTCCTTTTTCTTCTGCTAAGAATTACACTGGTGTTGCTATTTATTCCTCGGGCATTCAGGAGTATTCTGTAAGCCTAAGGTATTACTTACCTTTTTTACAGTATATCCTGGGAGATTGCCAGTAAAGTGGCAATCTGCCTGTTACTGATGGTCCCAGATGATTGTTACTCCAAATCAATTAACAGTCAGTTTTAGAGCCTTTGCTTTCTTTTATAGATACCGCTTTCTTTGCTGCCAGCCAGACAGAAGGCATTTGACACCAAACCGTATGCATTCCAAATCAGCTTGAGCTCCTACAGCTTTTGCATGTAGGGAGTCTGTGCCCCATAGAAGGCTTTTATGCATCTGAAAGCACATAAAGCATGGTTAAAAATTAATCACAGACAGTTAGGTGGAGATTTTTATATATATTTATTAGTGCTCTAAATTCTGTTACTGCTCATCCACATTGTTGCCAGCAGAAGTGTTGGAATTAGTGTTGATTTTGGAGATTAAAAGCAAAAACCACTCTTAAAATAAATTACTAGGCTACAAAGAAATCGAGGCTGTACTTGCCTGCTGGAAAAAAAATAGTTATTTGGGAAAAGAACTGGAATGCCTGTTCAGCACTGAAACGGCTCACTATAATGTGAGGACATTAGATTTGATTGCATTACTTTAAATGTCTGGTGAATGCTATAAGAAATATTTAAAGCTCACAGCACAGTTTGGCTGCTTGTGTTGTTTTATTGACTATATTGACATCATGCAGGCCTTTCAGTAAAATTCAGGGAGTACAGTATAAAAGCTTTGCAGTACTGGCATGGTTGTGCTTGACCTCTAATTTGATAATCTTGAAGTGGATCAGAGTTGCAGTTTTAGCCAAGCTCAGATCCCTAAACTTACAGGCTGTACTGTATGTATACTACATACGGTACATAAATTAATTCTCCATACATGAAGCTGGGCTTCCGGTTTACTGAAGTGACCTGAATGGAGTCTGAATGCACTGATGAGGCCAAATTACAAATTAAAGGCTAATAACTGGTCATGATAAAAGGAGTTATGGACATGATGATTACTAAATATGAAACTACATTTTGCTTCATTGTAGCACAAATGCAATACTGTTCCAACTACACTTGAGGGAAGTCTGGCATAACCAGGTGCCATGATAGACAATAAGCAACTCTGTAAGAATATGATCTTAAAGCCACAAGTGCATCCTCTCATACCCAGGCTACTATGACAATATAACTATATTGACTGTACTTGATGAAAAATGGTGTTGGTTTTGTTTTGCTGCCAAAAGCTTTCCATTTATGTTTCCCAGTAGGGAAAATATGGGCTCTGAGTTGTTGTGAAAGACTTCCTGATATCAGTGACCCGGAAAGAGAGCTTTGGTCATCTGTCAGTGGTATATCAGTGTCACTGACCTTGAAACTTGTGATATATTTTATTGTTATGCAGGGCATATATCAGTGCTTCTGTACCTTGATATAGTCCTGAAATCTGTCATGATATACAGTAGCTACACAAACTCTATTGTCCTGAATTTTCTATGGGTGCATGATGTTGTAAAATCACATCAAATACATTTTGTTTTTGATTCAGTCTGCTACAGCAGTGGATCCCAACCTTTATTGTCTTATGTACTCCCACAGCCCTTTCAATATGTCTCAAGTACCCCCTCATCCACATCATCCACACCAAACCAGACCAAACTCCTAAATTTGTTCATTTAAACTGATTTAAACTGAATATTATTAAACATTATTAATAATATTATTAAACTGAATATTATTATAATGATTCATTAATGAGTCAGACACAACAAGTAGATTAATCTTCCTTTAATAAGACACCTGAGCTTGTTTGTCTTTCAAATGTTTTTACAGTTCTGGGGGCAGTGTGGCCATGGCTGTAATTAGGCTGTTCTCCACATTGAGTCTGTTCCTCTGCTTGGTTTTGATTTGGGTCAAAGCTGAGAAAGCCACTTCACACAAGTAGGTAGATCCAAAGGGTAAAAGTTAATTAAGTGCATATTTCTCCCTTAGGGTATTCCTTTTCCACAGGACACCAGAACTGTGTCAGTGTCTTGTCTGCATGTTTCATCTTAAGTCTACGGTGTAACACAATCCAGAATAGTGAGGAAGGAATACTCTAGGGAAAAGTCATGCAGGAACAGGGATGAAAACAGGGGGGCGTGTCCATACAGTGCTGGTGATCCAAGGAGGTTTGGCCGAGGCGAACAGTCCAGAATAAATCCAAAAGGGGGAATCCAAAAACGAAAGCAAAAGGTCCAAGGCTAGGAAATCCGTCCAAACAGGAGATTAAAATCAGGTGTCTGGTTGGGACTGGGGGGGGACAAGGACAGGAGCAGGAAATTAAAAACATAACGGAGCCAGGCGCAACTAGGTCCCGGGCTCGCATGATGCAGGGATCAGATGCAGAGCGCTGGGTGAAGTGAGCGCCTGGCTTTTAAAGGCGAACAGAAACAGGGAAGAAACAAGGAACAGGTGTCAGGAATGATACAAACGAGGAAGGGCTGGAGCGCCCTTAAGAGGAGGGGTTGCGATCGTGACATACGGTTTGAGGACACATCCATCAGATGTTCCCGCAGTCTGGCAGGAAGGCTTCTGCTGCTCTCAGTCACACTGAAAGGGTTCCTGACCCAGTCCAGTTTAGCAGACCTGGTTTCAAGGTCACTGAAGTATGTGTTGAACTCACTGTTGGGTTTGGACACATGTGCTTTCACAATTTTCACTACAGCAGCTCTGTCTGTGTCAGTGGTGGTAAGATGGGCATCAAGCAGTGGGAAACAGCTCACATCTCCATCCTCACATTTCCTCTCCCACAATTTGACCTTCCTTATTAATCCATTCACCTTGTCATACTGTACATGTTGAGGATGTGTGTGTCCTTTACCTTGTAGTGATAAGTTGAGTTCATTCAGTTTGGTGAACACATCAGCAAGATATGCCAAATGTGCAACCAACTCTGGGTCCTCATACAGGGTAGCAAGGAGGTGCAGGTGCTCCTTCGGAAAAGCACATACTGTATCTCCGTGCGAAGTTCAAACTGTCTCACTAGGGTTTTGTGGCGGGATAACCACTGGACATCCGTATGATGCAGTAGCTGCTCATGCTCTGATCCAATGTCTTGACGAAGACTTTGAAACAGTCTGTGTTTCACAGGCCTGGACTGGATGAACTTTATCAATTTAACTGCATGGTTCAAAACAGCACTTAACGTGGGGCTCATTCTCTTACTGGCCAATACCTCCCGGTGAATATTGCAGTGCATCCACTCTGTTGGGGTTTACCTCCTTGACAAACCTGCGCAGCACTCTCCTCGTCATACCTGCTGCCCCGTCAGTACATACAGGACTGCACAATTTGATTTCCAATCCAGATAGCTGTCCTTGAAAAAACTATCACTTGAAAAAATGTCCTCACCGGTAGTCTTCCCAGTAAGATTCTTGCAAAACAAAATATGCTCTTTTATGTCAGACTCTTTTTTGTAACGCACAAAAGAAATCAGCTGTGCCTCCCCACTAATATCCGTTGATTTCGTCCTACTGCAACACAAACTGACCTGCTTGTTTCAGTTTATCCACAACTTGGCTAGCAATATTAAGGGACATGTCATCAATCCAACAGCAGACTGTTTATTTGATAATGGAACTCTTTTGATTGCATCAGCTGCTTTCTTATCAACCATCGATTCTGCCAAAATTACAGCTGCGGGGAAAATTAGTTCCTCTGCAATGGGATGAGGCTTCCTTGACTTAGCCACCAGTAGTGACATGGCAAAAGAAGCCGCCAGTGCTGACACGCTTGTGGCTTTCTTCAGTTTGCTTTGACTTGAATTCAGAAACTTTTCATGGAAAAATGTATCAGTCTTACCGTCTCAGGTGCTGCTGTAGATGGGCTGGCTTCATGGAACTGTTCTTAAGACTTCACCGCAGAAACAAAACAAAAGTGGCTTCGGTAGGGTCCGCAACCGTACATGTAAAACCATACAAAACATATTGGTCTTAGAACTGGCAATTTTTGGGCCTTGTCTCCTTTTCTTTTTTTCAGTAGGTTCACCTAAGTTTGAATTCGTACTGTTACTGCCACTTGGAGTGGCAGCAGCCGGGCATTTCATCCACTTACCCATTAGCTCTCTACTTTTGCTCGCTAGCTTTCATGTGCCGTGCAACAACCCATTAATTATACAGATGCAGCCATTCAAAATGGGTGAGGTATTTCGCGGCATACCCCGGTGGGCGTGTCACAGTATCACGCGGTATCACGCATTTCACGTGTGTCACGTGACTAACTATCCGGCGTCGCCTTGTAAAACCGCCAGGGGGAGCTTAACCTCTCATGTACAGCATTTGAGCCTTTAATTTTGAACTGTGTATTACAGCATGTTAATCATCAGTCATTAAAATGTTGGTATATATTATGAAAGCAAGATTGCTCAGTTGGACAGAAGTACACAACCTACCTTTATCAGAAATATTTATGCATCAAAGCCTTTACTGAAGATATTACTAATAGTATTAATAATGGATGACTTTGGACAAGCTGTATACTCAAAGTATAATTTCTTTAGCACATTTGTACAAGCACTTGGAATCTGTCCAAGCCATACTTTGTCAGGCATTTTGTTTTACTTCAACGGGGCATAAAAACTTCCTTGCTTTTAACAGGGCGTTTCATAATTTCTAGCTACGAAAATGATTTAAAATGCGACACCTATCATTCAACTAGAGCTTAAAATATCACAAGGAAAAATACACACCGGTATTCCATTTCTCCCTAAACATTGTAAGCTTCGAAGTCTTTAACTAACGTGATACCGGAGTCAACAAGCATACTTTTAGAATTTGATTAAAAGGGAATATAATATGGAATCGCGTATCTAAAGAATTTAATAACGGTATGATTATATCCGTGTACTGCGGCAGGACTGTGTAAGGCTGTTTCGCCTACCTGAACATGCGAGCTGTCTTGTAGCCTACTGGTCTAGGTGCGTGACTTCCAACTGGTAGGTTGTGTGTTCGAATCCAGCTGGTGCTGGACTTTTATTTTAACAAACATTTCTTCGAAAAAATAGGTAAGCGATATTATGGACAATCAATTGACTTTTATATTTCAAAATATCGCAACATGATCGATATTTGCGATATTTTGAATATATCTTCCCTTCTGACAGTGGTTCCTGCTTCTATTGTGTGTGTGTGTGCAACAGTAAATTGTTATAGAGAAATGGAGGCGGGACAGTATGCGTTACAATATAAACATTTATATTGATTTAAATCGTGTTCTGATTTAAATCGCAAACGCGTGTTTAATTATGTGTTTTTTAATCATGATCAGGCTAATGCATTTCTACATTTTCTGTATGAACCAGCTTAGAGGTTCATACAGAAAGACAGCTTGTGTTTAAATTGAGTGTAAGGTAATTTATGCTTCTAAAGTCATGGTCAGTATTGTTGTACTGTGCTGTACTGTGTCACATTATTTTATAGCGTTTTTATTGCGTTATTAAATCCGGTGGCGCTGTGTTAGTTTCCTGACTCACATTATTTAAACTGCGACACTGATCATTCATCTCTAAATAAACTTTATTTTATATAGCATTTTAAGCGAATAGGTAATTAGATTGCTCATAAACCTAATCACTTTTTCTTCATAAACACAGCGTGATTGCTCTTTGAAAATGCTTTTCCTTTATTTTTAAAGTAGGCTCAGATTTCAACTATAGATCGTATTATTATAAACTTTCTTGGAAAAATGTATTTTATGTAAACCATGTTTGCTATTAATTCATTTAGGGCTAAAATACGTTCATTGTCTTCTAATCGAGTCGAGTTGACATTGGAAGCCTGCCACACCCGGACCGTTAACGCATTAGCACGTCAAAGCCCATTGAGCCAGTATTGGCTTTAGTATCCCCCCCTTCTCCCCTCAATTCAATTCAATTCAAGGTGTTTTATTTACATGACAGATGGGTACAAGCAGTGTTGGGTACTGTATGTATATTGTAACGCTTACGGCAGACAGGCACTGTGTAGGAGCCGACGCACCAGAGCAGCGCCTGCAATTTTTATATTTATAACTTAGTTTTTAAAATTAGTCAAGCAATACGAAGCATCTCCTTTTACTTAGTGCCTGAGCATACTGCAACGCGTGTGAAGCCCATAAACGATATTAATTTTGGAACTTAAACATACAGTATATGGCTGGTCTCGGTACTTTAAAGAAAACATACACACCAGTATTCCATTTCTCCCTAAACATTTTAAGCATCGAAGTCTTTAACTAACGCGATACCGGAGTCAACAAGCATACTTTTAGAATTTGATTAAAAGGGAATATAATATGGAATCGCGTATCTACAGAATTTAAAGACCAGACAATCGCAAACTCGTTTTCAATAAAATTATTTTATTCATTCAGCAGTTTGTGAGAGGGACATCCAGCAGGGAGAGACACACACACCGGTTTTCATTGACAACATTGTTTTTTTTTCAATTCCTCTTGTCTAACAGGAATGTTTTGTTTGTGGACAGACTGTTAGACAAGAGGAAAAGACTGCCTCCTCCTACGAAGCATTTCGTTGATCCGATCACGAATTCTTTTCCAGTCGTACGCAGCAAGGGTTGAGAATCTCCGATTCACCATCGTACTAATGGTTTCCCGGAGATTGGGTTAAAAAAAAACAAAAAACATACTAACAACTGTGCCATCCTACTCCTTAGTTAATACATTTTATTATTCATAAACAGTTAACATTGTTAGCAAAATATTTTGAATTATATTTAACCCTATTTTTTCTTTAGTTTTGTATTTAACTTATTATATGATAGTCAGACTTAATGTATATTTGAACAATGAAAATATATTTTTACAAGATTTTACATTAAGCACTTAAAATTAATATGGTTAATAATAGTAAACTGTAACATGCTGTAACAAGATCGGTTACAAGAAGAAAATGCTTTCAGAGAAAATGTTTCAACCAAACTTATTCCCACACACCCCGCCCCCACTACCATTAGAATATACACAAACATTTTAGCGTTTCATTCTGAGCAGAAGACTCTCACACCTGAAGAGTGCTGGCTGTGACGAATTAAACCGGTTTTACAGGTTTCAATCACAGACCATGTGACATGGGACTCAGTAAACTACAGTAACACCGTATTTGATAACGCTTTAAAAACGCTATAAAATAATGTGACTTGGCACAGAACAAGTTTACAACACAGTACAAAGATAAATGCTGACCATGACTTTAGAAGCATAAATTGCCTTACACTCAATTTAAACACAAGCTGTCTTTAGCCCTCTAAGCTGGTTCATACAGAAATGTAGAGATCTAGGCTCAGAACACACAGCTTCATTAGCGAATACATATGCAGGACAACTGGAGAAGACGTTTTACAGAGGATGGATTTTTAGAAACATCCCATCAGACATCCCATCATATTCACAACGTGAAATCTAGAAAATAATATTACGTAACCAAAATCCGCAATATGGAAACAGAACCTGTGTAATTGTTGATAGATGATGTACTCGTAACATTTTTTCAAGACGAACTACAACATTTAAAAAATGACTTGTATGTACTTGATATCTCTAATCAATCCACGGGTCCCAGCACAAAACGAAAGTAAAACGCATACCGTTTCTCGCTTCTTATTGCTCAAAAGTAATTTGACCGTATGAAATGCATAATATAAACCTAGAAACATATACGTGAGCAGTACTTAAGCACTGTAGTATCGGTGTTAAGACATACCTCTCAAATACTGTAAATCAAGTTAAAAATATCTCAAGACCGATTCTGGTCGTAATGAAACCATGCAAGGGAGTTTTTATGTCCGTTGCAGTTCTTTTGCAACATGAATATAATTATATCGTTATTAATTTCTTGAGATACGCGATTCCATATTATATTCCCTTTTAATCAAATTCTAAAAGTATGCTTGTTGACTCCGGTATCACGTTAGTTAAAGACTTCGAAGCTTACAATGTTTAGGGAGAAATGGAATACCGGTGTGTATTTTTTTCTTTAAAGTACCGAGACCAGCCATATACTGTATGTTTATGTTAAGATTTCCCTTCAGTGGTAAAATTAGATATGAATATTCAATACTTAAACGGGCACAGTTAAGACATTAAATATACATGTACATATTGTATACAGTACAGTTTGCATACGGTAATATGTTTATGTTACGCGATTAAAAAATAAATAAATAAAACTGGAAGGTCCAGCACCACCATTATGTTTATATGGTTGTTTTTGTTGGTTGGTTGTTATTATGGTTATTAATAATTCGATCTATAGTTGTAATCTGAGCCTAAATAAAAAGAAAAAGCAAGTGATTAGGTTTATGAGCAATCTAATTACTTATTCGTTTAAAACGCTATATAAAATAAAGTTTATTATTAATTTGCTGGACAGAGCGGTGAACATTATTATGCATAAGACAAAGATAACGATCCTGATCAGTTTAGAAATCTGTGTACGCTGTAAGGTTTTTACTTCTTAAACTTTTAAAATACACGTTTTGAATGGAAAGAATCCTCTTCCTGGTATAGCACGCCAGCACGTCTTTTTTCTCCAATCAGAGGGGTGTCAGATGGTGTCAGCCAATCACCATTCTGCGTTGGGTAGCAACGGGTGACTGTTCTCAGGCGGAAGATGTAAACAGCTTAATGTTCGTGTTAAATATTTTTTTTTAATTAAAATTCATTCTATACAGCAATCGCATATTTGGGTACCGTTTCATAAAACTTTCATGCTTAAAATGTTTAGGGAGAAATGGAAGACTGGTGTGTATTTTTTCTTTAAACTACCAAGACCAGCCATACACAGTACAGTTTACATACATACAGTAATGTTTTAAATTAATATCGTTTATGACCTTCAGATGCGTTATGCTCCTCTTCTTTTTATGCTCAGCTACTAAAATTTCCCTTTAGTGGTAAAATCCATATAAATATTCAAAACTAAGCGGATTAAAATGTGCACAGTAAAGACATTAAATGATTCAATCTTTGCACTACCAACCAATGCACCACGAGTGCCCCTGTCGGTCATTTTGGCCAGCCAATCACTTGCCCTGCGGTATGCTCCGGTGCCCCGCGGTGGCTTGTGGGTAGGTTACCGTACCGCGGGTTTTTACCGCGCATTTTGAATGGCTGCATCTGTAGGTTTTATGTGGAGGTATGTTTACCTTATTGTTGTTGTGATAATAAGAACTGTTTTTTTCGCTTTCCGTTTTTTTTTCTAGAAAGAAGGACTGCTTTGTGTTCTGTATCTTTATGAGTAGTATTCTGTAATATAGTTAACAAGAAATGTTACCATTGCTAAAATTAATTATATGTTGTTTTTGTGCATGAAACACTTTGATTTTGTACATTCTTCCTGATGTTTGGCATAGAGAAAAAATCCTTAAATTATTGTGAACAGTACATTTCATAAGCCACAGAGAACCTCCTGCCATGTGTACATTTTAATTCCTTAACTTTTTTGAAGGTCAAATGAAGATCTTTCCCTACTTCAGTTCAGCAATTTGTAGTATTGGAACAATCACAGAATTGTAAAAAAAAAAGTAACTAATGCTCAGTTGCTGAAAATATAACATCCTCCCCCCAAAAAATGGAACTATGTGAATGTCATCAGATACTCTAAGATTATAGTGAGTCACCAGAAGCTGGTTAGAGAGTTTGGAATCAAAGTGCTAGATATGCACATGGGGTAGGGTGACCTCAGAACGGAGTTATTTGTTACAGAAGGATGACTACAGAGAAGAAAATAACCTGTAAATGCAGAATGTCTTAACACCTATGATTAGGATTTAGGAAATATGGACTGGATAATGGATAGTGCAACAGAATGTTATGGAATGCTTCACATATTTGTTATCAGTCTATATCATATTTATATTATATATTTATCATTTTTATTTTGGTATCTTAAAGAGTACTGATAAAATGCTTCAATCTCTAAAAAGTGCTGTACTTTAAGCAATGTCCCAAAATAACATTTTTGTTTCTGAAATATACTGAAGCAAGTGCTGTGTCTTTAAAACAGTTGTATAAAAAACAGAGTCCACATCCTATTATATTTTCTAAATTTGTTTTTAGAAATACTATCAAGCCATTTTGGGACTTATGCTTTATCTTCTGTGGCTCACCTTTTAAACTTTTAAACATTATTTTACAAATATTTAGTTCACATTTAAAAATACCGTGAAAGTTTTCAAAAAAATCTTTACGGAATACCTTTATCATAAATAAATGATTTTGTGAATTTATTTTTTATTTCAGCTAAAATGCTGCAGTAATGTTTGTTCTTTTGCATGGATATATTTTTATAGGTGAGAAAGTATTAAAACAACTGTCATATTATCTTAATGATTATTTTGCTTTTAACCAGTCTCAGGCTTAAAATCAATGTATATATATATTATTAGTTTATTGTGAACCCCTTAAATAACTGTAAAGAAACATGTTTTCTAATGTTTAATAGTTAAATACAATACTTACAGTATATAGTGAACCAATATACATTTTTGATAACTACAATAAATAATGTAGGATGACCATACAATAAACTTGAATAGCATGCAGTATAACTAAAAAGGTGCATATGAACTTATGATCTGTAGTGGGTGGTGTAGGAGCAGATTGCTGGTTATAGCATTTTGTAGGTTGCAAGACAGAGAGATAGATCATTTTGGTCTTTAGGTGCAGTTTGAATAGGCAGTACTGTTGAGGTGCCAGGAGCTGGTCAGTGGTGCTGCAGGATCTTTGATAGATAGTAAGTTCCCCCCTCAGTGCAGCAAGGGAAAAGGATGAATGACTGGAGACAGGTGTAAGAAAGTGGAAGCTTCTGCCATGTGGCTAGTCTAAAATGAGCAGAGAGGCAAAGGGGGTATATAGAGAGACAAGACAGGCAGAAGATAGAAGGAAATAGAAAGATGAAGAGAAAAATAGGCAATGACAAGAATCCCTAATTAGATGGGCAGCTGGTGAGATATCCAAAGCATAGAAGCTGAGTGGAAGAAGTTAATCAGAGAAAAATCTAAACAGCAGAGTTTTGATTGAGCTGGAGAAGGCAATTTGATGTAGGGGTGACAGCCAGGAGAAAATTACTCCTGTGTCAAGAGCTCACCGGATTAGATTTTAAAGAAAGATCAGATTCAGTTAATTTCATTTATGCAAGAAATGACAGTAATGTACCAGGGGAGGGGGATACTGATAGTAATGAGAATAAATAACAATAATACAATTTTATTCTTCAAATACCTCACACCACTGAACAGTAGTAAAATGTAATACACCTTCAAGAAGTAAAAAAAAAACAATAAACTGACCCAATAAACCCCGTCGTAAAAAAGTTATACATTATAAGGTAGACATATTTTAGTTTAAGCTTTAAAAATGTTAATACAAATCTGATGATCAGCAGATAATATATTAGTTGTAGGACTATTAGCATACATCTTTACTGAAGCTTGACCATTCAGTGCTTTATACATAAACTGGGAAACCTGAAGTCCACTTTAAGTGTGATAAGGAGCCAATGCAATCTACATAGGACATAGCTATATGCTGATCTAGAGTAGTTTTAGTTAGTACACAAACTGCAGAATTCTGGACATACTGAAGCCTGTTTAGTACCTTAATATATACCCCAGTAAGTAAGGTATTACTGTATATTGTGATTTACCCGTGGGCATGTCATACCAGAGTCTTAGAAAATAGGTGTCTTGTCCAACAAATATACCAAAAACACAGCTGTAAGCCAAGTGCTGTTTATTTGGGGTGTAGGGAACACAACACACCAAAACCAATGCCCATAAAACAAAAACCTAAGCTCTTCTTTGTGCTCCTGCCTAAACTTATTGCAGATCCCTTTCCCAAAAACAGTCTCTCAGACTCTTTTCTACTTCCAACACTAGAGTCTCTCTATCTCCAAGACTCATCACACAACCTTTAAAACTCACAAGTTCCTTGGGCAGTTCTTTTACTCTGGTCAGTGGTGCACACAAGGGTTTAGCCTTCAGATCAAGCAGGAGACATCCACTCCCCTAGGCTGACTGTGGAAGCTTCCACTTTCTGTTTTTTTAAAGAGTCACCTGACCAATTGGGTTTCTGCAACTGGTCAGGAATCTGTGGAACGTAATCGCTACCAGGGCTGTCCACTTCACAATATGTATAAGCATGGTTATTTAAAGGAATGTATTAATAATTCATCATCAAACACAATAAGATCCATAACCAAGCTGTATTACTCAGCAAACCTTGTAATGTTCCTGTGATAGCTTAAAATGAAAGCGGGTTCAAAAATGGCAAGTTTTCTAACTTCTGTGAAAAGATTAATTTTACCATTATCAAAAGCAATATTAAAGTAACTGAGTTTATGAAGTTGGTGTTAGGAGCCTGTTAGTCTTGTTACAGGCCAGCTTAAGAAAATTATGTTGCATCCACATCATTACATCAGACAGACACCTATAAAGATCAGACACTGCAGTAAAAGTGCATAATTTGGTATGCACGTACATCTTAATGTTATCGAATTTAAAAGGAGGAGAGAATTGAGGGTAACACTAGGATTTTTAGAAGACAGAAGGATGGGCTAATGAATTCAAGGAGGGAGTGATGATTTAGAAATGGAGAGAAGGAAATCATACTATAGTTAGTCCAACCAGTAAGTTGGGTTTGAAATAGTACAAATGCATCTAGCAGTGAATAATCTTTCCTGGGAAGACACTGTTCAGTATATTTGTAAGCAGAAGAATAACAGAGCAGTGTCTGTAGAGAAACAAAAATTGGGGACCAAATATCGATCCTTGGTGAATATGTGTAGAGAGACTGCAGGTGATGTAAACGCACCGTAATGTCTGGATTGAACAGTTTGAAAAAGATGAAGAAGAACACAAAGTTGTTGAGATGCTGTATATCTGGAGTTACCGTAGTGAGATGAGCAGCACACAGGCTGTCTACTCCAGTAGAGTTTATTAGATGCTGTCTACATTTAAAAAACACAAAGGAGTAATCCAATAACAAATGTTTTACATTTCTATCAAATTATAAAATATGCAAATGTATATGCAACTACTTTTTAATAACTTAGACAGAATTTAAATAATCATTTGGGCTTACCCTCATCCAACCAATTATTAAAAGCATTGCCGCTACACTCTTAACGAGAAATGCACGGGGATTTTTAATGACCACAGAGAGTCAGGACCTCGGTTTTATGTCTTATCTGAAGGACGGCGCCTGTTTTCAGTATAGTGTCCCCATCACTGTACTGGGGAATTAGGACCCACATGGACCGCAGGGTGAGCGCCCCCTGCTGGCCCCACTAACCCAGGAAGTCTCCCATCCAGGTACTGACCTGGCTCACACCTGCTTAGCTTCTATGGGTTGCCAGTTGTGAGTTGCGGGGTGATATGGCTGCTGGCACAGCACATTTGGCACATTTCAGTAACTATGGTATTAGAAATGTAGATATTTTTTTAAAGACATTGGATCTAGTCAGAAGCCTTTACATGTAAAGTAATGGTGTTTACTTTTGCCTTACTGATTTTCACCGTACAAACAGTTTTCATGGAACAAATTGAGTAATGCTTGTATTGATACATATTGTCTACCTCATTTTAACTACGTATATACATATACAGTAGTATAAGACAACTGTTTTATACCCTTTTTGGAAAAATATTTGGTAGTGATTATTAGTGTGACAGATAATAACTATGTATTTTTAATGGTTCTGAACATGTTGATTCACTTGTATTTATTTTTATTATGTTTGTGTCTTAATAGGCTAATTGATGTATATTTACAACTTGATGGATGAATTCACTAATTGGTTTTTTGATTGGAAATAAGGCTTACTTTCATAAAGTATGCTTTCAAGGAATGAACGTTAGGTTATAAAAGATCTCTAACCAAATTAATGTGTTCTGATTTTTTACACTTAAATATTGTTAGCTTCTAATAAATTTCTAAATAAAGAAAGTGTAGTGATCTGTGTTGAGGAAAATTACATTTAAAAACATTCCATTAGGGTTGAAAGTTATCTGTGCAAGTGATTACTTTTTTAAATTAACTAGAAGGTTCAGGAAAATAATTTTAAAACTAATCAGTTAAAGTGATCTATGTAGAATGTGTACAGTTACTATGTAAGGTAATCCATTACCTATTAAAATCAATTAAGATTAATACATTTAAAAAAGTAAATTAATTTAAACAATTTCCCACATTTTGTTCATATAAAAGTAATCCCTTATACAAGTAATGTGAAACTGTAATGGATTATTGTTTAAAAGAACTTTACCCAAAAATGGTAGTGATCTCTTTTTGAATACCATAATAATTGCAATGTTAAAGGAAAGTGAGCAAATATGCATGGATACAAAACTGAAGAGTAGTAAAGAGAACTCTACACTCACACCTAAGAATATTCAAAAGCTACAATCACCACACCTACTATGGAGCTAAACTAGGACATGTAAATAGACGAAGAGGAGTAAATGGGTGTCAGTTGACAGGGATCATGGACATCAGAGGAAGAGTAAAAGAAAGTCAGATGGAAATGAACAATGCAACAAGACCAAAAGACAAAAAACACAAAGGAGAGGACTCCTCTTCCAGTTCCAAGCAGATTCTGCAAATATATACAAGTGGGGAAAAAATGCTAGAAGGGATCAAGCAGGGAGTACTCAGTAATGAAGGTGGACCATTCACTCAGGAGCTTTGGAGATGTAATAGTATGATGTTGTTTTACCGTTGTAAAGTTAAAACAGGCTTAAAGTAAAAAAGAGAAGTGCATCTACATTTTTATTTTGTTCTTTGCCACAAAAAAAATATTCTCTTGTTTGGGCAGACCTGTGGATTTTAATATGCAAGAAGTTTCACAAATCTTTTTTTTGTACAGTATGATTTCATTTAAGGAACAGTATCATTTAATTTGACGTAAGTAATTTGAAAAATTTCATAGAGGAGGAAGAGAGCAGGAGCCATTGTCTCTATATAACAATACAGTATATCATGTGCACAGTGTGTGGCAGATCTGGGGCAGGGTGCAGTAATGGATCTTTAAAATAGATACAAGAAAACAGTGCTATTTAATACATTGCATGGAAAATAATCAAAAAACAGAAAACTCTCTTCAAGGTCTAACTACCTTTCTTCTGCATCCCTCTCTCAATGTTGCCAGGCAGTTAAGCTGCTTACAAGCTCTAAAACTAGGGTTTCTTCCAACATTTTTCTAAAAAATGATCACTCTTCCAAAAACTCTTTCTCCATGACTCGTAGTCTCTCTATCTTTCAAAATTCGATCTCAAACCTTAGTCTCTCTTGGAGACTCTTTAAAAATAATCACTTCTTGAGCATGCCCTTCAGTTGCTTCCTTTTCCTTCTGATGTAGCAAATTTAATAGTTTTCATCCTGAACAGTCCAGGTGGATGGCCAACTTGAAAGTCTCAACTTTCTGATTTAAAGGATCAACCTGCCAATTGTCTTCCTCCAGCTGGTCGGGAGGGTCCATCTTGTCTCCACCTGCCGTTCTCTTATGAGTAATATAAAAAAGCTGTATATTAGTAACGAAAATAGGAGCAGAATAAGAAGACTCACAAGGAGCCTGAACTAGAAGTTGTAAAGGTATAGCAAACAATAAAGTTGGAAATGGTCATTCGTGGTCTTAGAAATGAAAACTGTCGAGAAACATTTTGTTGAACACATTTAATCAAATTAATGAGTTTAGCCTACAATAGGTCCAGAGCAAAATAGAAATGAGAATAATGTATAAAAATTAAAACACAATGTCAGAGAAGAATTTATCCTGAATAAAGGATGCTAAGTCTTTACCCTTGCTGTTTAAGAGAATACCATTAAATAAGAAGTTAAATTTTCAGTTTAAAGGGTTCCTATATAGCAGAATATACACAGTCTTGCATACACAGTTGATCCCAAACTAATAATCGGATAATTACTTTTAACTATGAAGTAGTCAAATAAAAAAACAAAACAAAAAGCAACTATAGCCATCAACAGAAACAGTTTATACTCTACTTATTAAATTAAATTAACTACTTGAATGGTGATTTGGAATAAAGCATTGTAAACGTTTTTCATTGGTTTTAATGTACAGCATCTTTTTCAAACTAAAATAGTTTCAAACTTAAATCACTGAAGCTACTCATTTGTGTTGTAGGGTCAATACAGCAATGTACATGCTGTTGCCAGAGGTTGGGATTTAAAGCCATTAGGTAACCAGAAGTACCCTGAGAAAAGAAATAGGGCTATTCCCACTGTGGATATGGCTGTTTAAAAGGCTGTTCTCTTGTAACTGCAAGAGTAATCCTGTGATGGAGCTTCTGTAAGCACCTACTGTGAACCCAGGGAGTGAGTGAGGAGCACAATGGGGAATCACTATGGTTTTCAGCTTTATGGATGAATAATTGTGAAGTGGTTATTAATACCAAAATCCTGCAATGTGACATGCAGATTTTCTGTGCAAACTGTTATTTTTCAGATTCGTTCCTTAATGCTTCATATTTAATGAGTAATGCTATGTGAAAATGATAATCCTAAACAAAAAAATTGAAGTTTAATTAAAAATCTACTGTGTATAACTTGCCATAGCAGACATAAATTGCTGCACAGTATGTTGGAAGTATAGGTAACAAAATTAATGTAATTCTCTCCTAATGAAAGAATATTGTAAGTATATTTTACATTATTTTTTAAGTTTACTTTATTAAATCTTCTATTTTAGACCCTTAATAAACATGCCTTTTTATATGCCATCTCACTGTGACATGAATGATAATGGTAAAATGTTTTGTACAGCTGTAATCACTTGAGGCAGGTGGCCTTTCTTTCCAGACAATTTAACATAGGAAACATATATCAGAGTCATCATTATGTACAGGGGATTCTTCCTTTCAGACACTTTTGAATAACAGTTCAAATGACTGCTTGGGTATTGATTTGGCTGTTGTTGAGCTGATGCTTTCGGCAGTGACGAAAAACATCATCACCTAATTGCCTAGTAGCTGAGAAAATTGAAGAGCTCACACAGAATAATTATGAGATAAATACAAATAAATGCTCTTTCATTGGATCAGAAATTTAGTTTTTTTTAAACATTTTTGTGTTTGATGTAGTCATTTCTGCGGATATCCATGCTGTCTATAATACAGGGGCAGGTTCAGTAAACTGCTAAAAATGTGTTCTGTCTTGGAAATCCTTCAATTCCTTGTAGCCTGGTGTGAGATTGTGCAGCAGACTGTTGGTGCAGAACACTGTTGAGATAAAAGGATTCCACCAGCTGGAGTGCACAGCAGTCCTCTGAACAAGCAGCTCCTGCTTCAGGACAGATTGATAGGTCTGGCTGTGCATCTCTGGCTCTGTGCTGCATTTCTTTAAGATGAAGAGATCAGAGGACCCAGGCATGTGTCTGTTTTCCCGTCATTCTTGGACAGCCAAATCTGGGTGCTGGGTGAGATATCTAAGTACTGTACATATAAAATAATATAATTGGATATGAAGAAGGAAACACAAAACAACTCTCTTACTCCCCAGTGTCGTCAATGAGTTTATTCTTTTTTTTTACTGTATTATTCTTCTTGTACCGAGGTACATACTAAACCAAAAGAAAACTAAAATACATTTTATTTTACATCTGACCAAAGTAAGAAGGAAAATCCTATACTGTATTTTTCACTGCAAATGTATTCCTACATTCTACAGACAAAATCATAAGATTTAAACAAAATAAATCTGGCAGCTGGCATTTCCAGTACTTCATCAGTTTTGTTACATACACAAAATGTTAGTACTTTTAATTTCTAATACTGAAGTATTAGCAAATAGCTTGTACTTGATTTATATTTTTGTTGGCAGTATATAATGAGAGTACAGTATACAGTATGTGAATTAATTGAACTCCTTTCTAAATTAACTGCTGTAGGTTACTTGGAAGGTTAAAACAATCACATGCAGTTAATAGCTATGCAATTAAAACTAATGATGATACGGTTTTACAGTTTTTACAATTCTTTAGGTTTATTTAACAGTCCTCAGTTATGTTTATGATGTAATGTCACATATTTCATGATTTTATTTTTGTTTTTGAATTGAAAATAAGGTAAATTTATTCATTATCCTGATAAAAAAATCATTGAGAAGTCTATGATAGCCTTATTATGAACTGGCAGGGAGTCAGAGATTCTGTTATGGAAATGTTCAAAGCACAGTCCTGCTGACACAATTACCCTACAGGAAAAGAGATTCCTTTGTTCTGTTTTGTTCAAATTAGAAAAAAAAAAACGTTTTGAATATTCTTAATATCTGGGTGAAAATTGCTTCTTCTGAACTCTACAGGAAAAAGCTGAACTCACGTCTTAAGTCCAAGTCATTCTGCTTAATATTTCACTTAGTGATAAATTGTTTCTGAACTAAGGTTACTTTTTTACACTTTTGTTAATTATGGCTTAAGCACTATTTAAAGTAGTATTTAAGTTATGCTTTATATTATTGCTGTTATGGTTTTCAGTGAAGAATGAAAATATTCTTTAATTTTTAATAAACTTCTTTAATTATCTTCTTTTCATGCTTCAAAACTGCAGCACTGGTACAGTAATGGTACAGTAATGGTGTATACTCAGTACAGATTGGATTTTGAGAAAGTAATCTATTCAAGACTAGCAATCGAATTTGAATAAATAATTTTGCAACATTAAAGGGTTTATGTTAATTCACTTATATTAACTGATTTAATTATACATGTGATTATCCATGTCAGTGTTGCAAGACAAATACAAAATATTGGGTATACATTTGACATTATTTCATTTATAATTTACAATATTATACTAAACTATTTAATATGGGACTGTGGAGTGAGCTAAACTTCATCTTGGTGGAATGATGGTTTTGTATATTTAGTGTAATGATTTGGTTTGTGGGAGTGTAAATCATTTCATGATCAAAAATGCCAATTCTTATTATAAGACAGATAGGGTTGCACTGTATTCCTAATTTTTCTTATTTCTTATATATAAAACTTAAAAATGAAAGTTTTGGTGAATTACTAGGTGCTAAACATTCTCCACACCTCTTTCTTGAAAGCAGATTTTTATATATAGTATAGAAAATACAGTAGGTTACATGTACTATGTCAAATTTCTGTTCTGACCAACTGGGATTAAAATGTTTATACCAATGAAATGTGTTGTTACTGCTTGAACGCAAAACTGTGTCATGTTGTCCTGCACACATCCCATGACTAAAAATGAATACTTTGATGAGATTGCTTCTGAGAAGCTTCATCATTTATTGATAGTTCCATTAAAATACCATAGATGTCTGCATCCAGGGGATTAAGATGAGCACTGGTGGGAAAATAAGAGATAACAGCATATCTAAAAAAATCCTGTCATTCTCATTTTTCATATTACTGTTTTTATATTGGGATCACAATAGTACATATAGATAAATGAACTAAAAAGGCTAAACTACAGTGTTTATCTGGAACAGATTAACAGGATTAACATGCACAACATGCTGTATCTATACATTATGCTATTGAGAATTAAGAGCTATTTTTCAAATCCAGGTTTATAAATCTCTGCAGAACATACAGGGTGGCAAATCATGATTTAAGCTTTACAATCTGAAAAATGAAACTGGAATACACTTTCTCTACTTCCAGTTTAAATCAACATGTTTAATCATATTAGCACATCTTAACAGGTACAGAAATATTGTTATTATTAATCTGGTTATTATTTTTCCCCAGATACCTCAAGAAATATTAAAGCTTCTCCAGAAATAGCTGAGCGGATGCTACAGAAATTGAGGAACAAGAGTGAGTTTACAGTCCTGGTCACATTAAAACAGGAGCGGCTCAATTCTGGAGTCATATTATCCATCCATCACTCAGATCAAAGGTAGGCTTGACTTAAGTGGCTGCTACAGCATGCTCTTTGTATACTGAAGACCAGATTTGTTTAGAGCCTCACCATCATCATGGAAAAACCTGCTGTGAGAGCTACAGATTGAAAAGGTTGTATTATCTCGTTTCCGACAACTACTAGTGCAATCTACGGTATATCAGAGTTCTCTTCACGGAGAATGATGACTCTATAAGAACCTTTGATTCTTGTCATCCCCCTGAAAAAAATGTTCTCTTGCCATCTTTGTTTCTTGAGCTGTGTTCTAAGCCTATCAGCCATGCCCATGGTCAGATGAAGAGCCCATGAGGTTATCAGTCATACTAATGCCACTTGTGCATCAAATGTGCAGTAGCAGAAGTGAGTAGCAGTGTGCAGTGTGTGGTTTTAGAAATTATTGTTGCTATGGAATTTTGCAGTATTTTCCTATTCTTTAAGATACTCCTTGTTGTTCTATTAAAATAAGTTGCTTTTTAAGTATCTTTATCCTTTGCCAGTAATATTTTAATTCTTGTACTTAAAGTGTAAATTGTTTTCTATTTTTGTTATAGTACATAACCTGGAGGGTTTTTCATGAAGCAGGTTTATGATTTTTTCAAATTAGCTGGATTAAATTACCCTGATAACAGACTTCAGGTTTGATCAGGTATGATGGCAAAATCTGATTATGGTTGTCTGGTTAAACTAAGTCAGGTTTAAATAAGATGACTAATTGTTCTAATGATGAGGCGCAATACCGTAGCCACTACAAAGGACAGAGACACCACCTAGCAAGGAATCAGTGATAAATTGAAAGTTAATTGTTTAATGCAAAGAAAAATATCTCAAGATATGACAAAACTATCAAAATTATGTGAACACACATGTATTGGCATTACTCAACTTATATTATATGGCATTGAAGATGAGCTCCTATTTAAACCAGTTTGTCGTTTGTCGTACAATATTGTTTTTCTGCAGTAGTCATTGTAGTAATTTATACTATATCACAAGGGACAAACGGCAGCAGGTCAAGTAAAAAACCAAGAATAGCATTCAAAGTGGTATGTCATTGTTCTTTAGAATTGCTTACAGTACACAGTATAGTGATAGTCCTTGAATGAATGAAAATTTCCCCTAATTTTAGCCAAAAAAAGGAAGCAGTAGAGCAAAAGAACACTGGATAGGGAGGAGTCACTATTATCATCATTCATTACTATAGTGTGTAATTGTCTTTTTAAACAGTTTTTGGTATGAATCGGCTAATATAGGCTTTTTATTTTCCTTTATGGAAAGTCTCAAGCCACGTAAAAATGTGACCTAAATATAACAAAAAGTAACCTACTGTAAATACAGTTACAATAAATATCTCCTAATAAACATTTGAATAAATATATCTTCAGATACATTATATGCAGTAATTATATGCTGCTATATACAGTATGACTTCATTGATTACATGCAGTCATTGCCATATAGTTTTATTTCTAAATTTTAAAGTTGTTTAGATTTTGAAATTTCCCTGAGAAAACCTCTGGACTTGAAGCACAGCACATACTACGCAAAGCTCAGACACAACATTTTTAATAGAAAAATAACATCCGTTTCTGGCAGGAAGGCATGCTGTTTTGATGATGGAATGCTGCAAAGGTTGTGAGATTATAATGACTGGTGATACATATATAATCATTATATTGGTGCTTACTGCAGAACAGAAGTGACAATCTTTTAATTTGCTTGGATGGGTCATCAATCTCTCTGGTCCATGTGCAAATTGTCTTTCTCTTGATGTGGATTTGTGAGCAATGGAAAAACACAAAGTCTAGCAAATGTTGTTTGAACTGCTCATGGTACTGTATAACGTACAGTATGTGACTGTTACAGAGTGGCTGCAATGATCCGTGTACAGATAATTTACTTTCAATATCTCTATATATTCCAACATTTTCATTAATGCATTAGACTTCTTCTGTCCTTAATATTATTAATCTCATTCTATGTGACTAAAATCAAAAAGTCTATTCTCTATCTTGTCTTGGCTATTTTTCACAGTATTTTTTGAATGGTATTATTAGACCATAAATATTCTTGGGTTTGTGTCCATGTTTCCTAGGTACCTTGAGCTGGAAAGCAGTGGTCATCGAAATGAAATTCGGTTACACTACCGTACAAAGAGCCAGCAAGCACATACAGAAATTTTTCCCTATACCTTGGCAGATAATCAGTGGCATAAAGTTTCCATAGCTGTGAGTGCATCTCATGTGATCTTATACATAGACTGCAACAGGTAAGATAGGTAAATTTACAATTTGTATGGCAGTATGATACTGTATGTGGTTCAAGAAATGTAATCTGTACTAATTTTTGTTATTGTTCTTTTTTGTGTTGTTACATAATCCTGTAGGATTTATGAAAGAGTAGTGGAAACGCCATCAATGGATATTCCCAGTGAAACATTATTCTGGCTGGGACAAAGGAATAATGCACATGGCTTTTTTAAGGTAGGATTTACAAAAGTGACACATTTCTTCGTTTGCAGACTCAAAACTGGAGAAGGCTCAAGACCCAAAGTTCTTTCTACTTTTCAGTGTGGAATTAATCTTTATTTGTTCATTCACAGTACTGCCATTTTTGCAAACAATGAACAATAACCTAATAACTTAACAATAACCCAAGAAACACAACTTATATATAGAACCTCTTGGATAGGTGATATACAGAATATACTGTAACTCCCCACTCAAAGCTATATCTGCAGTAAAATGCATCATAAATCTGCAGTAAATTAGTGACACCGATAACTATATAAATGATTAGATTTGGTTAAACTTTAGTCTTTCATCTCTCCGGTGTGTTTCTAGCAAACAGATATTAATACTGCAAGTAGCTTTGCAAGCAACATTCAGATATAAACAAATGAAATCTTGAAAAGATGGATTAGATATCTGGGTAGAAATACGGTAAGTCAGTGAATACTGCCAGCAACATTTTTGTTTCCACATCATGAAGTTTTAGTTTTAGATTCTGAAACAGGAACAAAAAACTGGCAAATATTCAACATGCTTTAATATCAGTGTAAAATATTAGATTTTGTCCCTAGCGGCCATAACAGAAGGTCCTTCCTATTATTTTTTAACATTGTTAATTTTCTGTTACATTAATTGACAGAAAGTCTTTAGGTCACTTAATCTCCACTCTTACTTCAAAGTCACGTTCTAAATTCTCTATAAAGATGCTGTGATTAGCAGCAGGAAGGCTGTAATGAGAAACAGTACTGCTAGAAATGTGTTTAGATAGCAGTCCCTTTGTTAATAAAAGGGTATTCTGGTATTTTCGGGCAAGTGAAGCAGTAGCCTTAATTTCCAGTGTACTGCTCTAATGACCTGAATGAAATGCATCTCTTTGTTGAAGATAGATGGAAGAAAACAAATTTAGCTGTTTAATAATACCTATAAGGTAATAATAATAATAATAATAATAATAATAATAATAATAATAATAATAATAATAATAATAAGGAGTGGAAAGAGTGGATTCTGTTCTGGATCAATTGCATTCCCTCTTGATGGAAAAAAACAACATTTAGCTATTTTGTATTTGCTAATTATACCATGAAACCAGCAGTGCCTTAGCATCTATGAGCCAGTGAGCTTTGTCTTTTTTCTCTGGAGACCTGACCAAGCCTTGATCAGTGGGATGACCTAGAGCCAAACTCCACATATCATTACTGTGTTTATATGTTGCCGTTGCTTTTAAAGGAATAATAGCTTCTTTCACAAAATGGCTGGGTGAGATTCTCAGATAAATTTGGAACAAGGCCCCAGACCAAATGGCCAAATGTTCTCCCCTCATGTGCCATCTTTGTTACATTATTACATATAAAAAAAATAAAATATTTGTTCTTGTGTTCTTAGGGAATAATGGAAGATGTTAATTTGCTTATTATGTCTCAAGGATATATTTCGCAATGTCCAGATCTTAATCGCAGTGAGTTGACTTTAAATTTTTTTTTCTGGTTTCTGAAAAGTTCTTTGAAACCTTAAAAAGTATTATCTTGATTATATGCTTATACTATTCACAATATTTTTGATTATTCTGCTTCTATTCAATGCTTTGTTTTTAGATGGTAGTTTTTAATTTATTCTTAAATTACTATTAAACAAATCTGTGCCCTTACTAGTGTAGTTCAGTGTTCTTTAACCTGTCAAACATGTTTCATTGTATACAATATTCAACTTAGTTGACAGCCAAATAATAAGTCTTGCAGTGAATATGCTCAACATTGTTTAAAAGTAAATACAATATGAGTTGTATGTAACTTTGCAAAACACCTTTGTAGGCACATATTGTTCTAAATATTGCTTACACGTTTTATGAATATGCCACAGTATTTTGAGATTCTTAATTAACCTGTGCTGGATTGTACAGTTATGCATTAGATGGTTTCCAAACATCTCTAGGTTTATATACAGTATATACTTATCTATTGTGTTCTTATTTTTAGCATGTCCTACCTGTAATGACTTCCATGGGCTTGTACAAAAAATAATGGAACTACAAGACATCCTAGCAAAAACATCAAGCAAGGTACTAAGCGCATATTAAAATATGCCTGGTGAATTTTATGTGGAAATGACCTCTAATACTGTACATTAATATGATCTGGAACTCATAAGTATGACTGCCTGCTTTTGTTAAGCATGTTGTACAGAGTTTGTACAAGAAGTGAAGTCATGACAAATCAGTTCATCTGCTGTGTTTGACAAGGATTGCAGATACACATTTTGTCTGCATGCACAGTTTGTGACATGGTAAAGCAATGGGTCATACTAATATTATTAATGTAGGTAATGGAAATTTGAACCAGGAAAAAAAAACTCTCCTTTTTTGTGAAATGTTTGCACAGCTGTCCCGTGCAGAGGAGAAAATGAATAGCTTGGAACAATGCTATTGTGAGAAGACCTGCAACATGAAGGGTATCGTCTACAGAGAATATGAATCGTGGACAGATGGCTGTAAGAACTGCACATGCATGGTATGTTTTTTTGGGTGTAGACAAAGATGCATGTCTTGAATTCCCTCTTTGTGTGCCACCTTAATTGAAAACCAGAGTTCAGCTTCACACTTTCATTAAGTAATTCTGTGGGGAATAGACAATATTATGCAGAAACCCTGTTTTGATCATAGAACACCTAGTATACAGATATTTAATGATCAAATTTGGTGGTTTCTGCATTATGTCAGAGATATGTAATTTGCAAGACAGAATGTGCTGTATGCTTTTCTTAAGTCTACCGGATGCTGAAATGCCTAATGTATGTTTTATTTAATTTTAATTTAATCGCACCTTGCTTCCTGGAGCACTGCATAGGCTTCAGTATGTCCAAACCTTTCTGACTGGTGTGCTTAGCAAGTGTATTCAGCATCAGCACATAACTCCTGTCCTCTGTAAATGGCACTGTTTAATCCCAGTGTAATTTACAGTTGACTCACTTATAAGAAATCAAATTGTGTAGCTCCAGGTTATTGTAAGGATCTATTGAATGAGTAACATCAATCACATAATTTGAGAAATGTTGATGCAGACCTTCTTGCACTGCATAAGACCAGGTTCCACAACAACTGAACCATCATGTGAGCAGCATCACCCATGTGCAAACTTGCTGCTTAAACACTCTGTGACAACTGATATTTTATATCTTTATTAAAAGTACATTTTTGCAAAATCTTATAATTTAGGTTTAGTGTTTGATACACTTGTGCTTCTTTCTTTTTACTTCTGTTATTATATTGTATTTAGAAATGGTCTAGACTACTGGTCTTAAAAGAACAAAAGTTAAAAGCACATGTAAAATAACATACATACAATTATTGTAATACTGTATATCTAAGCAAAAAAAAAACATAATACTTTGGAATTTTAATATTCATTCAATCAAATGTGAAGAGGACATTTTTAATGGCAGGGCAAAATGCTTGGTTTAAAAAATGAAATGGTTCTCATAGTGTTCATTTTATCACAAACTAAATTACAGTTGAAATCTATGAAGAATAACTGTGCAGCAAAGACAAAGACATATAAAAAGCCCATTTAATATTGAACTCTTAAGTCATTTTGTGTGTTTTCTTCTAGAACGGAACAGTTCAGTGTGAGACGCTGTTTTGCCCTCCTCTGCAGTGTTCTTCTGGGTTTTCTCCTACTTATGTAAAGGGTGAATGCTGCAAAAAGTGTCAGCGTGAGTTCAGCAAGTTATTTGTTTTCTTCATCCTGCCAAATTAAATTCTTCAAATATGCAAATACACATGTCTGAAGAGGCATGTGGTGAGGTAACCTAGTAATGTGCAGCTAAGTGTGACACTTAAGCACCACTGCCTCTCACACATTAACAGCAGACAAAACACCCCAAGAGCATAACTGATGCTTTAAAGCCGAGTCAATATGTACTGTAGTTCACTCCACTATGTCACAGCAAGTATCACTGTATTGAAAAATTTACAAATGTATAAGTCATTCAAAACTAATATCTAGAAAAATACAAACGTGCCAGACCTTATCAGAGATTTGAATGAAACTGAGCTTCTGAGAAATGAGTAATGCTACAGTGCGTTATTTTTGGATGGTGGGTAATTATCCATTAAACCTTCTCTGTGTTTTGATGCTCAAGCAGAAAGGAGGGACACAAAGGTAAAGAGCTCTTTCCATTTAGATGGTACTAGGCCACTGCTAAGGACTGCCAGTCATGTCAGCAAATGGTACTGAATGTTTTTTGATTCACCAGTCTCCAGCTTGTACAGTAAGGTAGATCTGTACAGAGTCTTTCATTAGAGTCAATTGCATAGCACTCTCCTTTGATAAATTGGCAGCTCTTTTTATAATATGAGATATAATAATTTAATTACTTAAAATGAAGTATTATTTCATTTTAAATAATTCTGTTTCCTTTTCTGATTCATCACAGGTCTTTAGGAAGGTTTATTAATCTCAACATTTTTTTAAATAAAACTCTTTAATCTTATTTTAAACTTAAAATAAAAAAAATAATTCACATTGAAGCAATAATAGTGTATATATACACTATTAGTAGAAAAAATAATTTTTACATTTATCCCACCCTTTTTAAAATTTGTAAACATTTTGCACAATGGTAGGATAACGGAGTCACCAATTAAATAAAGTACATAATAATGCATACATAAATTTAGCACTCATCTTATTTTTACTTTTCCAATGAATGAAATTTCAAATAATAAAGAAATGCATATATTTAATTGGGAGGAATTAATAATTAATTAATAATATGAAATGAATCATTACTAAATATACATATCACTGAGTTATAAACAAAGATCACAGCAAAAGCATGTGTGATTTTAATGCTAGGGTAGGATTTCAGAATTAATCAATGAATTGTTATTTATAAACAAATAATGAGATATGCACCTGCATTTTGTTCAAATAAAAATACTTTTGAAAAATGAGTTCCTGTTTCACAGGGAACATGTAGAAAACATGAAATGCCAGTTTGATGGAAATTACAGTTTGGTAAACAATGTATGTTTCATAAAACAGTCATATTACAATATGTCTCTAAATTTTAAAAACATTTACTGAAAGGGAAAAACAAAGTTTTTCACCTTTCTACATTCTGGTGCATCATTGTGTATGTTTGTTGTGATTATTATGTTTGCCGTATCCTGTTTTCATAAATTAGATTGCTCCACCATGTAAGCTTATTGTACTAGTTCACATAAAGCTTTAGTAACGGACTTGTGTAACTCGGTGACAAGGAGAAAAATATAAGCAGAGCACAGTACCTGACACCATTTCATCTCTGTGAGATGTAAATTTATTTTCCCTGTACACGTTTTCCCAGTGAGCTGTGAGATTTGAAATCAGACACTTTTTTTGTACAACACCTACTGTATGTAGTATTCCAAGTAACAATCTAAGCAAAAGCAAAAATTGAGATGGCTACCCAAAAGGCTACCCAGCAAGTGTGAAATGAAATATGGGTAAAACAGATTATATTACTGATTTATATTTCTCCTGAATGGGGCTTGCAGAAGGTATTTTTATCCTTTCTCTCCTGTTGATTCACAATTGCTTTGTAGAGTGAGAGTATTGCTTGTTTAAACTTAACTAAACTAAATGGTAGTTTAACATTTGGTATTGAAATCTTTGACAGAGCGATAAGGATCAAAAGCTGTTTATGATTTTTTTCTGTATGATACAGGATTAAGGGAAGTCTTTCCTGATATTTTAGTATATATTATATACAGTATTTTAAATCAAGCAGGGGTATCAGATGTTCTTCATTTGGGAATTTGTAGGAGAATCTCCTCTGGAATGTTTAATTTGATTATTTTGTTTATACACTGATTCTCAGTTCTTCTATACTAATGTATTGTTCAATGTCAAAGCAGATTTAAGGTGAATGTGAGGTTCATGGCCCACTTGAACAGTTTTAAATACAAAAGTCACTGTTGTTAATTTAAATTAGGTATCTAACATAATTGGTATGAGCAGACATGAAATTAATGTTGAATAAAAGAACAAAGAATGCAGCATTCTGGCTATGGAGCCTTCTTCAGATTGTATCTGCATGGAAGTAAACTCTACTTGTTTCTTTGGCCCACTATACTGAGTATGACACTATTTGCTGAGTATTAAGTAGATTTTAGGAAATGTTATTGCAGCATTTTATGTGATGTTTTGAGTATTGTTTAATTATCTAAGAAAATCACTTTTTCAGGTATATGCTTATTTAGTGGAAGAACATATCTTGACGGTGAAAGGAAGGCGGTGTATGATTCATCTGGAAAGTGCATACTGTTTGAATGCAGGGTAAGTAATTAGTACTTTGATTATTTTCGCACTTCAGGGTAGTAGTGGAATATTACCTATGTTCTTTAACTTATTGAATGTGCAGCTAATAAAAGATAAGTTTTTATACACCCTCAATAAATAAGTGCTTTCTAATTACAGCTACTGAAATTTTTTGTGGCCTCTTAAATAAAAGGCACACTTATTTAAATATGTACAGTACCTATCACGATGCTAGATCATGCAGAGATATTAGTAATGTAAGTGTAAACATGATTTTATCAGGTCATTTTATTTTATCAGATTTAATAAGGGTGGCATAGTAAGACTTTGAGGCTCCCGGGGTAACTTGCTAGTTTGGGATGCTAGTTAAAGTGTACATGATGGTGAACATTATTTAGAGAACCAATCATTAAACGGCATGTCAGGGATGACAATTGTCCAGATTCTTACCAAAAATTATTAAAAAGCAGAATGTTTCTGTGAAATATTTCAGGTTGAAGAATTGATAGACTTGTAATATGAACATTTTTTTCTCTTCAGACTTCAGGAAGTGAGCATGATAGCTTATTACTCAATGCACTCTCTTGATGTCTTTGCTTGCCTTTAAAACACCTGGAAGGCCCTTACTTTGAAGGATCAAAGAAAATTCTTATTTTTTTTCCCAGAATATGTTCCAGAATTAAGCACTGTAACTACAGTCCAAAAGTCGTTTCATATTAGAAACATTTTTCTGCTTAAAGTGGTTTGAAAAGCCTTTTTGTGCACAAACTATGTTCAATACAGAAATCTGTTGCTTATATATAGACTTTCATGGAATGCAAATACTATATTTAATTGGTTATATTTAAAGCTGAGCTTTAAAAAAAAGCTACATGGAAAAATAACAACAAAATGTCTGCTGGCTAATTATTAAATGTTTGTCATTAGCCTTCTGGCCAAGTCTATAAAACTGGAGATGCCACTGGTAGCATCAGCCTGTATTTGACATGTGCAGCTGAACCATACAAATTGTGTGTTAGCTTAACCAGGCTGACCACTTTTACATCATGCAACTGTCATGTCTGATGATTCTGATTGACAGATTGAAATGGAAAGGTCTGCAGAGTTTAAAAAAATGTGCCAGAGCCAGTAGAGTTTAATCGGTTTTATATAATCATGCACTTTAAACCCTAAGGTTGACTATAGAATTCAAGCTTGCTTATTGCATTCATTCTGAGGGATTATTAAATTCCATTTTAGAAAGAGAAAAATTTAAATAACTACAAGTGTAGCAGTGGAATATACAGTGTCATTGCATTTCATTGGTTTATAATGCACATTTTTCATTTTGCTTTTCTCTTGTTCCTTTTTAGAAAAAAAGTTAGCAATTCTGTGAAAAATGCATTTAACTTAAGGTAATTTAATGCTTTTCTAGTGGTAGTAGAAAATGCTAATCATTGTATAGACACTGAAAATAGAAAACTGCATTTCATGTATGTATATCAGTTTATAAATATATGGCAATTGCAATGTTGCTGTCAATTACTACTTTGTGTGGAACCAATAAACTAGTATTTAATACACTTGCTATCTGTACATTTTCAGAACTGAACAGTTTATGTGCAGTATATTGTAACCAAAGAGGTCTGATCTACTGTTAGATGTACTGAAAGCAAAAATGGGTATGTAAATGTAAAACTGTACTGTTTGTCAGCTGAAGTGTGACTCCATCCCTACCTGGACTACCTTTTACAGTATAGAAAATCACAGTGCTGACAAATAAATATTTTGACAACTTGAAATTAATAGTTAAAATATGCCAGACAACAGAAGACAATATCTTCACCTTTGCCTTCTTTACTTATGACAAAAAAAATTTGTAAGTAAAACATTTTTGTGCAGGGGGAGGCAAAATAATAAAAACCTTATTACTTTTGAATTGAAATATATATTTCAAAACAGGTTTACCAACCTGTTTTGTGAGACATAGCCAGTCACTGCTTTGTTTTGAAGACTTTTTATTGCAGTCTCTTTAGTTAAGATTTTATGTTACTAAATCTTTTTATTTACAAAGGGAATTCAGTGTTCATCAATATTTCTTAGTCATATCTTACTTTTACTCAGATCATTTTAAGGGGTTCTTACATATTTTTTAGTATAATTTGAAATACTCTTAGTTTTAAGGATCCCCAAATGATTTAAGTAAACTTGATCACTTTGTAAAAATGTGCATTCTAATTTTAAATTATTACATACAGATCCAGCAATTCCGAATGCGCAATGGATACTTGGATAGTAGTTCACAGTTCAATGTCTGTGGGGTACTGCAGCTTTTTAGAAATAAGTTGTGTGACTGCACTACTTTTTAAAACCGCCGGGTGGAGCAGTGGAAGCTTAATGTGATGTGTGGTTCATTTGGGCTGTCACCAGAAAACGCCTGGATTTGAATCTCGGTCAATGCTGAAGGACAATCTTTTTCCAATTATAGAATTTAAGTTGTATACTGTTTAGACTTTTATTAATTTTAAACTGTGTATTACAGCATTTTAAATATTAAACTAATTAAAAATTAGGTATAATTTATAAAAGCAAGATTGCCCAGTTGGATATATAATAAATAGTTTATTATTATACCGTAGCTTGTGAATGTGATGTGCCCCTTCCAGGTTTACATCCACATCGAGAAAATCCATGTAAAGGTTAATTTTGGTAGCTGAAAATAAAACCAGTAGTATAATGTAATACATACCTAATGTACACATAGTAGGTGGTAGTAGTAGCTAAATATAAAAAGTACACAATAGTATTCCACTTTCTTCATAAATATTTAATTCAACAAAATCTTTAACTTGGTGACTTACAGTGGGTTATAGTTTTAACATGCTTGTTCTAACATTATAAAGTTTATATACTGTACTTCATAAAATGTTATAATTTTTTATCTTTTTCTAAGAATACATAGTAAGAACCCCACTTGCTGCTATTGTAAAAAAAAGTTCTAGTGATTTAAAACCACTTGATAGTAATTTTAATATGGAATCATATAACTAAGCAGCTAAAATATCAGAAGTGGATGTTCTAGAAAAATTTTATGAAACAAAACTTTTATTGTTCTTATAGTGGTAATGGACATGAAACACTCATTGACTGTAATGTAATGTAGCACGCTGCACCCAGGTGGTTCAAAGCCCAATCAAAGCATTACTCTTGGTTTCGTATCTTACATAGCAGAATATATATAAGTACACTGTTATAGCTTGTTGTGAATGCGATGTGCCTCGTTCAGGTTTACATTTAAATTGAGAAGATTTATATTTTGTCTTAATCCAAATTTCAGAAGCCAGTAATCAGCCAACAATTTAACTTTAAATTTTAAACTTCTAACCGTATATTGTACTGTACAGTACGGCACAGTCCAAAGACTTACACAGAGGTTGTTTCTGGCAACAAAAGTATGAGTGTGTGTATCTGGATGAATTATTATAAGTGATGGTTTCATGATTAAGGATTTCTCCAGGTAATTAAGTTAAAAAAAGGAGGGAAGGGTTATTTTTACAATTGGTAGTAACTGGAGAACAGTTTATCAATATGTTGAAACTGTACCATGAAAGTGAAGACAGATGTTTTACACCTTTAAGTGAGCTAGCAACTGTTGTTTACTATATTGAGACAATGTTGTGTGGCTCTGCAGGAATTTTTCTGTAAACTGCAGGGTTATAGAGGTGACACATTGTATATCGCCTCTTTTTATATTTGTAAAAAAAACGTTCCAATTTAAATGCAATGCGGAATATATTATTAATAATAATAATGAATGACCACAGACAAGCTGTAAACTGAAGAGTTATAGAGAAAACACGTTAAGTCTTATCTTTCCAGCTTGGAATTAACCTATAGAGCATTCCTTTTAGCTATATTTTTTACATAGCTGAATGTGTAAAACTAGTTTGTTGTTATAGGTTGTTGCGAACATGATGTGCCTCTTTCAGGTTTACATCAGCATTAAGAAAACCCATATATTGTCTTAATACAAATTTCAGCAACGAGAAATAAAACTTTAAATTTTGATTAAGAAAAATATTTCACACATACTGCACTTTAGTGGCTTTGAAACCATACGGTATCATACTGTATATACAATATATTTTATACGGTATACAAACATTTCCGTGTGCACAGGTACTAGATATTTAAATAAAAACTGTGAAAATGTTCATAAATCTCGAATAACACAAAGTTATTGACATCTGAAACATTGTGTCTCATAAATAGGTGTTTTAATAAGAATGAGGTTATGAAAACTGGAGAAAACCAATAACTCTGAAAAAGATACAAGAAGTTTGAAATTATTATTAATTATTAAATTAATACTGTTAATAATAATCAGATACATTATTATAGTTTCAGTGTACAGTACTTTAGAGCTTGGCTTCTATTTAAATATTCAAACATTTATTTTATTTCACTATCTCTTTTACTGCTTTGTACTGTAGCTAGTAATATATTTCATGTGTGCTCCCATTTCAATGAATCATATACTAGATACACTGCTATGTAAAAGTAAATCCAACACATTATATAGACTGTACATACTTACAAAGCAAAACAACATCCACCAGTTTGCATCTGCTGGTTTAGGCTCAAAGGGAGCAGATAATCTACACTAGGCCATTTAAAGGTACATGATTTGTCATGTTAGGGGCTTAGTTTAGAAAAGAGCCTGCTCTCCTGCCACAAGAGCAGATCATTTTGGAACTGGGTTTGGCTGTAGGATCACTTTGCATTAAACATAGTTTTTTTGTATTTGTATGTCATGCTTATTCAGTACTGTAAGTATTTTGTCAGCTGGTGTATCCTGCACATTGTTTTATGGGAGGGGACATCATTAAAATATAATTTCACTGAAATGCTTCTTTTGGCTTGATTATCATTTCTATCAGGCAAGGTCCTTTTTTTATGCTTTGAATTAAGTTCACTTCACCAATGTCTACCCACACCAAGCACTGGGGTATGCCAGTACCTTAAACATATTTTGCATGCCAGAAGTTTCCATCTTTTGTTTGCAACACCAATGCGACACACTGTGTTGTACATGTAAAATGCCTTTATGCATCTTAAACATTGTAGCTGTACAATATGAGAAGCCACATTCTTACGGCCTTTTTAAAAATTGGTTTGAGTGAAAATGTAAACATGTATAATGTATTGGATGCAGGTAGTAAAAATGGGAAATTCTGAGCTAGAAGAGGCTATGTATGACATTTTATTTACAGTAGGTCTTCTAGACAATGTGGGGAAGTAATTAAAAAAGCAATTAAACATAATTAAAAATGATAAGATGGTTAAAAGTGCAGAAATCAAGGGATTCAAATTGTATAACTCAATAGTATGGCCTCACTTATAATAACTTGTATAATTGTACTTACTATGTTGTAGAAAAAATATTGCTGCTGTGGAATCAGCCCAGAGAAGAGAAACAAGACACATTCAGGGGCTCAAGATTATGTCCTACACTGAAAGGCTCAATGAACTGAATCCTCTCAGTCTTAAATAGAAAAGACTATGAGAGCACCTGAAAAAAGTATTCAAAATCCACAGCAGCATTGACAAAGCCAACCCATTAGATTTCTTCAGATGAACAGAGAAACACCAAGCAGAGGGCACAAATGGAAACTATGTGGACGTGAATTTAGAAATGAGAATAGGAGACACTTCTTTACCCAAATGGCTGAGAGAGTATGGGACAATTTACTCTACCATGTTGTTGAAGCCAGTTTTTGGTTTCTTTCGAGGAACAGCTGGATGAGGACTACTCAATTATCTATTTATTACTAAACAGCTACTGTAGATGGGCCAAATCATCCCCTCTTGTTTGTAACCTATCTTATGTTCTAAATCATTGGTAATATATATAACAATTAGATGTGTTGTTTATTTATTTAAACAGGACAGGACAATGCATCGAATGTCAAGTGAAGATTGCCCAGAGCTGAACTGTCCGGAATCTGAACAGATTAATCTCAGTGACAGATGCTGTAAAGTATGCAAAGGTATGATTTTAATTTGGTTTAAGTACAATAATAATAAGATTGGAAGTAGCAGAGATTTAATGTACACTCTGGACTAGAATGGAATATACAGTATTTGCCCCCAGAAATGGATGGCATTGCAGCATATCTTTACTTTTGTTACTGGATTTTCTAATCCCAGAAAACATTTGATATTTTTACCAAAATTAACTTCATTAACATTTTCTGAAAAATTTACTGAGATCTGGAAAATTAAAAGTGAAAATTAGCATACTTTATTGAATTCTTTAGTCTTTAATATTTTTATTTTGTACATCATTAACAATCATGTTTGAATGTTAATGACATTGACATTTTCCTGTATATATAAACATATATATCATATATACCTTTGTACATACAGTATATATTTATTTTACTTGTGCTTTAATTTTAGAAAGTCTTGCCAAAGCTGATACTAAAGAATATCAAACTGTATCAGTTGCTGAGCATATACGAGGATGTGATGTCTGGAGATATTAAAATGGTTATATTGTAGGTTCCAGCTGTATTTTGTTAAAAAATGTTTTTCTAAGCAAATTCAGGATTGCTTTTAAAGGACTTTGAAATTCCAAGTGCATTGGACTAGAAGTTGGACCACAAACAATTGTGCTTTAATTCAGACCAAATCACTAGTATTTCCTGCTTTTGGTCTGAAGTTAATTAAGAAAAAATGACAAAATAAAAAACTTCATTATTTTCAGTGGGGAGATAATTACATTTAGAAAACTTTGACATCAATAAAAAGAATGGAGTACCATCTGGTTAATGGCTGCTGCTACTATTTTCTTTTTATCTTATTGATGAACAAAACTGGATGATATTCCATGAATCTCTGTCTCTAATTACTGACTTTGTACATTAAATCTTACCTCATTGACCTTAGTCCTAATGTCACAATGTCACAGAATAACCTACATTATATACTTAGCATTCTTTTTAATAGATGCTGTTGAGAACAGAAGGGTTTAAAATATTCTATTATGGCTCCCATCTCAAACTGTCAATCAAATGTGTGAGAAAGCAATTATTTAAATTGGATGGATGAAAGGACAGATGAAATTTCTAAGATGAAAAGAAGCCCATATGTGGCCTTTGGTTATGTTAAATTGATTGTCAATTTAAGCAGGTTCATACATGAAGAAGTACCTTCTAAGAACCTGTATATGAGATGTGAGAAAATAAAGAAGTTACAACAATCTGCAGAGTTTTATACCAAAGCTTCTTATGAGTTTAATGAATATATGTACTATACAGTACATTCTAAATCTCAAAAGCACATTCTTTGAAAATTGCACTGTATATAATGTACTTTACTATATGCACAATGTAATATGTGATGAGTATGTTATAAATCATGTCATAAAATGGAAAAAAGTTTTTAATGTAGCATTTAAAATTTATACTTATTTAGGTTTTTTAAAAAAAGTGAAATCTTTGAAATGATCTTACGGATGAATAAAACAGAATAGTAGCACATGTGGCAGGTAAAGTGTGCTGTATTCTTTCAAGGTATCTGCTAGGTAATGCAGGGTCAAACCATTAAATGTTATTGTGAGAATAGAGAGAAAACATAATTGGAACAAAGAGATCAATAGCTTAAAATGTAGGTACTGATTTTTTAGGAAACTGGCTGCCATTGAAATAACCTACAGTAAATGTGCTAAACTAAAAGTTTAAAGGATGTTTGATGAAAGTGTGCATTTTTATAAAACATTGTGTTTTTGATGATATTTTTGTCCATATTTTTTACAAACCATCCAATGTTGATGACAGTTACATTTAGAATAAAGAATAACTCTGAAGATCTGGAACAATATCTTCACAGAATGAAGGACAGTTTATTCTGGAATTTAGGTTTTTAAATATCAATTATGAAATTATATGTTTGTTTGCAGGTCATTATTTCATTTGCATTTTTGTTTCTCCAGCACTCACAAGCATTATAAAAAAGACATACTAATCATAATATAGAAGGACAATCCAATCAAGAACCAATGGTGTTGTACAGTAGTTACTTAATCTGTTGAGCGTAACTAAATCACAACACTTTCTTCATTTTTGTAGGTAGACTACAATGAAATCCAAATTATATAAAGCTTTAGAAAAGGAAAAAAAGTGTTACATTTAAGAAACGTAACTTAACAAAGAGCTTATGTCCATATTGCTTTTTTGTAGTATTGCAAGGCCTAGCTGCCTTAGTCACAGTGCCTATTCCTTTCTGAGAAGGCTGCAGGTGGCCACCCAGGCTGATGATTGATTTATTAGTTTAACAATGACAGAAATGCAGCCACATTCTCATGCTGGTCAATCACTCAGTCAGGCCACCTGAACGCACTTGGGGTAGGGGGAGGGGAGAACAAAATGTTAGAAACAAGTTGAAATGGCCTGGATGAAAGTTATTTCCTAACAAACACACAAATTAAGATACATGAACTATCACAACATTTGCACTGCAGATATTTGGACATACCTTTAGTTACTTTGTTCATAGAGAGGCTTCTGTCAGTAAAAAATGAGATGTACTACTCTCCTAAAATAATCTGATGATGATACAAATAATATTTGAGTTATATCCAAAAGAATATTTGCAAAGGTCTTTTAACTGTGTGAAGTCCATTATATCAAAGTAAATGATGTTCTTCAATATTTTTTCATGTACATTAAAATGCTAAAAATTTCAAACAAAATATCAGTGTCAACAATCATTCTTATCACTTGTGTGAAATACAGTACTATTATTATAAATAATAATGTCCTTGTTTTCATATTAGATTTGTTTGTAGAGAACAAGAAAATATGCACTGCCAACTTTTTTGGATAACCATGCTTAAAAAGATAAATTAAAAGAATTAATTAATTCCAGATTTTGTGATGTGCTTATATAGATTTCCAATAAGAGCACAGTGATTTTGTGACCATTGAAGATTTTTAGTTATTATCGCTTTACTTTCCCTGAATTTTAGGTCATGACTTCTGTGCTGAAGGCCACAGCTGTATGGAAAACTCAGAGTGTGTTAATCTGGAAGCTGGGGCCTGTTGTAGCTGCAAGGATGGATTCCGGGCACTTCGTGAAGATAATGCCTATTGTGAAGGTAAAGTAACAGATTGCACACACTAAAATGCAAATTACTTACAGGTAAAATTCTAAGAAGAAAATGAGCAGTTCAGTTTAAAAAATGTCAGTGTAGGACTACACATTGTAAGAGTTACTTTAACATGTTATTGTATATTTGTGATTAGCAAAGTGAGAGTCTTTCTTACAAAGATGGAGGCTAGATGAAATAATATTTTCTTAGTTATTGTGATGTATTGATTTATTTGTGTGCAGTGTGTTATCAATCAGCAAAAACAACTTAAACTGACTGACATTAAGCTGAAGGTTTAAATATTGTTTACATTAATGAAAAGTTCACTCTTAATGACCTGATTGCCCAGTAAAGGCTTTAATCTATTAGCAACAGACATTTTCAAAAGGAATGATAATTTTGTTATCTCTTGGTAGAAAAAAACAAAAATGTCAGCAACTGGTGAGAGAGGGGGATTTAATTTAATCCTGGGTAGTCAACATGGTGAAACAGCAGAAAAGGAACAGGGAGGAAAGTTGTCTTTTTTCCATTATTGACAGCCATCAACTTCTTCAAAATCCTCAAGAAGCTGATGACACCAGTGCAACATTATTAAGGTTTTGGCACTTAGAACTCAAGAGACTTGAACTCAGAACTTTAGATGTGAGTATTAGTATGGATAGTTTTTACATATGAATAGAGATAAATATAAAATTAAAGTGCCTTACAGAAGGAGGCACTAAGAGGAAGGGAAGGAGGACCCCCTGCTCCCCCCCAGAAACATGCGTTTATAAAATCTGCAGTTTATGCCGGATAATATGGAAGCAGCGATCATACCTAGACAGTGCAATAAGGGAAAAAACACAAATAATCTAACAGAGAAAGGAACAATAAAGAAAAAAATTAACACAATTGTAACAGCACAGATGTGTTCTTAACTCAGTCAAGGGGATAATGATATATTGGTTCATTTCACATTTTATTCTTTTTTGTACCAAGGGTTATTTCACTATTTTCTCTCAACAATTAGAACTATGTACTGTAATTTAAAGTCTTACTAATTATACTGTCTCAAAGGGAATAATGAATTATAATGTTGAGAAGAGATATATTTTTGATTAAGAGTGCTTCTGCATTAATTGATATACAAAACCGATTAGCACCTGATACTCCAAAAATAAGTACTTTGTGACTTTGATGACAAGCATCTTTTGAGAAATATGATATTGTTTTACGCCTATATAGAGAAGAAAAATAACTCTGTCAGTGCAGCTTGTTTTTGCTATTTTTCAATTAAATTGAAAGGCTTTTTTCAAATTTTTAAGAAAATATTATTTTATTTTGACATTTTATGAATTTTAGTAGTTCCTTGAATTTTGTGTGAAATGTTTCAACTGAAAGGATCTTATTGTGCTCAACATGGAGTAGGAAATCCACTCCATCCACAACTGAAGTGCAGCACTTGTCTCTGTGCCAAGTGGTTGCTATTCATTTCCAGCAGCTCACTTAGCAAGAAATAAAATGGGGAAATTGGAAATTACCTCACCAATTAAACTGAGAAGAAAATTAGTAGTAGACCACAGTGCCTTGCATGAGTAATCAGACCCTTGCACAAATTCACAATTCAATAAATATTCAAATCTTTGTTGCAGTAGGCCTAAATTAATTTAGGTTTACAAAATGACCTAAATGAGCCACACAATTAGTTACTGTATGTGACTTATGTTTGTGACCAATAATAGTGGTGCTCATTTTAATAAATACACCTTTTGTCTACAAGGTGCCTCAATCAAGTAGTGGATTTCAAGGAAATATTCAACCATGGAGAACAAGGACCTTTCTGCAGTAAATACCTCAGGGATTTGTTATAACAACCCAGTTATATAAAGGCACAGGTCAGGAGAAGGATATGAAAATATTTCAAGGACCCCTAATACCTTTTTGAGCATGGTGGAGTGGGAGGCACCCATACACACCATGATCAGGCTATCTCTCCAAATTGAGCGGTTGGGCAAGGAGGAAACTGGTTAGGTTAGAGTTTAATGACTGAAATGGGTCAAAAATATTCCAGTTATTCCACAAAGAAGGCTTGTATGAAACCGGAAAAATAAAATCTCAAAACTTGAACGGGGTGTGCAACAAAGCTCTTATGTGATATTGCAAACGTGATTAAAAGATTTTGTGGTCAGACAAGACTTTGGTATGGATGCAAAGCATTTGAAGTACAACCCAAAGTAGTCCATCACTTAGTCAACACCATCCTTACCAAGCAAGGTGGTAATAGAATTATGTTGTAGTAGCACTTTTCATTAGCAGGAGATTCATGGAGACATAGACATGACCATAGATCAAAGTACTGGCAAATCCTAGAGGAAAACCTTCCTTCACCTTCCAGTAGGACAGTGATGCAAAGCACACAGCCAAAGCAACACTTGAGCAGTTTAAAAAGAAAGTAAATATCATTCAGTGGTCCAGTGAAAGTCCTCACTTGAATTCTCTGGAGAATATGTTGAAAGACTTGAAAACTGCTGTCCATATGTGGATGTGATTCTCTAACAACTTTGGGCAGCTTGAGAAAATCTCCAAGAAAATGAACAAAATTGCTCCAAACCAGTGTAGTGTACAAACGTGGCAGAGACTCATAACTGTAATTGCTGACAAAGGTGCTTCCACTAAATATAGAGCTCATGGGTCTGCATACTTTACATATGCTATCATAAAACATATATTATTTTTTGGTGATGATTACTTCTTATGCTTAGAAGTCTTGAGTTTGATGCTACATGTTTCTAATAAAGTATTAAGTTAAAAAAATACATATGCATCATTTTTAATTTAATAAAATACAACATCACAGGAAGAGTTTGAATACTTTTGCAAAACATTTTAATTTAATAAATCTGACATAAAAATTATTCAGGAAAGTGTGGTTATCACTTACAAAACGTTACACTGGCTCTTTAATGACAACAAGTTTAGATTCACCCAAAGGAATAGTTTCAGTAGAAAACATTCTAATTTTTCATGCACAACAGATGGTAACCATGAAGTCATCTTACCATAATCCATGCATTTGTATGTAAAGTTCTTTAATTGTATAATAAGGCAATGTGAAGCTCCCACCATGTCACATGTAAAAAGGCTTGATTGTACATGTGCTGGAGATGATTGTGTAAAGTTCTTGTTACCCTATGTGCTGTTGTGAAGTTCGTACTGTACACTGGCATCCCTCAAGAAATAGCTGTATAAAATCATTATGTCATAAAAGTAGCAAGTCACAATGGAACACGTTTGTTGAGCCAAATGGCTTCATCTTATTTGTATCTTTACTTAGGTAATTGAACATCTGTAGCTTACACTGAGAGCGTTTATTTTTCCTTTGAGCCTTTAAAACCTTATGAGACATAAATGCATTATACTGTACCTAAATAATAGTGACTAGTGCTGTGGTGCTTAGGCTTAAAAATCCCACCCCTACCATATACAGTACAGTATATAGGTCTCTTGGTTGTCATTATAATTGAACATTTCTTACTACATGCATTAGTTAAAATAAAATAAATGATACAAAATGAGACAGTTTCATGGATGGCAACAATTGCTATATATTGGTATTTAATTTGTTTTGCTGTTAATGATGCTTTGTAATCCTTGAGAATGAACTAGTTAAAGATTCCTGCAATAAAATGTTTCAAATATTGTTTCTGCTGTAATACATTGTCATGAAATTTGTGCAACAATTTAAAGCTTCTTGCACGAACTTTAATCTAAATTATTACCTGTATGGATGAAACTCAATAAACTTATTTTGCAGAAAATAAATTGAGTAGACGTATATACCTTTATTTATACTTGTACAATCACTATTGGTGAATGGAACAATTACAAAGAAGGTGAAAAATAATAACCAAGATTATTTTTCCTAAATCATCTTGCTGTGATAACATTTTTAATGGTTCTATCATTGCTGTTTTGATATTAGCAAATTTGGATTCTTCATTTTAGGGATCCTCAAAATATTTTGTTAAGTAAATCAGTAATGTATTAAATTATCTTTTTTAAAAACAATTTGGGTTTCAAGCTGAAAGTTCTTTTTTTAGTAAGAGAGCTTGTTAAAGTCTTTATGACAGCTCCTATTATCAAGATTCTCCTGAAATATATTCAAACCATCTTTGAAGGTCAGCTAGTTATCCATCATCATTTTAGTTGCTTGCATTGAGAACACACTTCAATTCCAGAAGCTATAAAACTGCTGGTACATTTTCCCAAACTGTATATAAATTCACATAATGTCCTACAAAACATTTTTTTCTGTTTTTCTTGAATGGTTCAATAGCTTTCTTGCTCAACTTTCTTATTGGTATTGGTGAATACAGTAGAATATTGCCAACTATTTGTTTGAAATGCATGTTTTTAACATGTCTTTAGGTCATCAGTTGCCCCAGGTAATTAAAGTCTTAGTGTGTGTGCTTAATTAAAGATGCTATCAGAATCTTGGCATATACTAATAGGACACTTTGTTCTACCCTGAGCTTTTATCATCAAGGTTAAACTGCTTATACTGCTGGCTCATGCAACAGAGATTGATTTTGACCTATACTGTACGTGAGTCAGATCAATGTTTTTTTTATCCAAGGGTACTTTATGGTATTCCTAAAAAGCAAACAAAACATTTTGGCATTCATTTCTTTCAAGCAATATTTTTGATTAGTGCAATAAAAAATCCTTTTTACTTGGTTAAGTGTAATATAAATGTTACTGATCTGACTTCAGATTAATTTTAATTTATCTTTAGCTGATACAAAAAATACAATACTACTATTTATTGTTCATAGTTTACACAATACATATATTTTCAAAGCAAATGTTTCATATGACAAAGCTAGCTTTAAAGCCAGATGTATCCAAGGTGGGTACATCTTGGTTTGATTGCAGTTTCCTGATATTGTTTACAAGGTAATCCTGAAAGTCCACATTTGACATGGGAATAGTGCTGATCTTCAAGGTTTTCCTTTACAGCAAGTATTGCTTACCAAACATAATTTGGCTGACTTAATGAGGTACTGACTACTATTAACTAGTACTGTAGCTGTGCTTTACTATTTAATGAATATATTTATTTTTGCTAATTAATATTTGGAAATAAAGGTAAAAGTTAATAGGTAGTGAAACATCATATTTTCTTCTTGTTCCCATCTTATTTGTCATTCATCTGTTAACCACCAGCAACATTGCTTAGGTAGAATCAACATTAGAGGTATTAAGGCAGTTATTGTTTTAATCACATTTAAATAGAAACTCATACAGATTAAAAGCCTAAACAATCACTAAGAACCTGGAGATGTTTTTTTTTTTTAATATGGAGTCATCTCAGAGCTAAATATAGACTATGAAATCATCTATGTTTAAATTTTTTATAAATGCAGTGGTAGGGAAGAGACTCTAGGGACTGCTTATCTCAGTAAGTAAAAGCAATTTACTGTCAAAAAAGTACTGAGTCTGAGTTACTGACTCTTAGGAATTCTGTATAGAATTTTTTTTTGTGCCGGTAAAAGTTTCTCAGCTCAATTAGAAATGTCACCAGTACTATAAGTATTTGATAGTAGGCAGTATTGGATAAGCTCTGCAGCACTTATACTTTTTGTGTGATCAGAATTGGACTTTTAATCATAAACAATAAAATGCTTTAAGAACCGACAAGCTCGGCTTTATAAGAATTAATACTGTGTCATATATTGAATTGTCTTTTTTACATTGTCTGTAACATGGGTGAAAAGATGCATAACAAAAATTGCTTACAGAAATTTACTAATTAGTCTATAATAAAACTTGATCAGTCCTCCTAATATTTTCTTGCTAAGTGGATTAAGCTGTTTACACATGATAGTAACAATGCCAGTTAGATATAGTAAGACATGTATGCATCCCACTGTATACATACTGCTAATAAGATACCATATGAATTTTTATATACAGTATTCTGTACCTGGGCTTTGATAAAAACTTCTTGCAGCTCCATATGAATTCTGGGGCATATAGCATGGTCTCCTTTCTGGCATTTATAGAATGGTGCAGGTGTATGCTTGAGTTAAAATTAATCAGGAAAACCACATTTAAATTTAAGTTTACAACCTTTATGGATGTTCTAAAAATTGAGAAAGAACCACTGGTGATAACAGAAGTTAGAATTTTGCACAGTGTTTGCAGACATCTTATTATGGCTGTTCAGAATTATAAAGTGTTCATCTGTGCAGTCTGGACTTGGACTTGGAATGTCTGAGATGAGCGGGATGTGGTGTCAGATGATTGCCGGTCCTTTTCATTAGGAATTCCAAGTTCAGACTTGGTTATAGTGTTATAGTCTTTATATAACATGTAGAACATGTAGAATATATGGTAGCATTATTTTGTCATGATAGATACAGTGTCAAGATTAAGAGAGGGATAGACCTCCATCTTATCCAAGATGGCTCAAATTCATTGTTGATGTTCAAGTAGGTGGGTTTGTCCGCATGCATAGGCTACAAAGGAACAGGTAAAGGTTTATTCCATGCTAAAAGGAAACAAAAAGAGACACAATGTTTTGCCTCATACAGTATGTGTTTCCCTAGTTTCACTGAACAAACCTATTTTTTTCTGTTCTTTCATGCAGTAATGAGGACTGTATATTATTCCTTTCATGTGTCAATGTGCTCCTTTGGGCTATTAGTATGTGATTTTAAAAGGATATACAATAGTTGTATTAAGAGGGAATAGAGCTTCATATTCAGTACTTGATAGATGCCACAAAAATAGACAAAAGGAATAGTTAGACAAAGTCCAAAGCTCTGGATGAAATGCAGAAAATACCAGAAATTATTTACAGCTTTTTTAAAGACTATTGACACTGTGACATACCCATGGGCGTGTCATAAAGGGATCTTTAAATATGGGTGGATCTAGGCCAACGAACAACCAAACACACAGCTGTAAGACTCAAAAACACCCTAGTGCCCTTATTTACAGTGCAAGGAAACTGCACCACCAAATAAACCAAAAACCTAAGCTTTCTTGAGCTCCTGACTTAACTAGCATTGCCAAGCAGCTACACTGCTTACCGGTTCAACAAACAATACCAATGTCTCCCCTGAGACTCTTCTTAAAACTTTCAACTGTTCAATAGTTTTTTCCCAAAAACACACAGATTCTTTCTATCCTTTTTTTTCCTTCTGCCGCTGGCAAATAGGGTACATAGGGGTTCTGTCTGCTGCACCCTCAGACAACAAACAAACCACTTCCACTGACTGACAATGAAAGCTCCCTCTTCCTGTCTTTTTGAAAGAGTCACCTGATCAGTTAACGTCCTGCAACTGGTCAGGTGACAGAGCAGCGGCTCACCCCCACCCCCCCACCAGAGGAATCTGGGGAATGTGGGTTGTGCTCTCACTACACATTTACTGCTCTATGTGCTAATTTATTAAATATTTTTTTTTAATCCTCTTCAAAGAGTTATTTATCCACTTATAGAAAACAAGAAGAGGTACTATGGCAACAGCATTGCCTTAAGGATATAATAGATTTTTTTTCTGAAAATATGATGGTAATAGCTTACAATTCTTTAAGATCTCAGGGAAGAATATGCCACACAATTCTAGTCTTTAGAGTGGATCTGCATTTTTGACAGAGGAAAAGTGTCACTTCTCAATATTAATCTCTTTAAATATGTTATCTGATATTAATATTTCTTTAATAAAAGTATTTTTTTACTATGAATAGTGAAGTCGCACATGCATAGTTCTGTTAATATACTTTATAATCTGAAATTAATGAACAAAGCTCTAATAAAAATCTTATATACACAAGAAGTCCATTCAAAACATCATACTCATTGATTAGAAATTACAAAACTTCTGGTTTCCTGCAAATGTGAAAATATAAAATATCTGAATTTCAAGTTACTTGTACATGGTTGCTACATTCTGTGATTGTGAGATTCACTGACTCTTAACAATTCATATAATCTTCAATTAGACACTACAATTTTGTTATCTAGGCAGCACAAATAAAGGTTTTTGGAACTCCTAATTTGCATAAGATCATATCTCCCTTTATAATATTTCTAACTCCATGTGCAACATGAATTCAACTCAGGAAATTCAGAAAGGGAAATAAGTACTCATGCTATGGTAATCTAGGTGTTTTTAAAGACAACTATTAGCAGTGAAATGTGGACAGTCTCTGGAGGCTATTATTTTACAGATCTGTAAGTAACTGGAACTATAAAACAGAACAGAAATGAAAGAAGAGGTGATATCACATGAAGAAGCATGCTATTATGTTTACAGGTTTCTTTTAGAGTATTATTTTTAGAGTAATATTCATGTGAAATACATTCCAAAATCACATTCAGAATATCTAATTGATTTGTAGTTAATTACCTAGTTCTAATCTAGATAAACTACAAATCTAAAAGATAATCTAAGTTATCTAATTATTATTATCTAATTAATTATTATTTAGTTAATGTTTTAAACTGCAACCCATTTTAACATTTTGTTATGAGATATAATGTCTTATCATAGAATAGATCAGGAATATTTTTTAATATCACACTTTTATTGTTATAGTAGCATCCTACCCTAGGGAATAAACCCATAAGAAATTCCTTTGATCATTCCCTCATGTACATGACCAGAGGTTTGGCACAAATCACTGAATTACTGAAACATTTTAGTTGCAGAGCTCAAATATATAGAATGTAAGTTGTGTTTATAGTTTAGTATTTTCTTTATTTTTTCTCTGTTGCCTGTTGCACATGGAATGAAATTATAAATGTTGGGCAATTTTGTTTTGCTGCTTTACAGAATTTCTGAATTTCTGCCAGTGTATGCTTTGCGCTTGATTTGTTCTTGAATGTCAACATAGCAGACAAAAAAAGTTAGATTTGATTTTTGCTTTCTGATTCATGTGAAATACATACATTACAAAATCTTATATTTGAATACGTTCACATGTATTACAAAATATTGTACAATTCTGCACTCACAGGTAACTGTTTATTTAAATATTTTTAAATCGAAAGCCACTAAATGAGTAAAGATGATCACAGTGATATGTTGCACAATTGTTTCAACATTTGTACAGTATTATTATTTCACATATGTACTTTAACTGATGAAAATTAAGGCCTTTGTATTCTTCACTCTACCCTGAAATTCACAGAAAAAAGCAGACCCCTTTTCCTTTGTTATGTGCATAGTATTGCTTATGTGCCTGTTTTGAATGTACAAGCAAGCAGTTTAGAGTTTATAGCATGCAGTAAAATACATTAAAATTGATTTTTAATGTCATGGCACATTGAATTTCTACCTGTTTGGTGTGTTTATTCATCCCATTTGTTGTCTTGTGTACTGTGGGTGTGATGTGATTCTTGAAAACTACAAAATGTATTACAAATAAAAACACATAATAAGATACTGATAATAAATTTGAGACATACATTACATTTTGCATATTACTGCTACAATAGACAAGTTTATTTTCTTGATACATTTTTGTATTAAGGTACAGCAATAATGCAAGACAATTTCAATTAAGTCAAACAATTTGGAATTAACCATTTTTTAAAACATTATATGTAGTTTTGCGTTCTTTTCTCATGGCCCAGTGCTTTCTGATTTTTTGCTACCATTTACATTTCCCAATTGTTTCATATTCAAGTCCAATTTTCACAACAAAGTATTGTTCCTGGGTCTATAAGAACCAGTAGTTGCCTCTAGTAATTGTCTGCTAAATCAGAAGTACCTTTATCTGTTGTTAGGGGTAACTTTCCAGTTTTGAAAGAACCCCATAATAAGACTTCAGGGATGCTTAAGGAATAGGAATTTGAAATAATAGTCTTCTTCCATAAAAACTAAAAGTGTCTCCAATTAAATGTATTGTGATGTTCTTGTCACACCGGTGAATATCTGAATTTCTTCATAACTCTGCAATAACAGTGAACACAAAATATCATAAAACGTTCTTGCATTAGATTTTTAAGGCATGACAAATCAAAATAAAGAATTCTGTGAAATGAGAGCATGAAAAATATTATTTCCCTCTCTGTGATGCAGGTGTAAGCTCCATTGGGACATACTTGAAGGATTATTATTGAAATTTACATAAAAGACAATAGATGGATACGACTGCTACTTAACACATCTATTATTATCTATTATCAATTTCAAGGAAAAGAAAATGATAGAAAATAATGTTTCTGAACATGTAATTATTTGCCTATGTATTCATTTTTTACTGTAATCACACATTTATTATAGTTCTAAAAAAGCAACTCTCTTCCCATTTGAAAACATTAAAGGTTTTGTGTCTCTTGGTGACAAAGTTGAATAAAAATCAATTAAAGGAAAGTGGTTAAGGGATTACTGCTGTATTTGCTTTACAATACTTCATCTGTCATTTATCTTGTCAATAACAAGAATCACATTTTCCACTGATTATTAAAATGCATTGTGCTTTGACCTCGTATATTTTTCACTTCTTATCTCCATGACAACTAGTTTCAGTGATGTATAGCCTTGCTCTAGAGTTGTCCAGATTAAACAATCCATTTTAGTTGAAGATATCCATGATGTTAGGGTAAAAGGCATTTTAAACAAATGGTTTTGTACCATTAACAGTAGTACTGTATGCTTTTTGTAGATTGTTTCCTTGCAAGCTGGTTTCCTGTGGTATAAATACATAATTACCTCATGGTGAAAATGAATTGTGTAGTCTTACATACAGTACTGTTTAACAACATACCAACACTGAAGGGAATACAACAAGCGGTGTTTCTTTATGAATGATTACAGAGGGATATAAATAAACGTATTTTCTTTGATCTGGAATGCCCAGTTATTCTTCCTGTAAACTGATGTTTTCAACAATAATATCTTTCACTTTATTTAAATCAGTGAGTGATTAATAATTTTCATCCATCCACTTTTCAATAACCACTCATTGAAAGTATACTGTAGGCCACGGTAAACTGAAGCTTAACCTGGCAGACAGTGGACACGAGGCAGAATACACCCTGGACTCTAAAACTAGTTAATCACTGAATGTTTAATAATTTACTCATAATTTAATGTAATACTTTAATTTCATAATGTTGATATTTCATAGGATTTATTTATCTGTATTTTAAAAATATTTATTATTCTGGTTTATTAAAAAATTCCAATTTAAAATTTCAGGTGAATTGTTTTTCACCAGTAGTACACTTTTGTAAGATAAAAATGAGTTTAACATAAATGTTTGGAATTCATATGACATGCTGTTCTCAAAATAGCACTGGCAGTTAAGTACACAACATGCTTCTCGCCTCCACCGTGGTTATATTGCACACATCACATTCTTCTCTTCCTACACACTACAAACTGTGCTGCTACAGCAAATGTTCCAATTGACAAGTTCAGAATAAAGATAAGTGAGTGCTATTAACTTTTTGTCAATAAAAAGTTTTGAAAAAAATGTTTGTGTATCCATGTACACTTGTACAAACTCTTCGTACGGTAACTAAAAACAAAATAATATATATTTAAAATAGTATAAAATGTTCTAGGGTTCCTAATTAAATTTTATCTCTAAATTTACTTTTCAAAGCGCTAATTTGTATTTACATAAATGGTCTGTTCAAGACAATTCATGGCAGTTACTGTATATACTGTAGCGCATTCGCCCAGCGCTGCGGCCGAAGAGCGCCTGGCTGGGGTACACAGCAAGGGGAAGGAGGGGAGTAGTAGTGGTCAGGGCGGGGATCAGGAAAACCACTGACCAGTGCAGCTGACCCACTGTGAAACGGGCGTAGTCTGGGTAGATCGCCCGTTTTCGGGTAAATAGTCCCCTGGTTTCACACCAATGTGTGTCGCTCTCTCTCTCACTCTGGCGCTTGCTTGTTCTCTCTCCCACTCCGTCTGTCATTTTCTCTGCTGGTGCGCGGGCGCAGGTGCTGGCTGTACCAATGTTTAATAAAAGCGCCGTTTTTCTACTCAACGAGTGTCTGAGTCACTGAGTCCGTCCTCGCCGAACCTGAATTCGCTACAATACATTTATTTTGAATGCAGTGAATTTCAGTGCTTAAAATTGTGAGGATCCTGTTGGGCTGGCATAATTTCAGTGCTGGGATAAATTTATCATATTTCTTTGGATTTTGTTTCATCTACAGTTTTTGCTTTTTGTAATTCTGAATCTAAAGGCAGTATAGAATTTAAATGATGCAAGTATCACAACACCTTGCTTTGTGACAATTGAGAACTCTATGCCATCTGTCATGTTAGACTCTGGCTCACTGTGACCCTGCACTGGACTAAGTTGTAATTGAAATGAATGGAGCATCGGATAATTAGCTTAATATATTGTATTAGAGGCTGCTAAATTGCTAATATTGCTAATACTGTATTTTAAAGAGTCTAATGGAACTCCTGAAAATATATTTATAGGTTCACTCTGTTCAGCCAAGCTAATGATCATGATCATAGATATTATTTTTGTGCTTATATTAAAAGAACTAAAAACTAAATTGCTGTAGTTCAATAGACAGAATACAGTCTATTAACTATAGAGGAAATGCACCCCTGCATCAAACTTGCAGGTATGTCTGCATTTGGTGTGCAGTTTATTTCTATTTTCTATTTATAAGTCTATTTTTGGATCATTAGATTTTTAATGTAACAAACCTGCCACTAATAATTTTATTTAGAGATAAAAGCTGGTATTGATTTCTTTCCTCTTTTAAGTTGCTGTATCATGTGCCACTATGTGACAGGACAATCACGGAAATGGAGCAAGCTAATGGAGATGGAAATCACCTCTTCTTCGTTACAAGCCATTTAAATTCAGAAGCCTGTAATCCAAATAGTGACAAGTTATAACTTAGTGTTTCAGCTAGACTGACTAAGTGTCACTGCTGACTGACGATTTCTACAGTTAATAGCTACTAAATCAACTACCCATTTTTTTTTCAATGTAAGTTTCTGATGTGTAATTTTAACATCATTCTGGGATAGCCATTGCTACATTTTACTGTGTTAATATGAAACAGAAATAAAATACATTGCATATGCAACACAAGTGAATGTCTTTTTAATTTGATTTAAATTAATTTGAAATATTAAATAGTCACTTGAAGTAGGTTGTAACATTTGAATTAGAAGATTGGCTCTGTAGCATGGGGATTGAAGTGCAGTAGAGAGAAAGTTAGAGAAAACAGGAATAAAACAGCTAAATAGTAAACAGCACAGGAGATAGGCTCTTAGAACATTCTTTACAGAGGCAGATGTGGGTGGAGGTGCCTGTCAAGGCCTGTTGTAGCGTTGAGAGTAAAGAGGAGTATTAAAACAATAAAAAATATCCCAATGTACTGTAGGATTCAATGAAAATATAATTGAACTTTCCATGCAGTTTGCCAATGCAAGTCAGTAAAGCGAGAAAAAAATACAATAAAGCAGGGCTGAAAGACCTTGGCTTTTTGCTTAATGAGGTGCATTTCAGCGTGATACAAATCAAAGGTGCAAATTGACACTGGAAGGGTTCCTTTATCAGTATGAATATAGAGAAAGCCATGCTGTCAATAATGAGAAAGAAAAACATGAAATTGAGGGAAAAAAGCCAACTGTGTGTATTATAAGCACTGATACATTTAGATAAGCTGCTTGCATGTTACAAATCTAGGGATTTTAAAAAATAATAATTTAAACAGGTCTACTTTAGGTATATTTACACTAATGCAGACATTACTGTTCCAGTACTTCTGGTTTCACTTTTATTGTGTTAATGCCTTTCACATTTCACCTTTGGAGAGTATTTTTTCATCAGAAATGTTTTCAGTTTGCACCCCATCAGCATAATTATCTTAAACAAAAGTAAGGAAACATCATGTACTGTAGGTGACATCATCCCAGCTCTTAGGAATAGCAGGTCATGAATTCAGTATATCAGCACCTTATATTTCTTAGCAAATAAAACGTTTCTCCTCTTGTTTTTAGGTTGGGATTTAGTATTAGGACTATGACACCATGTAGACATTGGCAATTCATGTGCAACTTCAAAATTATGTGGAGACAAGAACATCCTAAACCAATTATTGCTTGTTTTTCCTGCTAAGATTTAAATTCTTTGGTTTATTTTAGTCTCGCTTTTCAAATGAAGGTTAGAAGAGCTGTTTCTCTTTATTGGTGAACAAAATGAGACAAAAGGTCAATAAACTTGCTTTGTTCATGCACTGTTCTCAGTGTTCCTTACAAATGCACAGGTCTTATGTTGTTTGAACTGTTGATTGTAGTGTCATGCTGTAAATGTTTTCTCGTTCCACAGTTACTGTCAGAGCCTAAAAGTGGGCACAACATGCCTTCATCTTTTTTATTTAGTTTTGGTCACAAAGGGAACTTCTTTTGTAGTCAACACATGATTGATGTTTGTTTCCGTTGGATTTCCCTTTCAGTTGTGGTGGTCAGAACAGAAATCAACAAATCCAGATTAGATTATTTGCAAACCACAAAACCAGTAGGTTTACATACTGTAACCAAATCACTGCTGCTGTAAATCACTGCTGCTGTAATTTTTCACAATGAAAAATATTTCTGTTGACTGTACAACACAGACATAAAAACTTACACATAAAAATGGAAAATAATTAACACATTTTAACAGTATTGATTTATTTCCTAATATGCAATATTTCTAAAGTTCACTATACATCTGAAATTATAGATTTATAAATTAAAATGTTACTTAATTCAGGTTGGCATCTAATAATATATATTTACATAAGACGTTTAGGTTCAGGTCTCTTAGACTTATATACATTTGGCAAGGATTTGAATGATATAACTTAATTTTGAATTGACTTGTCATATAGCTTGGCAGATAATCATTTTAGCACTAGCAGAGTAAAAGGCAACATAATTTTCCTCTCCTTCCAGAGTCTTATTCTTAATGTACTGTATCATCATTACTTCTACAATATAGAAGTGTGATAAACCCTCTTTACCTTTTCAGTGTAAAGACAAAACTTTCTTTTCTGACATTATATCGACTGATTTCAGATAGGAATAATGTTACTAATCCAATGTGGCAAAACCCCTGGCATATATAATACATTGTGTATATATACTGTATATAAAAAAAAGCAAAGTAAAAACTTAAAACCTTTTCAGAGACAATCCTCATATTAGGTTTATACAGGAATAACAGATTAAATTTAAAGAAAGAGCTGGGGTTCAGGTTTAAGATTTGTACTTAGATAAAGACTGTTTTTGTTGTTATTGTTGATGCTTTGATTGGAGCTATTGTTAGGAGCAGTAGTGCTCCTGAACTAAATTATATCATGTCGTTGGAATTGAAAAGTATTTGCATGATGTTTCATGTTTACAATTCTGTCTTTCATACAGTATGTTCCATATATACAGTAGATAGTTCTGCTTAGATAAATACTGTATATACCATATACTTCATATACTGTATACTGTTACATCCAAAGGCAAAGCCAACAATTTACGGATAATGTACAAATTAGTTATTGTAGAAGATTGTGATTAATAAATGTGCTTATCTACTGGATCAGCAATGCAATTTATTTCCTTTTTTAATAAAACTACAATTTACAAAATAAGTATAACTTCTTGCATTGTGTTGTGTGTATGTATTCTTTTTTGCAGATATTGATGAGTGTGCAGAAGGAAAGCATTACTGTCGAGAGAATACCATGTGTGTCAACACTCCTGGTTCCTTCATGTGTATCTGCCAGACAGGCTATATTAGAATTGATGATTATTCATGTACAGGTAAGTAGTGATACTAATCTTTCTCATTGCAAGTTTCCTTGTGTCACTGTGTTACTCACTGTTCTTTAATGGATGCTAACATTTGATTATGCCTGTTAAATGTATCTTTACACAAAAACATGCTTAAGCAAGCCTGTCCTAACTCTGGTGAAGCTACATTTCTGTGAAGAAGTAGCCAGGTACTTCAAATGATTAGTTTAGAAGTACAAGTCAAACATTGGTCTCAGAGCAAGGGGGAAAGTATGTTAGTGTCTGGTTATGGTGATTTGTAGTTCATGATTTTTGAGACTGTGCTGAGCACCCTAGAATGCAAGGATAATTAGAGACTGTCAAGTTGATTTTACCTATTAAGAAATATTGAATTATTGTACTTGCAGAAAAGGAAAGTGTCAGTATTTTATGTTACCTGTATTTATTTATGCATGAAAAGATAAAAAAATGTGTTCTTAACATGGACATTGTCTTTACATACCCATTGTGAGGATGGGGGAGATATAAATGGATATGTGTGTTTAAGCAAACTCAGTCAGACACTTTACAAGTGTTACATATCAGGATGCAGGGTTTAACCATTTCCAAAAACTAGTGTCAGCAATGGACAATTTGTTTTTACTGGGGAACTAAAAGTAATTCAATAAGCTACAAAATTAAGGTTGATCATCTCATTATTTTGAATTAAGAGTCACTCTGTGTTGTCTGTATCCAATGTAAAAGGCTACAATATTGACTGCAGGCAGTACTGAACAACATGTATCAGATAGAATTGCACAAAACACAAATGTTAGGCAGGGTTCTGTTAATTTTTGTTAATTAGGTTTATCCTTATAGTATCCCAGTAATAGGCTTTGTTTAAAAGAAATGTACTGTATAGGTATATGATGTAGTAGTTCAGGTGGGTAGCTGCATTAGCATACGTAGGCTGCAAAGGAACAAGTAATAGGTTTATTCCATGCTGAAATAAAGAAGAAAGAAAACACAATGTTTCGGCCGTGGAGCCTTCTTCAGGTATTGACACCTGTTGACACGTTGTGTTTTCTTTCTTTTTTTCAGCATGGAATAAACCTATTACTTGTTCCAAAGGTATATGATAACTGATTCAATGAGGAAAATATATTTGATAGGGTTAATGTATGACATTTTTTTGTTTTTTTCTGTTATTATTCAAAGTCCACTTGGCAGCATAATTTCTGTAACTCTGTTTTTTCAACCAGTTGTAGAAAATAGTTAGCTTAATGTCCTTCTTAATCCTTCTCACCAAAACAAAAGTTTGCAAACCCTCCTGTCGTTTCAAAAGCTTTAATTACAAATATTATCATCACAAGTAATGCAGGTATGTACGTCCAATAATATACCGTATATGATTTCATATTATTGTTTTTTATATAAAATTTTAACTATTCAATATCTACTAATGAAGGAAAGAATGAGGAAGAAAATCAACACATTTCCTAAGCAATAAACACATCAGCAGAAACAGAATTTAAAGATGGCAAACTTTTGTCCATGAATACTAACAGGATTATTTCTGTCAGAATTTAAGTAAACTGAATGAAAGGATCTCTGTTGATAAATCATAGCTTTTAAACAGCAAATAGATTTTGTAGTCTTTATGGTTATACAGATGCAGCCATTCAAAATGCGCGGGCGATACCGCATTATTTTCCGGTGCAGTGTACACAGTCTACCGCGAGTTACCGGTAAATACCGCTAGTTACCGTAAATTCTCCTATAATACCGCAAGCAAAATAATAGTATCCGGAATTTCCGCAAGGTGGAGCTAATTAAGCTCAACCTCTCATGTTTGGGCTGTCGCCATCAAAGTCTTTAACGAAGATATTACTAATAGTATTAATAATGAATGACCTTGGCCAAGCTGTAAGTGTAAACTCAAAGTATTGCCCTGGTCCACCTTTTTTTTTTCATTGACCGTCTTTGTAAAAGTAACACCACAGCATTTCGCAATCACGCATTTGTTTCCAATCATGCAAAGTACAGTAATTTTTGAGAATCGATTCACCATGCCTTTCACATGCTCATAAAAGAGATTGATTTAGGAACATAAACATATTACCATATGCAAACTGCACTGTATACAGTATGCATATGTATATTTAATGTCTTAACTGTGCCCATTTAAGTATTGAATATTTATATGGAATTTTACCACTGAAGGGAAATCTTAGTGCCTGAGCATAAAAAGAATAGGAGCATACTGCAACGCGTGTGAAGGCCATAAACTATATTAATTTTGGAACTTAAACATACAGTATATGGCTGGTCTCGGTACTTTAAAGAAAACATACACACCAGTATTCCATTTCTCCCTAAACATTTTAAGCATTGAAGTCTTTAACTAACGTGATACCGGAGTCAACAAGCATACTTTTAGAATTTGATTAAAAGGGAATATAATATGGAATCGCGTATCTAAAGAAATTAATAACGATATAATTATATTCATGTTGCTAAAAAACTGCAACGGACATAAAAACTCCCTTGCTTTTAACAGAGCGTTCCATAATTTCTAACTACGAAAAGTATTTCAACTGTGGCATTTATCATTCAACCAGAGCTCGAAATATCACAAGGATCCTCTAGAGCACAGCAAAGACTGTATTAAAAGAATTGCGTATCTAAAGAAATTAATAAGATATAATTATATTCGTGTACTGTGACAGGGCTGTGTAGGGCTGTTTCACCTCTGTCTTCATGTGACTCTATTCAAAAGCCATTTAGCAAAGAGGGGATGAGAAGAGTGACAAACTAGTATACAGTACAGTATTTTAGATCTTTTTTTTCTGAACCGAGGAAAATCTGATCATGTTTCTCTATAACAATAATAAAAAACATTGCCACACCCGGACTGTTAAACCAACGCATTAGCACGTCAAAGCCCATTGAGGAGCCGGGCGCAATAACTGTTTTGTCCCTTGATTTACTGATCTGCATTAATTACAGAAATCAAGTCCCTGCTCTTTGCAGACGACCTGGTCCTGCTGTTGCCCACAGAACTGAGGCTGCCGCAGAACCTGGCGCTGCTGGAGCAGCACTGTCAGACCTGAGCGCTGACAGTCAATCTGGACAAGACCAGAGCTATGGTTTTCCAGAACCCCCATTAGTCTTCCTGAGATCGTCGGATTATGAACGAATAAAAGCATCTTATTAAAATCGAGTAAAAGTAGAATTTTTGTGTGTAATTTGTCACTTGAGATTAGTTTTATCTGCCGTTAGGACTTAGTGAGGGCTAGGTGAAGGTTAAATGTTTAATTGTGTTAAACCTTAAAATCTTAATGGGGGTGTACTTACCGTACCTTTTCATCCTACTACAGCATGTGATAATGTAAGCATTGTCTTGTGATCAGATAAAAGAGACCATATCTAAACTGTGCCCAAAATGAATTTGTCTATTACATTGTATGTACCTCTAACTAAACTGATTTTGCAATTGCATTGTTTCTTTTAAGTGCTCATTAGGTTTAGCAATCTTCCAGATACAGCTAAATAATAAATTACCTAATTTCTCTTAACATTTTTTTCTAATACCAAACTCTATCCTTTATGTTTTAGATTGTAGCAACAATTCCTTACTCCTAGCTTCGTAATGTAGCCAATTCATAGAGGGGGATTATTAGGAGGCCATGATTGGTAAGGGCTAATTGGAAATTTGGCCAGGACATCGGGGTTACACCCCTCCTCTTTTCGAGAAGCGCCCTGGGATTTTTAATGACCATAGAGAGTCAGGACCTCGGTTTTACATCTCATCCGAAGGACGGCGCCTGTTTATAGTATAGTGTCCCCATCACTATACTGGGGCATTAGGACCCACATGGACCGCAGGGTGAGCGCCCACTAACACCTCTTCCAGCAGCAAACTTAGTTTTTCCCAGGAGGTCTCCCATCCAGGTACTGACCAAGCTCACACCTGCTTAGCTTCAGTGGGTTGCCAGTTGTGAGTTGCAGGGTGATATGGCTCCTGGCATTCTTGTAACAATGATCTTCATCTGGTGGCCAAGATGTCTTGTAGACTAAAGCTACATCAATCACCTCTGACAACACAGCTTCCCAAACAAACAAATGGGGGCTGGAGAAATATTCACATATATTGTTCATATATAGAGAATGTTCCCTATTGATTTTATCGTTTCTTTCCAATAAGTGTTTTTAATAATATATTCTATCTATCCTTTTAATACTGTATATACTTTACAGAATATAGGGTTGTGAGGAGCTGGAGCCTATATATTAACCATGACCTTTTTTCTTTGTAATAAAGGAATATTGTAATGGTATGCATGATTGAAGTTAATATGATCAGCATCTTATCCAAAAGAAAAGATATGAAGAAAAGTAAATTAACAACAGTACCCTCATACCCCGGTATCCGACCCTAATTTGGGAGATCGTAAATTGAAAATAAAAGTTTCATTATTTCTTATGGGGAAAATTCCACCCCATTCTGAACCGAAGACAAGTTCACTCAAAAACCACCCTAAATATATAATGCCATACAGACCATTATTGCAAGCTTAGTGAACAATGCAGTTCTACTCAAATAAGCCAAGCACTGCTGTAAAATAATCAATGATGTATTTACATTTTTAATTATTTCGTAATAGATCACTATCCAAGCGATCGGCTAGAATGATGTTCAATTCAAATCAATTTATTTCTATATAGTGCCTTTCACAATAAAGTTGCCCCAAAGCGCTTAACAATGCAAGTAACTATACATGTTGTGAATACAGAACAGAAGACCAGAAGGCAACGGAGAAGAGGAACCAAAAACTCATTAGTTAGGAGAAAAATAACCTCTAGGGGTCCAAGGTCAATTGGCTGCCCAACCGCTTTGGGCATGCTAACATTATATAATATAAAAATAAATAAATAAATAAGTGAGGGTTTTAGTACATCCATAAATCATGTCTTCTGTATGTCAGTACTCCATGCAGATCTCTGTAGACCAGCAAACTCCTCCTTAATGATAGCTATATCCAAGATGTCCCAGTATGATGTGCATACTGTTGTTAACTATTACTCAAAATAATATTTTTCTCTTCCTTAAGACACCATAATAAACAGCAACTACAAAAGAAACACAAAAAAACGCTTTGAAGATGAGAGCACGAGCTTTTGCTGTTATCAGAAACAAAGCACTGCTGCCTCACGGCGTCATTAACCACAATGCCTTGCACTCGCACATAAACAGCTGTTCTTTGGCACTGAATTCAGATGTTCGCAGAGGGTTCTCAGCCAACATCTGTCACTTTCAAACTTCAAAGTTCGGATTAGCGAAATTTCGCTCTTGTGACAAATTACAAAGTACAAATTCTTCATGTTTGGATTAGCGAAAATTCATATACAGAATGTTCTTATACCAGGGTATGAGTGTATCTTTCCCATTAAATCTGAAGGTTCAACCAATAGGCTATAATATGTGCCATATGTTGGCAGCCCAATAATAATAATAATAATAATAATAATAATAATAATAATAATAATAATAATAATAATATAGATTTTTAGGAATAGTTAATTGTTATTTTAGGAAGATCACCACTTCTAAGTATTTTGGAATTTTATAACAATGTAATTGGTGTTATATTTGCAATAAAATACAGAATTAATATAATACAAAAGAAAGGAAACAAGAATCTTTGGTGATAAAATGTGGAATACACTGAAAATTGTAAAGGAATTTGGGGAACACATTCATCTTGACTGAATTGAACCAAACCATCTGTCATACAGCTATCACAGATCTTATTGATAGGTCAACTTTAATGTGTTCTATCAGGGAAGTAGATTTAATCTTAAAGAGTTTTTTTTTATTGAATTATTAACTGCTACAGCCAAAAAGGAAATGATCCCATTTAATGGGAGTATTTAAATAGAAAATTGTTTAATGCCATTCAAATTGCTGTGGCTTTCCAGATGGAACAGAACAGGTCTTAATATGGAATCCCATATTGATTGCATGCTTCAATCCTGGCAGGAGCAGAATGTTTGCAAAAATGTATTTCTTCATTCCTCCTCTGCATTGTCCATCTCTTCCACTCAATAAAAAAATGCTTAGACCATGAGCTCTCAAATGAAATATGGGAGTATATTCTGTGGAAGGTAAATTCTTCATCAGTCTTTTCTTAGCATGGGTTAATGGGTTAATTCAATTTACAATTCTGCACCATTTTTATCTGTCAAATAACAACATTAGCTAAAATACACCTGGATGCAAACCCTACATGCGATCGTTATGATTGAGAAGCTACTTCCCTGTTTCATATGTATTAGGGCTGTGACAAATTGCTTCCATTTTGGTCATTTGGTTTTAAAATACTCTCAGCAGTTTTGGAAACACCCACCTTGCCTTCCCTAATACTGGCTATCTGACATTTCCCCTGGGTCCCACAGTGGTACGGTGTTTAGCATTGTTGCTCTGCAGCTCTGGTTCAATTACTGGGATGCTATCTAAGTAGAGCTCATATCTTCTTCCTGTATTTGGATGGTTTTCCTCTGCATGCACAAAAACTGAGCACAATGTTATAAATGGTGTCTTATATGTTATGAAGCTTTTAGCTGTAAAAGCTACTTCATGCAATATCTACAGTGATTTTACTGTTACTGATTTCCTCTATTGCATATTTGTCACACTGGATGTTTTCAGACAAAATCTAGTATTAGATAAAGGGAACCTGAGTGAACAAATAACACTTTATTAGAATTGCATTTATTTAATAAAGTTATCCAACACCCATATCCCCTGTGTGAAAAAGTAATTGGTTACACCAAATGCTTCCTATAATTCTTTCACCTTGCTGTGGAGGAATTTTAACCCACTCTTCCTCGCAGAACTGCTTAATTCAGAAACATTGGTAACTTTTCGAGCATGAACTGTTCGTTTCAGGTCCTGCCACAGCATCTCTATTGGGTTTAGGTCTGGACTTTGACTAGGCCGCTCCAAAACTTTAATTTAGCTTCTTAATTGTGCACTGTACATGTGTGCTACATACACATGAAGAAGCCTCTGCAGCCAAAACATTGTGTTCTTATTTCTCTATAGTATGGAATTAATATCTACTTGTTTGTATGCCTTAGAAATCTAAATATAAATGTTATTTTAATGCTCCAAAAAGTTGTGTGCTTTCTGTGGGTACTCTTCAGGTAATCATTGTAACTGAGAGTATATTTTCAATTACATTATCTGGCTAAACAAAACATGAAATAAGTACCCCTTTTTAGGTATTTTGGTATGACAGATGCAGCCACCTAGAATGCATGTCAAAACTCACATTAGGAGGAAGCAAACTGTGATATAATGCAATATACTGCCCAAACAAAACTGATAGTCATAATAATATTGTAGCCTCATTTAATCTGTTTAATTACTTTAAATCCACTTCAAATGGAATATTAATATGGAATCATGTAACTGAGCGGAAGTGGTTGCTGAAAATTAAAATTACAAAACTATAATAACGTTTCTGAACATTATTAATAATATTGTAAAACAGTATTCCAACTTCTTCAGAAACATTTTCTGCATAATTTTCTTCTAACTCCGACACTTGCTGTGGTTATTTTAGGAAAATTGTGACAAACGTTTTAAAACTATTTTCCCATTAACACTTGCTGTTGTTATTTTTGGACAAAAAAGTTAACTACATTTCCCATGAACACTTGCAAGGTTAAAATTAAAAACAGTAATGTGCAGTCCTGTATCAGATTATTTAAAAAATAATGCCATGCTGTTCTGAATATCGTGTTGGCTTCTGCTGTATATAAACTCACACCTTGTGCATTCTAGATGGCTGCATCTATAATTGGAGTTAAATTTACAATTATCCAATCTCTGGATAATTGCAAATATAACACTATTTGTTAATGATACATAACACAACAACTTATTAACAATAGAAATATTGTATTTAAAGTTCTATTTATAACATCCTTCATTTCCACTAATACAGTTGAAAAACTGCTGTGAGGCTCTGGTGATTGATTGGCTTTAAGACATCCTAGTCCCTGTAATTCTTCAATGCCAGTTATTCTAAAATTACTCAATAAAATGGAGCTATATTTTCTGTTATTGACATTTAATTTTGTAAAAACCTGTCTGAAATATGCAGTTAGTACATCTACTTTTTTCATTTTCTGGTTTTAATCCCATTTTAAATTGTAACTTTGTGTTACAGTTTTTTACAGTTCTTTTCTTGTTTTAACATTATTTTTAGCTTCCTGTGCAATATTTGTTCTTCCTCTCTCTTGGTGATTCTAAGATTTTTTCAGTTGAGTCTGTAATTATTTTAGAAAATAAGCAAAGCAGTGTAATTAAAACTTTAATTTTTACATAATTAAAATGTGAAATGCAGTAAGTCTGATCAAAGACAGCAGTTGAACTTCTTATATAAAGTAAGTCATAAGTAGTGGATTACTAAAATGGCAGTATTAAAGAGCTGGTTTTGAAATGTGTTTAATTTATTGTGCTAAACATGCTCTTTTAGTGATACATAATAAAGGGATCTGTTTTTCAACAAGACTGAAGAGACACAATAATAGTAGTAATCATTGAGACTGAGCCAGAATACTGTACATATTGTAGTTTTGTAAGTAGTATGTAATGAGCAAAAACAAAAAACGTGTGATTATGTAAAATATTATTTGTTTTAATAGTTTATACTGAAGCATTGTAATACCATCAGGCAGAAACAGAAATGTTGCTTCTTTTACTGGGAAAGAGCATTATCTTCTAATACTGCAGAGTACAGAGGAGAAGTAATGTTTTCAAGTAAAAATTGTGTGTAGTTTAAAACAGCTGGGACATTGTTTTTGAAACTACTGTAGTATTCCACTGAGCTCCATGACTATATAATCCTCATCAGTTAGTATTTCATAGCTTAATTCTAGTAATACAACCTTTAGTGTTATATGCTGTGGTAATATATGCAGGGTGTTTAGATTCAGACTAATAAAACAATCAAAAATATTTTGCTGCAAAGTATTGAATAAATACTTGAAGATCTCTTATGGACAGAATTTTCAAATGATTTTACAGATTGTCAATAAGATTCACGTCAGGACTTTTACTAGGCCATCAAGGACATTCATCGTCTTATTCTTAAGATCCAGTGTAACTCAGGCCTTGTGCTTTGGATCATTGTCCTTTTGAAAGGTTAATTTTTCTCCCAGTTATAAGTCTGAAGCAGGTACTGTTCTATGATTTAAAGGTACATTGTTTCATCTGTTCCCATCACTCTTGAAACATCACTCTTCCCTGTCCTTGCTGGTGAGGAGAGAAATTATAAACTAATGCTGCCCCCACCTTGCTTGACAGTAGGAATGTTTATGACTGAGTGTCGCACTATGTTGGGTTCGCATTAGATGTAATCATTTGCATTTAGACCAAAAAGTTTCAATTTTTGTCTTATCTGACTATTAATCCTTTTTCCACATGTTTGCACAATTCCTTGGGTGCTTTGCTGCAAACTCCATGTTTCCATATAGACACTTTTTGTGGAGTGACCAGTTGTTGTTGACTCATAGACATTTTCTCCCATCTGTGGCACTAGACTTCGTGACTCAAATTGTCATTTTTAACCAGATTCCTCCTTGCCTGGCTTTTCTTTGTCTGGGTGCTTTCTGCTTGCTAATGGTCAATTTCACCTTCCTTGAAGAAATATTACATGTCTTTGAAATGCTTTCACAGCATTCTCTTGATCTGTGCATCTATACATCTTTATCCCTGAAATGTTCTGAAAGTCTTGGGTCTTAATGGTTGAATCTTTGCTTGAATTTCACTGCAGAGGCCACTCAAATAATTGTATGGCTTGTTAAGCTAATTTTGTGCTCCTAAATTAATTTAGGTTTGCCAGAGCAAAGGGTTAAATACTGTATGTATGCAACCATGACTTTTCCATTTCCCTTCATATTAATTATCTATTTCTTTTGATTTGATTCTGTGGAGTAGGTTATGTTTTAAACAACTGTTAATTGCTACTTTAACTTGTCATTTCTATAAGCTTTGGAATGAATGTGAAAACTGCATAGGTTTTTGAATACTTGATAGACACAGAAAAATAACTAGGTAACTATTTGTTGTACTCTACTCTAATTCTAATCAAGATTAATCAGTTAATACAGATAAACTACAAATAAGACAAATAAACTAGAAATAACAGATACTCAAGATAAGACAATATAACTAGATCATAAATAAAATAAATTAGAACATAATACAGTTAATACAGACAAATAAACTAGAACATAATACAACATACTGCTTAGAAATGACTTTAATATTTATCATTTATTAATTGATTTAACATCAGCTATTCAGTTGTACAGCCACTAGTAATGTATTACCATTTCTTTTTTTGTCCTTTACAGTGTAAATCTTTATATTATACTCCAAATATATTTTAAGCAGATTGGCCAATTCCTAATTAATGCAACAACCAATTTATGTGATGTGAGATGGAATGTAGTGAATGTTTATTTGGCCCAGCTCGCTTGGCTGAGGGAATGGCAGCCTGCCTGTGAGGACGAGGCTGACACGGCAGCCCTGTTTTCACAAGGGATGAGCCAGAGAGCTGCTGCAAGTGCGAATATGGAGTGGAGGTGGGGTGCGAGAAAGAAGCACAAAGGAGTGCTCTGCAAGCCATACAATATATATGTGTAGGAAAGTGAAAGTTCCTCCTGAACTTCTGTTTAAAAAAACCATTATGTAATAACGCTAAAATAAATGCAAGCATAGATGGATGCTGCACATTGGTGGTGGTGGAGGGGAGTCCCCATTACCTGTAAAGCGCTTTGAGTGGAGAGTCCAGAAAAGCGCTATATAAGTGTAAGCAATTATTATTATTATTATTATTATGTGAAGTAGCTAATTATTTGATATCATATGACAGATGAATTCAGAAAAATTCTGAACATCAAATAATCTTGGCTTGTTAATAGAATTAACAAAAATGGAGTAGCTACTGTACCACCTATAGTTGCTTATGGAATGACTGCAATACTGTTTCTATTCTAACATAAATTAATAGACAAAGTATATTATTCCCATTGTGAGAAATGACATATTATTACAGTATTTTGGAATCAAAATCCACATGCTTGTTATCCACATACTGTAAGGTATAACATAATAATTGAATGTTACATTTTGGTATATGCATTTTGGTATATGCATTTTAAGGCCATACAGCAAAACACCAGAGGATTTGGTCAGGATGTTTACATAATTTGGAAAAGGCTGTGCCTCCTGCTAAAACACAGCTAATGAGAGTAAAAATCAGCCCAAGACTGTATTCTGTAACCTGCACCCACTTTCCCTGCCTTAATCTTATGAGATCTTATAATATAGCTCTTTGTAAAAAGAATTGGCGCACAACTGTTGTTAAGCAAAAATGTCATCAATTTGGTGTTACGAGTTTTCTTTCCTTACACTTTATGAGCTAAAGTTCATTAACTATTATAATGAAGCTGAAGGTAAATTGTATTCATTGGGGTTTAATAAAGAAGATTTTTTATCAAGGTGAGGTGTGACTTTAAAAAAAATGATCTTACAGAATATTCATCACCACCTGTTCTGATCATTTTAACCTTCATTATCTGGTCTACAAAGACATTTGAAGGAAGGGAATTATCCTCCATTTGCCAATAAAATGACTGTGGATTGGATGCCTCAGTGAGAATAGATGTGTAGGTGAGTGTACATAGCAGTGTTAAGATGATGGTGATGTCTAGTGTTGTGGGGGAGGAAACACAATTTCTTTCACTTTATTTGTTGCGCCAGTTTAGTAATAATTCCAAAAAAACATTGAGCAGACGTCCAGCTATTCCATTTTCTTTATCCCTCACAGGAAAGAAAAACGCAATAGCATTGAAAAGCACTATAGCATTAAATATGTGCTATTCTGATATCTTGAAAGTCTTTGGACATTTAAACTTGCAGTAATAAAACCTTTCTTGTTGTTCTTTATGGCAAAAAAATATACAATTATCAAACCATTTTATAACAAATCACATTATCTTTTAGGTCAATTTTTGTAATCAAATGTAGTTAAAGGAAAAATCCTACTAAACTGTTGTTACAAATGTATGAGGTCATTATGTAATAATAATTTGCTCCATTACACCTCCATAATGCCACACTGCCAAATCAGAAATCTGTCCACTGGATGCAGACTCCTGAGCCAGAAAAGACGATTATGAGAGGTACTTGTCACATCATGCTACTTTCAGCATCTATGGAAGGTTTTCACAGAAGATACAAAATCTTTCAAAAAGGATGACACAGGAAGTACCCCCCCCCCCTTTTTTAACAAAGAAAGAAATCAAACATCCTATTAGCAACTAATCTTTCGAAACTTCAGATCGGTAAAACATGGATCTCCCTGATCTTAACGTCAGGGTTTTAGGGTAGGGAGTGGCTTTTTTGCTTTATAAAAACATTAATGTGGCGGTCAATATGTTTTCTATGTGTTGGTCTAATAATTTCTGATTAAACAATCATGAGGAATCAAGCATAGATTTAGGCTGTGAAAAACACAGGGCAAAAGCAGTCTGGTTCAGTACAGTAGACAGCAATATTCCACAGTTAAAAATGTAATCTTGGGTCCTCTTATTTTATTTTTAAATATTCTATATCTCACTTTATCTAAGGGCATGTGGGTTCTTATCATAAGTGTCACTTAGACACATAAAACACATAGAAAGTAATGCCTAATTATGGATGGTTAAAATGTTTTGATATTCAAGGTGACAGCTGGAGATTAAATTTATGAATGCTGATATTCTGCTACCCACTGTATTGTACAAGACCAGTTTGTCCTGTTGTTCACAGCTCAGAGGTTCTTTGTTTCTCAATGACCGTTTTAGTGTGTCAACAGATACTTGGGTGTGATGGGTATACTGGGTGTGATGAATCACAACATGTCAAGACAGATACTTCTCCTGATTATTGAAAGCATCACTGAAAAGACCAATGTTTGAGATCCATGTTGTTAGAGTTAGAACAATTTAAGAATTAGAAAAACATTTTGGAGCATCTTTATTTTTACAATTAATGCATTCAAACTGAACATGATTTATTCAGCCAGATTATTCATATAATTTATGTTTTGTTTTTGGTTTTGTACTGGACCTCTGTAAGTGTAATTCATACATATAAATATAAACAGTATTAATTTAACTAGATATGTTTTTCTTTCAATTCATTATTTTCATTTAAATTATTTTAAAATCCAAGTTCAGGTTAATTTGATTGCAGACTCTTTTGTGCTTACAAAAGTCACTAAGACTACATACATTAGAAATCAACATGGTATAAGTATAGATATAGAGCATCTATATGACTAAGATTATGATCTTTGGCTGGTTTAAAAACTGGCTGGTTTTTCCCCATGTAGCACATTACATTAATAGCAGTTATGCAGGATACTGAGCTTAATATATATTTATAAAATCAAATAACTTTAAAAAAAAAGAGTATTTTGAGATTTTATTAAGTTATTTTTTGAAAGTAGAAATGCTGTATTGAATATCAAATGCACTTTGAAAATATTGTAACGCAACGGGGGCTCAGGCGGGCGCCCTTGCTGCATCTGGTCGGCCCCATCCCGACTGGAGGGTCGAACCCGGGACTTCCGCGTCTCTCTGCAGCGACCTAGCCCCGTGAGCTAAAGAGAGATCTCTCCACAGCCCAGTAGCTGTAGTCCTGCTATCACAGGGAAGGGCGGTGACGTCACCTGCTCTGGTACGCCGGCTCTTTACACAGTGCTTGTCGGCCGTAAGCGTTACACTCTCCCCCGCTTAAATCGCCGTCCCCGGCGAAGGGCTATCCCACCCCGCTCTGACACCAACGTAACGCAACGGGGGCTCAGGCGGGCGCCCTTGCCGCATCTGGTCGGCCCTATCCCGACTGGAGGCTCGAACCCAGGACTTCCACGTCTCTCTGCAGCAACCCAGCCCCGTGAGCTAAAGAGAGATCTCTCCACAGCCCAGTAGCTGTAGTCCTGCTATCACAGGGAAGGGCGGTGACGTCACCTGCTCTGGTACGCCGGCTCTTACACACAGTGCTTGTCGGCCGTAAGCGTTACAATATAATCTTAATGGAAATGCAGCTTAATTGGAAGGCATAGTGCCAAATATTTTTGCAAGTTGTATTAAAAGTCTATTTTAATGTTGAGGGAGTACAACATGATCTATTTATAGCAGATTTTTATTTTTATTTTAGAGTAATTAAATAAAATATCTACTGACTCCAAAGGAATATCCACCTGTAAGATAAAGTTTTATACTCTAAAATGTAATTTTAGATTTCTTAAACAAGTTAGTAGAGATGATGTATTTCATATGGATATTAGAAAATGAAGCACATTTTCTCTTGACTCCTGTAGAAGTAAAGATTTAATTAGCAAAGCATGCCTTACCATTTTATTCAATAATACATATGCAAGTTTATACTCACAAACAAATATTAAATGCAATTGTGTTGTGTCCAAAGCAAGTAAAATATTTGTAAAAGGATACTTCATTTCTCTAACAGAGAGCTCCATAATCATTTTATAGTTTAAAAGAAATTCCATAACCTTTTGGAAGATCTATTTTTGCATCTCACCGATTGGCAATGAAATATGGTTTTGTGAATTTCCCAAATCATTAGAATATGTAGGTTAACATTTTGTTAAAAAAGTAGGAACTTGATAACTTGGTAAGAACTTGAGACAAAGTAAACTTTTCTACATATGTGTATTTTTATAGTAGATAAAGCAATATACTGTATTTAAAAGTAGCAAAATGAAATCAACTACTTTTGGCACAAGTTTAGTGAATACTTTAGAGTAAGTCATTACCTGTGTTTTTTAAACAAAGTGGACCTTATTCTTCAATATCACTCTTTAGAATATCTTTGTATATTTGACTATGAGCTAAAATAAAGGTAATATTGGTGTCTTGAAAACTACAAAATTAAAATTTATTTAACAGGGAGCTTGAAGTAGAAAGGGTAATAGATTTTCACTATATAATATTCCAACTAATTATTCCTTCTAGAATATGAAAAGCAAACTGTAAAACAACATACTAATGCAGCTATATAGAATACTCATCAAAACTCATGTCAGTGGAAAATACACTGCGGTATACAGTACCATAATTCTGACCTACATATAACTTTCAGCCCTTTACAGCTAAAAAAAGATTGCTAGGTGGCACTTTACTTGCATTAGATTTTACTGAAACAGTAGCTTCATTTATTTTACTACTAGGCCAGTATTTTCCCCAGGTGATTGTGGAGTTTATGTGCTCCAACTGTTCTCCCTTCCACCCTCCTATTTCCTGACTCCTACTGTAGGTACAGTGAGAGTTCTTGTGTGCTGTGACACACATCAGGACATTCAGCTGTGTATTAAACCCAGTTCTTACCATGCAATGCATTGTCGATATCTGATGAATTTCCTTAAAAATATGTTTTTCACAGTTTAATAGTCCCTGAAACAAATGGCGTGAAATGCTTCTGTGAGCTGGGAAGTTGCTAATAGATTGCAGTACATCTTGTTTGATTTTAGATAGCAGTTAGTTATAAGGACATTTGTTTTCTGAATTCTAGAACTCATTATGACGTGCTAATCTGCCTTCAATTATGCTATCCTGCAAGTTCCACATAGGCCTTTTTTTGTATAGGAACAAGTAATAGGTTTTTTCCATGCTGAAAAGAAAGAAAACACGTTTCGGCTGTGGAGCCCTTTTCGGTTGTTCTTCCTCACACCTGAAGAAGGGGTTTGAAGGGGTTCCTCCAGAGCCGAAACGTTGTATTTTCTTTCTTTTCTTTTCAGCATGGAATAAACCTATTACTTGTTCCTTTGCAGCCTATGCATGCTGACGCAGCTACCCACCTGAACCTTTTATGTATATTTGACTACTACATAGCTCTGACATGAGGGAACAAAAAGAAAATACAAATATTTACATTACTTTTGGATTTTGTGAGTGGTATTTATTAATTTTACATTTCTAAAATATGTTTAATATTTTTTAAAGAATTAGCATTGTTCTTGCAGACTGTTTTCCTCTAGTGCCATTATTTACACCACGTTTGCAAGCAAACATTAAAATGCAATTATATTTAGTGTCCATTAATCAACAATATAGTAGCAAATAGCAATATTAACTATTTAAATATATTAAATTTAAATATATTTATCTAAATATAGTTTAGACTTCACCAAAGTGAACACTTGTATCATCTAATTCAATTTACAGTATCCAAAAAAGTAATTAAAATAACTACTCAAAACTTTTATTTTAATCTGGCCTCTTTTGTGTTTTGTACATGTTTATTTGCTTTTAAATATGACATGTTTTAAAGTCAGTATGTATTATATAGTATTTTAATTAAAATCTGAAATGGCATTATCTGTGTTCTAATTACTATTTAAGCACAATAACTAACAATTCTATATTGTAACGCTTCAGGGTTCACGGGGGCACCCTTGCCGCTGCCACATCAGGTCAGCCCCCCACCGTCGGGGACTCGAGCCCGGGCCTCCAGTGTCACTCAACAGGGACCCAGCCTGTTGAGCTAAAGAGAGATCTTCCAGATGGTGGGGGGCCAACCTGAAGCGGCAGCGGCAAGGGCGCCCACGTGAACCCCGAAGCGTTACATTGGTGTCAGAGCGCGGTGGGATAGCCCTTCGCGGAGCACTGCGAGTTAAGCGGGGTAGATCTCTCTTTAGCTCAACAGGCTGGGTCCCTGTTGTGTGATGCTGGAGGCCCGGGTTCGAGTCCCAGACAGTGGGGGGCCGACCTGATGCGCCCACCTGAACCCCGTAGCGTTACAAATATTGTATGTAATTAAAAATGATAATTGTATTAACTATATTCAATATTGTGACATACAGTATCTCATTTGAAGTGGTAGCAACATGCTTACAAGATCCTGTCTTAACAATGTAATTATTGTATAATTAAATTGTTGCTAGTACAGTATGCAGGAAAGAGCTAATAGTGACATAAACATTCAATACCGTACCAGACAAGCTGCGGTACTTTAGGGATTCACTGCACCACCTGACAGTTTTACAAAGTAGTGCAGTCCTGCATCAGATTATTTAAAAAACTCACTGGCACTGAAAAATGCACTGATACACTGGAGTCCTACTGAGGTATAACTAGTATAACACCTCACACATTGTGGATGGCTCCATCTGTAATTCCTCTTGAGACAGACTTCCTTAATTGTGTGGTATATCCATAATCAGAAAGCAATTTATCATTTATACCAGTACTGTTGAGTCCAAGGTTTCAGCATCCCTGTTGCATGATGGTTTTGAATGCCGATGCTCTTTACAATGTTAACCTAAAAGAAACATGTAATATTTTCAGTAACTAACAAGCTTCTTATGAGTGGTTTCTACGTTAGTTGCCATATATGTATAACCACATTACATACTATAAAGAATAACCCAATTGGTAATCGTTCTTAATTAGAAAGAGAAAAAAAACATTATTTTGATTATCTCCTGTGTTTCCATTTTGTTCTTAGGATGTATATAATAGTGACCAACGGCTCAACTTTTCTATTTCATTCTAAAACCTTTGTGCCAGTGAATATTTTGAAATCATTGTTCCAGTGCCAATTATCATGTTACTTTTCAAAAGATTGAGGTGTAGGCCAAGATACTAATTACTCTGTTATTAAAATAACTATTGAATAAAAAATATAAATTATTGAAAATAACAGACTTGTGGTTATAAGGTACAGATATTTCTATTGGCATGAACTCAGAAGGCAGAACAATGTGCCACAACATCTCAGACCAAGAAGCTTCATGTCCTCAATAGAAAGAATTTGTTCCCAGCTGCAGGAAATCAATTTAATAAGCTGCCTGGCAGGGTAGCCAGGTTTTATGACCTGGTTTTATTTTAATGAAATAAATAGATTATGTTCTAACCATTAGAAGAATGTGCATTCCCATGTTAGTTATGAATGTGTACTTTACTCTAGTGTTTTTTATTTGCATAGAATTATGGGGCAATTTCAAGATGAAGATGTTTAGATTTCTTTACTAGAAACTGTTGACATTTTAAAATAAGAAAAATGCCAACCATACATACAGATTAAATGTTTTAAATTTTTCTGTGCAACACGAATAAACAATAAACACTTACAAAATCCCAAGACACCCATGTATTTAATATAGATCATACACCTCATCACTGCCCACGGTCGAGCCTTTGTGTCATATTTGTGCTCCTGCATTACAAGTGAGGTGGTTGTAATTTACTGTAAGATAGGTTGGTTTGCAAATGTGTTACTGTTTGTAATTTGGATCCTTACATTTTATTTACACTTGTAAAATGTAATTCACCTTCTCTGTTTCTGGTGTATCTGTTGTATTTTGGCTGCAACCAAAAAGATCCAAATTAATTTAGATCTTTTATATTTCCTAATATCAAACTGCTGCATAATGCCTCAATCCAGATTTATCTGAATATTTTAAATCTTAATGGAATAATTTGATTATAATCAACCTTGAATTGATACTGGGAGGTGCATTTCCCATTTTGTATGCCAGAGGAATAATATGTGCAATAGTGCAATATACAATTATTAAACTTGTCATAGAGTAAAGGTTAACATTCTTTATCAATAATAAAACTAATTAAAATGAGTTGATACAATTTAGATTATTTTAAATTTAATGAAGCAAAAACATCAATATGAAACATGTATTTATAAGTTATAAGTCATAAGTTATGAGATACAGAAAGAATGAAAATGCATATCTAAACAGCTCTTTTTTGTGCTTTATGTATATGTAATTTCATGGACATTTCAATTACATGATTTCAGTGAGCTTGAATTCTAAAATTCAAATGGAATTTCTGAAATGTGCTATGTTGAAAGCCAACTATTCAATTATATTTATACATTTCATTTTATATTCATGTCCATGTCTTTGTGCCTAAGTATTCATGAATTATATTTGTTGAATAAAGTTAATAAACTTTAGTAGAAAATCCATAACTTTCTTCACTGGTTTTGGCACTTAGTGATTTGTGAAGTAAACTAAGGAAAAATAAATTAATTAATGTGTATAAAAAAACAATCTTGAAAGTACAAGTAAACACACTCTGGGGCAATGTATTTAACCTCTTCTTCTGTGGCTCCTACCTTATATATTTAATGTGACTTGTGAAGTTCCTGTATAAAAAAAATGCGCTCGCAGTATCCCCAATTTTAAATAATTAGGCAGGTGCTTAATCAGCCATAGTAAAATTTCTATCATTTGTAATTATTACTTAACAGTATGGCATGACAAGTTCCAATTAATTGGTATCTTTGCTTCTACCATTAAAAATCAGAAAATTCTCTTGAGGGTTAATTTTCGACCAAGTAATAAGAGCTAAACAGGGATCTTTCTTAAATACCAATGTCTTGTTTTTCCCTTTATTTCCTAAATAAAAAATCAAAGGCATGGATGTTCAGAAGATGGGTCAACAAAGAAAAATCCATTCATATGTTTTTGTGATCCTCTAAAAAAGTAGCTAGGTGTAGTAGTAGTAGTAGAAAAAACATTTCTATAAAACACCCTCCCCATCATCCCCTGTCAGTTACCCATCCACCCTTTCTCCCTCCTTCCTGCTCCCTACAGCCCTTTATTTTTTCCCCAAGAGTCAACCTCCTCCCTCCCCATTCACAGAAGAACCCAAGAATCCCTCTCAGAAAACAGTATTTAAGGGTGCGTTTTGATGGCTTCCTTCACTGTTCCACAACTTCAGATAGCAGCCACCCTGACCCTTTGTCAAACTCCATATTAACAACATCAAGAAAGTACAGGGCCCATTGACACCATAGAAGGAAATACAAAGGCCACCAGTGCTGAACAACCATCCTTTTATGCTACAGTGATGTCAGACAAATCCACCTCCAGTGCTCTGACTAAATTAACGATGGATCATGAAAAAAAGAGATACAATGCATTTTCCCCTAAACAGGAAAGTTTAAGATGCATCTGAACACTCACACATCAGAAAAAGTTGCCATTTGCTCTCTGACAACAAAGCACACTTGATCAGTGTGTAGGGGTTTTGTGCATTTACTGGGGCAATTATTAATTGTAGCTGTAAGTCACAAAATGATTCTTTGATGGCTATTAGAAAACCGACCTTGTGGGATAACTCAGCAACACACACACACAGATACCAATACACGACAATACATTTTTAATACATAAAATGTGCATATAAACATAACAGATCTTAGGAGTAAGGGTTAGCTGAATACAAAAGGTATATATTCAATAACGAAGAGTTATAAATACCAAGAGGGACATACATTCAGTATACCATTCAGATATACCATTTCCTAAACGAACTTTGATTAAAACTTCTACACTAGATACTCGAAGGCAAGTACATCACTCATAGGTATTTAACTGATATAAACTCAGGTTGAGGTAACAATTGAATACTCATCCAATCTGTGTGGATTCAGATCTCCCACAGACACAAAAGAACAGCAGCAGGCTGTTGCTGCGTCAAATCGGCATCCTCTGGCCCAGTGCCAGGCAGTGCTGGTGAGGTGTGAGGTGTGGGAGAAGGAGGGAGAGATTCCTGCTGCGACGCGCTGGCAGTGGGCTCTCTGAAGACTTGTCAGTCCTGGCTTAACTAGCAGAGATTGTGCACAGTGACTGCGGGTCCAAGCAAGTCACACTCTTTAGACGGGAAGAAGACCAGTTAATTCCCGGTGTTGTACTAGTCCTGAATACTGAGATTCAGCAGTCGATAGTTCACGGTGGGTACCAGCGGTTCACGAGGCTTGCTGCTGGGCTAACCTCAGGCGGATCCTTTGGTTACGTGTGGGCGACCTCCGGTCTCAACTCTTAGAACAAAGTAAAGTCCTGGCACTCGGACAAACTGGCCGTCACGTGATTGTGTGAGCCGAGTCTTAGAATGTCCCGGAGGAGCTGTGTTCTGGGCCCTGTGCTGCTTGTTTTATCTGGAGGAACTACGGTCATTCATTGGTTGAATGTTCCGCAGGCATTCGAGACCCTCTTGGGGTTACCCTGCCCTACCAGTTCCTGATTGGCTGATCTAGGTGGAGGATGAGTAACAATGCTCCCTGATATTAGTGTTGTAAACAACCTGGGATGAGACTCTCCCAAGGAATATCCCAGACAGTAAGGCACCAGAGATAACCATTTATTAGGGTGGCTGGAGAATCTCAGCCTTGGGAGTTGTTCTTTATCAAGAAACTGTATTAGCTAGAAGGACACCTTAAATGTGAACCAAATGGAATGTTCTCTCTGTATCCAGCACCACTGAGATGAGGGAGAGAGGGCAAGGGAGCAGCAAACTTAATTCTTGTATTATTTATAAGCCATGCCGCTACAAGTGTCAGTGAGGGTAATTGGAGAAATCAAAAATGTTCCATGAATAGTTAAAATAAGTTCAAATGAATCAACTGTTGGTCAGTGTTTCTAAAGGCCAACTTTAAAGTACTCTAAACAGTATTCCGAATAATATCTTCATCTGCCAATATCCCTATTCCAGATAACAATGATTCCTCATGGTTTATAAGATAATCTTGTAAGATGAGTATAGCGCAAAGAGACAAGTTGCATTCATATGCATGTAAGGCAGAAAATGGTAGGTCTCTGCCCTTGGAAATACCATAAACTTGCTGAATGAAAACAGATAAAGAAGAAATATGAAAACAGTAAATTAAAGCATGATTGGAGTTCCTGGAATGTACAAGAATAGTTTTTTTTAAGACATCTGCTGGATTGTAAATGTCCAGATCACCTCTGTGGGGAAGAAATAAAAGAACACGTATAAAAGACTAGCATTATGAAAAACATGATAATGCAAATACCACTTGGTTTAGATTTGGTTTAGATTTTAGTGTGCTTTTCCACTAACAACCATATTGCGAAAATGCATATTCAGAACAAATGGGACCATATCACAATTTAAATTGTGATTCACAATCAGAATGAATTAAATATTGTAATCTGTAACTCCACACACCTTTATAAATTGAAGGTAGTTCAGTCCATAAGAGGGAGAGGGAAAATAAACAATAAAAAAAATGTTAATTAGAATACATCAGTTTTTATTTTGTATTTATAGGCAGTAGGACAGGCTTGATTTTATATAACAAAAGTATAAAGTTGAAATACTATGAAAGGGAGAGATTCATATCATAAAAATTAATTTGATTCTTCTTTAGCATGAAGTATGATGCAATACTGTGTACATTTAATGCTGATAGGGACAAACAACAGATCTATGTTTATTGTGGCTAAACAACCACAATACTTTATCCGTGTCGGTGTCATCAGCTAGTTATTGTGCAAGTGACAACAAAGTGAAAAATGTCATGGTATCAGTGGACCACTCTTCTCCAGCATGATCATAATATTATTATAGATTGTTCTTATATAGTTCACAGGGAATGGACAGTGTGAGTTTTGTGTGATTTGAATGGATCTCTATGGGGTTTCTATTTCACTAACACGTGCAAGTGAAAACAAAATAGACTTGGAGCATAAAAAAATGCTGGATGTGAGACGTGCATCTCGCCTAGCCAGTGGGGATTGAAACATTGGTTAAAATGGAAGAGGATCTATTACGTGAGTCTGAAGTGAGACGGACTACTAAAAATGTTTCAGAAACGGTTTAGCAGCTTTTTCTTCACACATAATACTTATCAGCTCTTTTGCCAAAGGTAAACAAAGTTCTTCACCAATAGTGTGGGGCAAACCTGTTTTAGCAATCCACAACCTTGCATTTTTCCCTGTTTCAGGAGTCCGTCTCAGAAGTTAAATTTTTTTATTTCATGCGCATGGGAGCGAAAGACGGAGATATGTATTTTTCGCAAATTAACCTAGAGCAGTCCTTAAATATTTTTCTGTTATCTATCATGTTTTCCTGTGCTTACAAAATTGGCACATTCTCCTATCTCCCTATTTGCTAAAGATGACTTATTTTAATACAATTGGCCACTTAGGTTCGTAGCACGCATTCCTATATAGTGATATAGAATTACAAGAACAATGCTAAACATTAGTGGTGGTCAAGGGGATCCCCATTACGAGTGAAGTGCTTTGAGTGGAGTGTCCAGAAAATTGTTGAATAATAATTACAAGAATTTTTCGGCACAGCCAGCCCGAACCACACAGACACCAGCAAGCCTGCTAGAGCGCCACAATTCACACTCAACCACATCGCAGACCACAGACCAGTCCCAGTGTATGAGATATTGCTGTTTGATCTTTGATCTGAGCTTTAATAGAAAGCTTATCTCTATTAATATAACTATCGAGTGGTATTAAATGCAACTTTTTTGTATAAATGACACTTTTCTAAAATTTATTTAAAAAATAAAAACAATTATACTCTAATCTTTCCACTTTTGATCCCATGAGGAGGTAGTGTACACTCCTGCTTTGTTTAACGATGGTATGAAAAATAAATCTAAATAGTGAGAAAGCTATGCTTAAAGTGAATTAAGGGACTTAGAATGCAAAGAAGATTTACATTGCATTGTCAGATTGTGAATGAATAAAGGCATTTAATTAAACACGCGTTTGCGATTTTAATCAAAATGGGGAAAGTGGGGTTAGACAATTAGACATGCAATACACTTCCTCGTGATCATCTTAGAATCGTTGAGTAAGCTGCACGTTTTTTTTATACATAGCATTCAGAAATACAATCGAGAATAGTTTTGTGGTATATGCATAGATGAAACTTTTCTAAAATGTATAAAAAAATTAAAGACAAAATCTGTAATCTGTATTCTTTCCACGTGTAATGTCATTAGAAAGTACAATAAGTTCCTGCTTTGTCTAACGATGGTATCAAAAAAGAAACCTGTGCTTAATGATAATTACAGGACTTAGAAGTCAAAGAAAATGATTTACGTTGTTTAATTTATGAACGCAGACGCAATGGGTGCGGCTATTGTGCTATACTGAGCTTCGCGCTTCCTCCCTCTCGGTGCCATCTCCCCCTTTGATGCAGTGCAGTGGGCGGCACGCTGTTTTCGGAGCCTCTGATTAGGGGAAAAAAGACCTGCTGATCTGGTCTACATACCAGGAAGACAACAGAATATGATTTTTTCTATTTGAAACGTGTTGTTTTTATTAAATTCATGTATTTTAAACGTTTAATTAAGAAGGAAAAACCTTACAGCGTACACAGAGATTCTAAGCTGATCATGAGGAAGAAACCTGTTTTTTGCACATAAAAAGTGGTTATTAACCATCAAAACCTGTTTTTATAGCTGTTAAAGTTGTGCAATGTCTAAGCAGGAACACATCATTATATCTCGTTTTTGATTTATTTTTTAAGAATGAAAAAATCATTTGCCCAGCCTAATTTTAAAGAGTTCTACTTGTGAAACTTCTCGCAGCCTATACATACCGACCAATGTACCACAAGTCCCCCTGTCGTTCATTTTGGCCAGTCAATCACGTATCGCGTTACGCCGCGGTGGTTTATGGGTACATGCGTGCGGTACGGGTTTGTATGGCTGCATCTGTAAGTACTAATGATCAACAGTTGAATGGCTGATAATAACCTGCTAAACTAGCTGCTGGGCCAGTTCCTGGAGGGGTAGTGAAGCACTACATGATTTCTGATATTTAAGATGAAAATATCCCTATATTTTGTTATAATAAAAAGCTAAATATTTTTATGTAGTTGTCCATTTATTTGTGCCATTAGTAACATACTCTTACTAATAACAACACCTGCAATTTGCTTTCTCAGTGTGTCCGGAAAAGTGATGGTGGGGCTGCAGTACATCTGTACTCATATCAGTACTCTGCAACACATAAATAAGGGGAATCACTGCAATATGTTTTTTGCAGTTTTATATCTGACAAGTCCCCACTTCAAAAGATGATGCGATTATTTGAAACCTTTCTGTGTGCTGGGCCACCGCTATGGGCCTTAAGAGATCGTGAATGTAAACATCATATTTAACATGCTGTGGTGTATAAAATATTTAAAAAGTTTCACTATATTATACATGTTATTTATTATATTTTATTATTAGAAAAAGAGTTCTTTATTATACCTGGGGACAAGTTTGTTCTAGCACAACTTGTGCATATTGTGCATTGGCCAGGAATTGGACCCTGGCTTCCCATGACAGGGTGACAGAGTGATAGGAGAGAACTCCACCGCTAAACCGCCAATACTTTACTGTGATTTGCAATTAATTTTCCATTTTTAATAACAACAGCAAGTGTTCATGTGTAAATTAGTTAAATGTGCACATCAGAACTTAAGAGGTTAGTGTGTTTCTTTTTTTTTCAGCTACCACTACCAGCTGTTTAAATATATTATTTTTAATGGTTATTATATATATTATAAATTAGTATCATTCAGTACTTTCAGAAACATCATAATAACTATTTTTATTTTGAGCAACCACAATTTCCCTTAAGTTAGATGATTCCATATTAATAAATGGATTTAATGAAGTAGTACAGCAGCCAGTGGGAACCAAACAATGTTCATTACTCACGTAAGCCATGCTGGCATATTAGTCTGTTTTCATTTTAATTACTGTAATTTGTCTTTTAAATTTGTGCATTCATTGTAAATTCTTAATCAGTGTATTTTGGCAATGTTAACTTAAAACATATTAAACTTGGAGCACCCAACATTTGTTATTAAATCATTTTAATAGGACTTGAACTCAGTATTTTCTTATCTCATGTGTAACAAATGAAAAGATTACTTCCCATACTTACTCTGTATAAATGGAGTCTTTGAAACAGATGTTTTTTTTTCTCAAACATTGTCCACAAGTTTAAGATAGTCATTAGTCCACTTTTTTATGTCTAGTAATTGTCAGTTTTTTCCACACCTAATTCAGTAAAAGTAAGAATAATTTATTAAAAAGTAGGAAGTTATCTTTTATCTATTGCTCCACTCCACTGTATTTCTTTAACCAAAATGAATTGAGCTGCAATAAAGAATCCATTTTAATAAGTTCCATGTATTGTTTTTTATCTTTATTTATTAGTATGCCTATCAAGTCATAACAAATTCAGTATTTGTTTCTGTAAGTATGCTTTGCTCTATTACATTTCATTGTTTAATTCAGACATTGAGTACCTATGTTTACAAATTAACATTTTGTCTACTGCACATTAAGAAATATGTTTAGCAGAACGAGTACTTTAATTATCATCTTTCATTATAATCCTTTTTTTGCTGATAGTCAAATTTGTTTCTTAACATTGCTTCAGAAAACATAATTAAAGATAAGAGAGATACTTCTGTAACTGTTACTGTTTACTTTTGCTTCCTAAGTAATATACCAATGTAATCTTTTATATCTGATTATATACCTCCCTACTAAAGCATACTTTGTTTTTTTTTAAATAAATAAATAACCCTCAGGGTTGTGTTAGAATATATCCAAGAAGTACAAAGAAGGCAAGGGTGGCTTGGGACTGAAATCTATTTAAGCCCATAATGTATTCATTATGCCGACATGATGATTAAAAAAATTAGTTTATTCACTCTTTAGAAAAACAAGTGGTTCAAAGCAGAGGCTCCATATGGTCAGATACAGTGGTTGAAAAGAAGTTGAGTGCCCAGACCTTGACATAGACTCTAAATCTACTAGCTGGTCATTATTTTTGATCAGAGTGCAGTGGCTTGGGTTGTATTGGGTTGTATCAACAGTAACTCAGCAGGTCTGGAAATGTGGATGTTATTTTTTAAATGGAATACTGCAAAAGAATTGGAAACCTCTGAATGATGTGTCAAGCAAAGTTTTTTTGGAGCTGGAGTAATGTAATCCTACTATTGTAGCCTAATATTTCCAAAAAGTATATTAATTTGTAGTGCAAACTTCTTAAACTGCTTTAATGTACGTCTGTACAATGCTGTGCCAATTTCTTTAAAGATAACTTTGGTATTGTAATAAACAGATTTCATATTTTAATACATGACATTTGAATTGTCTAAAAGTTTTTGAAGGATCACAACGATCTGGCTATCAAAAATCTTTAGCTTCCTTGTCTTCCCTTAATAAGGATAAAACAAATTGGTTTCATTTCCAAATCTATTTTTAGAAAGCTTGTCCCATTATTGTTGATATAATAGACTCAATAGACTGAGATAATTAATGGCAATTGGACATCTGGTTTAGATTTCAAAGTAGTCCAAAGGGAATTACCAGTTACCCAAATGCTTTAGAAAAAGAAGAATGAACATTTGGTCAATATTAAACTAATATGTAATATTTCTGTGACTAATAAGGCTACACAAACAAATCTCTGGAGTTGTGTGCATAAACGTGGATTACTGTCCACTAAGAATTCATATTTCCAAAAAATGTAGACTGTTCTTTTTATTACTTACTATGTGCAAATAGAAATATTCAAATTATGGTTGCAAAGATTTCCACAGTTGAACAATCTTTGCTATACTGCACCTCACTATGTGATTGCAATACCTTCTCAGCATGACGTGATTGCTAATGTTTAGCATGTGATGCTTTCTGTTGTAACTGACATTTGTTTAGTTCAATCTATTTGCATATAATTATATGATTTACAATGGATAGAAGAATTAGTCCGATTTGCCATGGTAAAAAATCTCTAAACATTCTAAAGTATTCTACTGTACACTATAACCATTCTGTTACTTGACAGCTTTTAGGAACTTAAGATCACTATACCAAACCAGTCAACAATAATAAATTATATAAGGCTAAAACAGTAAAAACTTAATAGAAAGCTTGATCATTTCCAGTGGTAGTTACACAATAATTGGGACAAATTGTGTTGTCAGTTGCTTGAAATTATCATAGTTACCTGTGGTAATATCAGGGAACCATAGTGTGTTTTTGAGCTGAAAAAATATAGTTTGTGATGTAGTGGATATTCAAGAACAGTTCCCCCCCCCCATTGGTATAAAATTAATGTCTTCCTCTTGAAATGCATGGGTGCTTAAGATATAGTTGTTTAAATCTTCTTTTGTTACATTTCATAGTAAACATTTCTTTGGGCTATAATTTAAGGCTGTGATGATAAACATAAAATTTTAAAACAAGGATGAAAGTATCATTTATTGAGTTATTGAGTTTACTTCATTAATGAGTGAGGAAATAACTGAGGGTCCTTTGAAATGGTAAATTCTGCCCAGAGAACCAGGTTCCGTTCAGGACTACTGTAGAAATACAGTGGTGAGTCGTAGTTTTATTCATGGGTATGAAGGTCAAGATTCACCTTTCTGTTCACAAATATACCTTTGGAACTCACTGCCTCAAAAGATTATCCTTTAATCCATTAAAAAGACATAGTATAAATCTTTGCTACTTGTTTAATTTTATTAGCTTTAGGGCTTTAGGGTACATGGTTGCTCAGCAGCTTTAATCCTCAGATAAGAGCGCTTGCCTTCCACCACTGAAGCAGAGTGTCAGGGAAGGCTGAGATTACTTAGATGATTTCCAGCTCACAATCACCATGATCAGAAGCTTAAAAATGAGCATGGGGATATTCATATGTTCTTCTTCCTTTATCTTCACAAGTCACTTTCGTTATACATATGCTAGAATGTGTGAGGTGTCAGGACGGTATACTGCAGTTGGTACCAAAGTGCTGCAGACAGCAGTGCGTCACTGCTTTTTTAAATTTTATGAATAATTTTATACTGGACTGCACTACTCTTTAAAATTGCCAGGTTGCAGAGTGAATTCTTAAATTACCACAGCTGCATGTGGTTGTCAGAAACTGTACCACCAAATTGGTTCAAATTGTTGTTTTTAAAAGTTTATTTTCTAACAAAAAATAGAGAATTTTTACAAGCTGGGAGTACAACAAGTTGGTCACAAGGGTCTAACTACCCTTATGCATAAGGCACTATTCCTGACTCCTGTGCCGCCCAAATCACCTGGTTACATGTAGACAAAACTGTTTTTATGATTTGTTTAACAGTTTGTGGTTCCACTATGTGTTTCATCCACAATTGTAATGATAAAGAACTGGAAAATTATACATCCCCAAATCATGCAAAATCAACAGCATAGAACATTAATGGACTTTGATATTTTAGTTACCAAAAAGAGAAGTATTTCAGGTTATGGTCAGATATTTTGCCAAATGTACCTTACCTACTGTATATAATTATGCCCATAAAGGATAAATATGCTTGTTGAGAATGAATCATTTATATTTCCAATATAAGAGATCATAAGGAAAGTAATATTTTAACATTTCTTTTGAGAAGGACAGGGTAAGCAGCGTTGTTGCATTTTTTTAAACACTTTTTCAATTAGACTTGTTTAGGTTACAACTGTAAATGGATTTAATTTAAGATTATAATACACAATATTCCCTTGGTCTGTATAGAAAGAACACATTATAATTTTTGCTACTTGTCCTCCCTCCAGCTAGTTGTTAGTAAAGAATAAGTCCACACTGGATAGCATCGAAAACTCAAGAGGATTACATAGTATGACTGAGCATCTAATATACATATTTTAATCATTTGCACCCGGCTATTTGATAGTGACTTAAAAGCTAGCTCTATGATTATGTATACTGCATAGCTGCTGTTGATTCAGAACTGTGTTTGGAATGGGGAATTGCAACAGTGCAAAGCAAAACATAAATCAAAGAAAATAACTACATAAACATAAAAGAAAAAAGGAACAATTAAAAATAGTGGTGTCATGATGACCACTTAATGTATCACTTAACGTTGTTTTTATCTTTTAAATTCTTACCAGGTAACAAGTAAATGTTCCTAGTAAAACAAAAATACAATTGATTTTCAAATGACAGTGCTGTTTTCAAAGCACAGAAACTCAAGAGCCCATTCAGAGTTCACAGGGGAGGTTGTTGTTAGAAATTGTAATTATAGAAGGTAATTGGTGTCATTTTTCCTGTCACAGCTTGGTGACTGCGATGGGCATAGGACATGCCCGCTGTCACAAGTAGTTAACTTTGAAGTGCTTAGTCTGCAGCTGCTGTACACAATGTTCATACCCATGATGCCATCACAGACAGAAATAATAGTATTAAAGAGAAAAAAGGAAACTCAAGGAATATAGATTTTAAAATGTTAAAATTTGCATAAAAGAGAACCAGTCTATCCAACAGGATGAATGTGAGTGATGGATTTAATCAAGGATGTAGTCCATGGCCTGATTTGTCAAAGATGAGCTGTATTTTATGGTTGTGAAGGCAACTGGATTGTAAAGCTTCTGATTTTATAATTTATGCCTTTGCTGTGTGACTTTGCTCAGGTCATTTTGAGCAACTATTGACCTCTTGTGTTTTACAATTTGAAGTCACCTTTTGATGCATACAGTACTTAGTCCTGATAATAAACAGAGTAAACTTTATCAATTTGTTCTTCAAAACCATTTTGTAAAGGTCATTTTAATTGATGAAAACACATTTACATCTGCTTCAGTATTTGGTAAGGAATACTATATGATAAACTCACACAATTTGTATAACAGCATAATCATATCTCTAAATCAAATATAGTCACGTAATACATTTTTAAAGTGCAAGATAATTGTAAAAACTGATTTTTGTCTGTGAAAAAAAATACATTAAAAATGTTAATGTTTCCTAAAGTTTTCAAATTTGGTTTTGGAAACCATTTCCAAATGAACATACTTTCTTTATTCTACAGCGTATACAGTAAGTTGCTTTTAAGCTTTTAAAGAACATGAATGCTCTCCTTATACTGTACATTGTAGAGGCAATGCTTATTAATAAAACAGGATTAAGTATTGCCATGGCTCGTCCAGAGGCCACTCTCTCTCATCTCTGTGGTGCAGGACACACAGAAGCCAATTCATGTGTTTTCTGATTTAAAGTGTTTTCTTACTGATAAGGAACCATCCAAGAATGGGGAGGTGGCCCAACTATCATGATCAATGGCCATTCCTGGCACCTATTTGTCTCTGAGATTCTTAAGAACATGTGGATTGCAGTCCTTGGGTCAGAGTTCATTGTTACTCATCCCTAGAAGGAACCAACCAGTCAGGAACCTGCAGAGCGCGTGGGTCCTGAATGCCCGCCAAACTCTCGACCAATCTATTAATTATAATTATAATTATTATTAATTGTAATCAACAACCATGTTGTTCCTCGTTAAAAACAGATGCAGAGGCCTCAGACCTTGCTACTCTGTCTGTTCTCGTGCTCAACTTGGACAATCACATGACTGCCAGTGTTGTGTGAGTGCTAGTACTCACACTTGTTCCAAGAATTAGGCCAGAGGAAGCTCGTATGTAAAGACAGATCTACCCAAGGTTTTGCCTGCAGCTGCTCTTGTGAATTGCTGGCGCCACCGTGAACGCCAAGTTGGACTCTTTGTCAACAATCTGCATAAGTTTTTATATAGCCCTAGCTCTACGCTGGAAGCAAACCGAGTTCCTTCCCCCCCAAAGAGTGTTTGCTTGGACCGTAGTCACCAGCTGTGCACAGAGAACTACTAATCAGCCACGCTATTAGTAGGTCCTTGGAGAGAACGCTGTCTAGCACGCTGCAGCAGCAGAAATCTCTCCTTTCTTCTTCCACGACTCAGAGCTTTGGTTTCAAACCGAGCCAGAACCGGGCCCGAGGAAGCTGATTGGACAACACTGCAACAGAGCCTGCCAGCGGGTCTTTGTGTTCGTGCCTCGGGAAATACAAATCCATATCTGGATAAGTAGCCCATTATTCTGCGTTGCTACCTCAAGAATTCAACTGTATCTCAACACAAGTTGATATTTACTTTTGAGTATCTAGTGTAGAATTTGTATTCATGAGACTGATTAACAAAACAGTATAGCTGAATGGTATACTGAATGAGTATTCCTTGTTTTGTAGCTCTTCATGATTAAACATCTTTAATTTTGGTCACCCTCAAAATAAAATCTGTCATCTGTATCCAGGCAGACTGTTATATGTTTTTATATGCATGTTAAATGCGTTCGGTGTATTGTGTCGCTAACTGTTCTGACAATTGGTTTTCTGGTAGCCATAAAAGAATCACGTCCTGATTTACTACCCAGTAAATTCACAAAAACCCCTACAACAAAATAAGATAAGATAAGATCATTTTTTAAGCCCTATTAGCTTGCTCTCCATGAGACACAGACACACAGACAGGGAGAGAGAAGCTTGGGGTCAGAGCGCAGGGTCAGCCATTGTACAGCGCCCCTGGAGCCGTTGAGGTTAAGGGCCTTGCTCAGGGGCCCAACGGGCCATGGCCAAAACAACCCGTCTTAATAATGTGAATATTACTCCTTACACGCTTACAGTGCTGAGAAAAAGGTTTGTGAACTCCCTAGGCTGGTCCATATTCTTGTGTATTTTATACCTTAAACATAATTAAATATCTTCATGAAAATTTTAATAAAGGATGAACTGAACTGGTGGCAACTCCTTGCACAGCAATCTTACCTGGTAGCAATGATTTCAGCTAGTTGTTCCCCATATCTGTCTATCAGTTCCTTGCATCCGCTTTAATAAATTTTGGTCCATTTCTCCTTAAAAAATTGCTTCAAGTTGGTGTCAGTTGAGGGTTTCGTTATATTAACAGCTTGCTTCTTGTCCTGCCATAACAATTCATGATCATTTCAGTGATTGTGCACTTGAATTGGTCCTTGAACAAACATCCCTGGTAATTGTATTTGTGTTGGCTTTTGCTTTTTTTCAACTGAGGAATTTACAAAGACGTCTAAAATACAGTTTTGTACAGCTACTTTGTCAAACAGAACAGTAATTTAAAATTTTCAATTTAATGGTTTTGCACTTAAGTTATTTTTATAATGCCCAGCAACTGTGACAGACAGAAATGATTAGTATATGATCTGAATGTGATTAAAACTAAAAAACCACACAGACCACAGGTATGCTGTAGAACATTTTTTTCAGAGTAAATTTTGTCAACATGAAACAGAATTTATCATAATGCGAGTTTGTCAAACTTGGGATTGCTGCAGCCTTTCCAGGATCCCTATTTCCTGGTACCTTGATCATGCAAACTTATTTCATGCAGTTCTCATTCACATTGTTGAAACAGGAAGAAAACTGGTCAACCCTTTCAGGGAACGTGAGACAATAAGTATCAAACACTGTAACTCTACAAACAAACAGTCCTCCATTTTATCCCTCTTGACCAAGGTTACACTGATCTTTGTGTCTGTCTTTTCATGTGTAATCAAGACATTAGAAAGTCACAAATTTCCTTAGTCTTGCTTCATATATCCCCAGCAACACTCAACACAATGCTTACTTATTTTTCTATCTCAATTCATTTTTCATTCCATATCCCTCCCTGCCTTACACTTTTAAACTGGAATTCATCTTCAGAATTTCAATATGTTTAGCTCAGTTTTCAACCTGTACCTACTGTTTTATTTCTTTCACCTTTCTCTCCCATGCTTTTACCTTATATTTCTGATCTCTCCATTTCTTCTTTGCTCACCTGCTCTGCAAATTAAATGTTTTTTCGTCTCACTTCGCAGCATTAACCTCTGCTTGTTCCTAAACAACATCTAAAGATGCTGGATTAAAGCACCATATGCAAGACAATGAATTCATTTTAATAAAAATTTGTCAAAATTATCTTGACACACAACTCATTGATAAGTATATTATTGCCTAATTACTCAATAAAATGAAGACAAAACTAAAATTACGACAAAATATTTGAAGCAGTAATATTTTTTAATATTATGAAATGTCTTTGTTTTCATGGTCATTGCTAAGGCCTTATGAAATTCATGGGTGAATCAAAATAACCAACATATTGTTTTTCAGTCTGAAAATATGACTCCTAAAGAAACAATTCTATATTTTGCTAAATAATTTTGGAGAAAATAAAAATACAAAATGCACAGCACAGTGAAACTGCTGTTTTGTGGTGCTGGGGCCCAGGGTTAATTTCTAGACCTCAGGTGCTACTGTATCAGCATGGATTTTGTTCTCTGGATGAGTTTCTGTTCTCTGGGTGCTCCAGCTTCCTCCCATGCTTCAAAAACATACTGGCAGGATAATTATTCTCTAGAAAATTGGCCCTACTGTAGGTGGGAGTGTGTGCTTGTCTGTGTTTGTGTGTCTGCCCTTTGATGCCCTAAGATGGACTGGTGTCCCATCTAGGGTGTATCCTGCCTTGCGCCGATTGCCTGCTGGGATAGGCTTCGGTTCCTCAGTGACCGTGAGTTGAAAGATGTGGTTAGAAAATGAATGAATGAATTGATGAAAAATACAAGATTACAAATGCCAGAGAATATACAGCAATACATTACTATTTGACTAGCCTTTATCTAATACCTGTGCCTATGAGGTATAAATTAAAAAAAGATACAATTAAATGAGGAGTATACAGAACTGTGCTATATGCTAAAAAAGGCCTTTAATGTTCATTATAAAGATGGCATAAGGATTTATATATTAATGTAACAGCATGTTACATATATTAATGTAACAGTCTGTCATTTTCCAGTTAATGACAGATACTGTAAACAATTAAAACAGGCTCACATTTTTCTGAATACTACCGTACATACTGTCAATGACTCAAAGCAATAATTGTGCTTCTAAAAGGCAAATAATTATCTGACTTCTAAAGGATTAAATAATTAGTAAATGCCTAACACAAATATGTGTTGTTCAAAAGTAGCCTGGCCAGTTAAAATCTTGCTTGGAGATTATGGTGTGCATTATAGTTCAGAAATTGCTGGTTTGAATTTGGTAGGGACAGCTGGGATTCCTTTAAGGGCAACTGTCTGTTAGTCATGTGGCTGTGGAGTGTGATGCTCGCCACTGAGCAAAAGAGACCCCTGCATTTTGTTGGGAATGGGTAAGCATGGGATTTGTAAGTGAGTGCTAAATCAACCCTCCATCTGTCTTATTCTAGCTCTTCTGTTGTCCTCATGGTTACATACTGTTGGGTGAAAACAATTGCCTGGCCTATTGTATGTCATGTGAGTGTTGTATAAATTTCTCCTGCACTGCAATAGGGACTGCAGCTGATTTATTCAAAATGTGTCAATTTCACAATTGGGGCACATACAAATAATCATGTTCTTAATACTGATGCGAAACATATAATGTTCTACATTAATGGTGTAATGCTGTGACCTAAAATATCTGTTGTTACAAAATGCTTTAAAGAAAGGGAAAATATATTTTACTGGCTGTGTTTTATTGTGTTTTTACATAATTTATCAGCCTCATACACCTAGGACTATTGACTCACATTTTTACATTACTTCTTGTTTTTAAATTCTTGCTTTAATAATGTTTTAGTCCAGAATTCAGAGACTAATGGCTGTAGGCTCTATGGCTCAAAATTTCAAACAGCAATATTCATGAAAGCATCTGCAGCACCAAACAGCATGGATTGAAGCTGTATCCCTTGTGGGATTAAGATCTCACTAATGGTCAGTTGGAGTGTATTTGTTAATTGTGAGTTTAAATTTGCAGAAATGGGAGTCCCATAGAAAATACAAAGGATGGTAAACAACAGGCAGAAAAGATAGAACTGTCCAAAATGCAAAATGTAGAATGACTGGATTTAATCAAAATGTTATTTTTTTTCTTTGTAAATTGTGTATTAAATAACAATTAGTAAGGGGACTTTATAGATCTAGAATTTGCTGAAGTCAGAAATTGATAAAGTATTCTGTTCCAAAATATGTTTTTTATAATTTATATACAGTATACAGTACAGTATATCTCACTTATATTTATGTGTATTACCCAATCAGTTCTGTCCCTTTGTTACTAAATTCTAAAATGAATGCTCAGAACTACATTTTTTTACATCCAAGGCTTGAATATTTTTACAAGATAAACAAAAAAGTTTTTTTTCGTAAACTAGAATTAGAATTGTACACACAAATTATTACTTTCTTGACAAAGTCCGATTAGAAATTGCAAATGAAAGCAATGGATGGCAACTGTTACAGTACATTCCTGAATGTCTTTCTTATTTCAGAGCATGATGAGTGTATGACTGGACAACACAGCTGTGATGAAAATGCTTTGTGTTTCAACACTGTAGGAGGCCACAGTTGTACATGTAAACCCGGATACACTGGTAATGGTACTCTATGCAAAGGTAAGAGAATTCAATCAATATTTTACATTAAACCCATTTCTTGTCCACCGATTTATTTTTTGTCCACCATTTTGTTCTTCTGTATGTCAGAAAAGTAAACACAACATGAAAACCATCCTTTTCTCTGCTCTGTCAGACATAAATACCAAGGATTTTCTGACCTACTGTACAGTATATACTGTAGAGGCCAATTGTATAGAACTTGTAAAGCACTTAAGTAAACCATGTGTCCTTAGTATTGAGAAGTCCTCATAGAGGCAGTTAGAAAAATATGGATCAAAGTGTAAATGACAATTTAATAGACAGATTTCTGTAATGTCTATCTACAGTTACATAATTTGTTATAGTGTCCAAAATAGAGAAATGGAGAGAAATAATAATACAAATGCACTAGGTGGGAATATTTTTTTTTATTCATGTGGAATTTTAGAATAATATTTTTTATGGTTCATTGCTTAGCTTTCTGCGAAGATGGATGTCAAAATGGGGGCACCTGTATTTCTCCGAACATTTGTATCTGTCAGCAAGGTTTTACTGGCATCAGATGCGAAACAGGTAAGGAACAATACAAGCCTATTTAATGCAGAATGAGAATCCTTAATCAGAAAACATGATTTTGTCATTGTGGCAGTAAATAAGTATATTATCATGGCCCCATCTTGCACCTAAAAAAGATAACTTGGAACCACTAACATTGGTATACACAGTTCCATGATTTATATCTTATTGAGCTTCTCCTTGTATGTGGATTTTATGGCTGTATCGCCCAATTAAGTGTTTGCTAGACACTACTGTTTCAGTGGTAGCAATTAATAAAGTACATCTTAGAGATTAAGCATCCCAGATGATTCCTCATTAAAATCAAAGGATGTTTTATGTTTTTGCAAGCCTCTTGTGTGTAGGAGGCCCATAAACCTTACTCATTTTATTCTTTTTTAAATACTAATGCAATACTTAAGAGTAGTGGTCCAAACACAAATCTTAGTGTAATTGAAAAAAAGAAAAACAATACTGACAAGTACCAGATTTGGTTTTGGTTAATAGAAATGGAAATCCTTTTAGCACCTATTGAATGATAAAATTCACATGTGTATTTCTTAGAAATACAGTATTTAGGTCTTACATAACTATAGCTTTTTAAAATGTGTTACATAGTCCATGCTAGTTAGATTAACTAAAAGTTAGAGTAAAAATACTCTGTGTGAGACAATGTAAATAGATGAATACATAATAAACATATCTATATCCACATATGCACAGTAATTCCCAGTGTGCTATTTTTTGCAGAATTCTGTGTAATTCAAGTAAATATTCAATGAAACTGGTTAATATGCATGGTTTATGGATGTGTAAATGAATTACCTAATGTGCTCAATATCATTCTGCCTTTTCCACTAGGTAGCACTTGAAATGCAAGCAATAAAACACAATATATTTATCTCTATTCTAATTCTGTCTGAGTGTTCTCATACTGTATATATACTGTACTTTATGTTTATATATATGATGCATGATGAATAGTTCAGGTTTTATTGTTCATTTTGAAATTGTAATGTTAAGTATTTTAAATATCTGCAGACTTTAATTGTTGTTTTGTAATGCCGGCGGCTTCACATTTAGTTTTAGGGATAATGTCTATGCGTCATAAACTGCTTTGTTTTGGGAGTATAATCAGTTGACTCCTAGTTCTAGTATAAGGTTTCATGGGTCAATTTGTTTCATACGTCTTATTGCACTAGTTTAAATGCATAACTTGACAAAAACATGAAATGACAAAATCACAAATTATGAATTTGTAAAGAATTCTAAATAAAAATTATGGTTTAAAGTAATCACTGGAGTCAAGTCCATCACCAGGGTGGCTCTCCCATCCACGGTACATTTATGACAGACAGTGCTTGAGGAAAGCTCTAAGCATCATCAAAGACCCCACAGACTGTTTAACCCTCTACCATCTGGACAATGGTACCGGAGCATTTGGGCCCAGACTACCAGACCCAGAGACAGTTTTTACCCTTGTACTATCAAACTATTAAACTCCCACCCACTCTCACCTGTGTTCTGAACCCTTACAGTGCCTCCTCTCTTTTTCAAAACTCAAACACACATTGAAATCTACCTCTACCTCACATGTCAAGACATTTACTCTCCATAATTTTGTATCATTTATTTCATTCTGTTGACGTATGATTTTGCACAACTGTTGTTGTTTTGCACATTGCCTGTTGTCTCTATCTTCTGTTTTTGCACAATTTACCATCTGATAGCTAGCTTAATAGCATTTCGTTATACCGTATACTGTACCTGTCTATGAGTATAATGACAATAAACATGAACTTGAATATATAGGGTGGCATATTGATTATATTTAATAGGTGGTTATCATTTACTGCCTCGCAGTGCTGGGGCCTTGGAACCTGACGTCTCAACTCACAGAAAGTCTCAACTTTGTTTCTATGCAATACCATTACACCACAAAGAGCAGGTTTCCTCCTTTGCTTTGAAAGGTTGAGATGTCTGTCACTGATATGGATCAGCACATTAGAAATTATCATTCGGATATACTGTACAGTATTTGGATTTATTATGTAAGACTTTTGTAAAGATGTTCAAGTAGGTAGCTGCGTCAGCATTCGTAGGCTGCAAAGGAACAGGTAACGGGTTTATTCCATGCTGAAAAGAAAGGAACACAATGTTTCGGCCGTGGAGCCTTCTTCAGGTGTGAGAAAGACAGGGTAGATGTCAAAGATTAAATAGCACAGGAGAACAAAAAGCTGGAAAAGTGGAGGAGGAGGGAGAGGGGAGAGGCAGAGAGACCACTCATGAAGTGCAAAGTGGAGAGGGGTGAAGAAAGGTGTGAAGTCAAAACCTGCATGAGAATACAGAAGATTACACAAAACTAAGTATCATTGAGAGAAGGGGGAAGGTGTGAACCTAGTTTCTGGATGAGTTTTGTTTCTGTTGTCTTTTTTCTGTGGGACTTGACAGATGTGATGCTATGACAGGAATGATACAGGGATATTATGAAAGACACAGGTCTGCTATGGCTGGCAAATTCTGTTTTTCGTTATACTGTATGCAAATAGTGATTTTTTTCTCTCAGGAATATGTTGATAATAGTGAATTAAATATGATTAATTGTATACTTGTTTATTGTGACTAGAGAATATGTATTCAATATTTTTGAAATCCTTAAAAGATTCAAAGAAGTAGCTTTGAAGCTTTTTAATTTTAAAATATTTTTTGGTAATTCTTTTAGGATTTCTACTATGACCCTGAAAATGAAACTAAAAATGACTTCTGTTGTCTTATTTTTATGAACAATAAAAGATCCTCATGTTTTTTTTTCTCATGTGCAGCTGTAAGCAGTTATTTAAAATTGGCAGGGTTGGTTGTTTTGTGCTACATCTGTTTCTTAAGGGATAAAAAAGTAGATGGAACAGGTTCTTTTAAGATTTGGGATGCTCAGTAGACCATGGCATTGCTGAACCTTCTGCACACTCAGCATATTTGAGCTAATAACTTTAAATGCCATTAAATTGCTCAAGGTTATTTTCTTACTTTATACTGTGCACAAGGCAAGTCAGTCACACACTGTAGCAATAGAGACTACAAGAGCAAAAATATATAAGGTGCCAAAAGTGAAATTCACCTCTGTAAAAGGTTCAGGAATCTATGTAAACACATTAATCCTTAACCATAATATCATGAACTGCAAATTCATGCATGTTTGCAAATACCATAACATAAATATCTTTTAGTGTCTTTTAGTATTCTCTGGAAATTCAGAGCGATGTGTGATAGGCAGCTGGTGACAGTGTACAAAATGAAGCCTATAAATAGTGCACACTGCACATGTATATTTATATTATAAATACACTGTATTTTTTTAATAGAACTGTAAAGATGTTTTTCTAATGTGCTGTAGTTATTTCTGGTTTTTGATAGGCATTACCAGTGTTGTATTTTTACTCCAAGACCTATAAAAGTTGATACTTTAGGGTGCAAATGACAAGTAAACCCAGTTTTTAGTATGTGTCACAACTTGACAGAGTCAAAGGAGTAAATATAGCACAGAATATGTCAGGGCCCTGTATCATTTTTAACAAGTCAGTTTTTGCATCATTCCAATGAATATTTCTTAATACACCTAAAATCTTGTATCTAAAATGTATCTTGTTAATCTTTATTTGTTAAGTTGTTAAGGTAATCCTTTTAATATTATATTATTGCCTTTTATTGCTACTTTAAACTCAGTTTTTTATTTCTTCTGTTTTGCTCAAGCTATATTACTCCCATTTGCAAATAGTGTTAGTTCATTTTATTAAATTCATAAAGCAGCATCTATCATTCAATTCAAGTCTCTTTAAATAACTTGCATGGTTCTGTAACCATTTGATCATCGTGTTGTGCTATTGATCAATAATACTTTGATAATTCCATTAAATTTCAAAGCTTTCAGGAAGACTATGGTAAGTTTAGCTCCAAAACAGTCTATTCTATCAAATCAGCACAGAGCATACAGTACCTATTGCATTGATTTTTTCAGGTGGTTAACATGATATTTTGAAGTGGCAAGATGCATTTATCCTTACTTCTTGTTTGTGATTAAGATTTAGGAACTATGAAAATACTTTCAAAACAGATGCCGGAATTCTAACGTTACCAAATCTGTCGTTCTAACAGTTTGTGAACTCTGGTTCCCTCCAAAAATACAGAGAAAAGTCATTGAAAAAATTAAGAAAATTACCTTGATGTGTATAGTATCTTAAGGCTATCTCTAAGGTTCTACCCTGATTATTAATTAGCAATGCTGAGTTTAATTCAAATAACAAAGTGCGATATTCAGAACAGTAAAGGCTTTACAGCAAAACCATATGTAGTACCTGCAGGTGATGAATCATTATCAGAGCAGTATTGCCTATAGCTAAAATTTAGACCCTTCCTTGCAGACTTGCAGAGAATTAGCTTTGCCTTGGCTTTGTCTTATAGAGATTCTTTTATTTGCATTTAGACCTTGACAGCAGTGAATATTTTTTTTTACCTTAGATCTGTTCTACTTTGAATGATGACTCTGTATGTTGTGTTCTTAAAAATTCTTAGAAAAACATTAGGTGTCTTTTAATGTAATGGCCTCAATGTTTTTGTAGACTAGGCCATCTTCTGAGATTTGTTTAGTATAGGATGAGAGCTGGCCTACCACTTAAATTTGCAAAAAATATATTAACAATTCTCCCCAACAACTTACTTCAGATAAAAGAAGGCTAAACGAACAGGGATACAGTTAAAACTTACTCAAGCAGTTTAAGTAAGAGCGGGTGTATTTGAAAGATACATGAGAGACTCAATACTGTAACTTATACCACTTGGGATCTCTGTTAAGGGGTCAGCTTCTATGAAAGTGTCAAAGTGTGAAGAAAATGGTCAAAAACATTATAGGGCGGCCTGTAGTGTTAAAAAAAGTGCCCTATTCAACAAGAGCTGTTCACAAGCCCACTAAAGGCTATTTTGAGCATATTACAGAGTTACAGAGCCTCTACTTCAGTGGTTCCCAATCCTGGTCCTGGTGACACACACACATTGTTGATTTTCATTTCAGCCAGAGCCAAACAGTTAATAATAATAATTCTTTACATTTATATAGAACTTTTCTGGACACTCCAATCAAAGTTTTTTACAGGTAATGGGGGCAATTTTTTATTCTATTTCCACCAAATTTGGAATCACATAAAAATGACTCCCTCCAATCAACTGCTTGGGAGAGAGTAAATAAGTTGGTAGCAAACCTACCTGCAGAGCCAGTCATAGCAGTTGCTTTTCAGACTCCAGTGGGGAGGCAACACCAACAGGAGTGGAGCCCAGAGGAGACACTGTTTTACAAACATGAAGGAGACATGACTTACCAATTCCAACCCTATCCTGAAATCATAGTTGGCTAATGACATGACTGACTGGCACCGTACCCTTTAAGCCTTTGAGGCCAACTAATACTTTCCAAACCCCACTAACAAAACAGATACAAATCCAGTACATTTATATAAACAGAAAATTATTATTAACACATCTACAGTAGGTAGCTGTGTCCCTGTTTAGAATTGCAAGGTTTAAAGCCCCATGTCCAGAGATCTGGCAAGTCAAAAACAGAATGGAAGTGAGTTAGCTCAGACAGGTACAATAAACATGCAATCTGGTATGGATCCAAAATCAAACAAACAACAATTCATTTCTCATGATATAGTCATAGTGTCATAATCATTTGCTCCAAAACATTTCAACAGCTCATCATTGTTAATCTAAAAAATGAGTCCTCTCAGAATAGACTTCTAAGGCACAAAATATACGTACTATTTGCACAAGAAGGAGAGGTACTTGTACTGATGCTTTATAATAAATCACTAATGCATTGTCCATGAACACACTGGATTAAAACATCAGTCATAGCTAGGAGGTTCACTCACTGAAAAATGATCTTTGATTCCTTGAAGGATCCGATATATACTGTAGGTCAAGAGACAAATGCATATTATTGAAGATATTACTTCAAAAAATAATTTAAGGTAGACAGAAGTAGGGACAAGTAACTCTACACAAATTATGTCAAGGTCTTTAGTTGAAAACAATTTTAAGTGGTTATTTGCAAAGGATGAATTGGTATAGAAAAACAGTTTTATGAATAATCATGGTTTACAGTAAGAACTATTTTTTGTTCCATAACTGAATTTGTTTTATACACATTTTAAATTCTTATAATTTGAGCATCTCAAAAAAAGGTTTATGTCAAGCTTAACAAATAAGATCATAAGCATTCTGTAGTAGCTATAATGATCACTGCCTGGTTTAATATTTATTTATACTAAGATGATTATTACGCTAAGATGATTAGTACTGTATAATTGGATTGTAACGCATTAAATTAATAATCTCACATTTGGGATACATGTTGTATAATAGGGAAGATTTACAATGCCTCTATAATTCATTTCAATTCATTCAATTATGAAATATCTGGGCTTTTTCACTAGCATTATTTATAAATATTTCTTATTAACATGGATTAGTGTATCCAGTTTTAAATGATAAAATGCAAAATAATTCATGGCTAGATTCCTTGTGGAGCAGTTGTTAAATAAAGTCTAACACAAATAGAGAAGTGTGTAAAAATACAGAACATGAAACATATCCTTTTCCAGAGACTTGTGTGTGTGCTTTGGGTTGTTTTATTGTTGTCTTTTATTTAAAAATACATCAAAACACTATGCATGGTGATCAACAAACACAATGCAAGATTGCCTTGAGCCTTCAGCTAAATTTGGAATTAGAGAAATTATTGAGCTGTTAATATCCACCCCCCTCCAAAAAAAATGAATGGTAGCCAAAATTTAGGTAAAAGACTTGCAAAATTCCTTTCCATTTTTTCTTTTGATATTGACTGCATTTTGTAATTTAAGATTTTAGTATATATTTCAGAAATTCCCTGTAATGGCTGTAAGTTCAGAGTACCCTATGCAAAGAATTTTAATAAATCACAGAAAAAAATATTCTGTTCACCTGTGATAGGTAGGGGAACTAATTAAGAGAAAGTAAACTGAAAGGTTTAATACATTTGATTAACTAAAAGGTTAGTTATTAATTGACTAATGGGTATGTTCTGTACACTTTATTAGATTTAAATGATTACATTTAGTTTATGACTTATTTTAGGTTTTTTACATGTAAGAGGAATTGAAGATTGTTTGCTTGCATTACACTATGCAGGTCAGGTTCAGGAAGGGCTGATGACTGAACACAGAAAAGCTTTCACATTTCACCACTCCCACTCTTAGTTGGTAGGAGAGTAATAGCTGCAACAGACCCTGCATGCTTTTTAGTGGTAACCTCTGGGAATTCCCAGTGATGTGATGCAGGCAGCTGGTGACAGTTGAAAACGTACAAAATGAAGCCTCTAAATAGTGCACATTGTGCATTGGGGCTGGAGCAAAAGCAGATGGTTCTCAAACCTTCAAGGAAATGAAGTCATCTGCATTACAGACAGGGTCTTTACTGCAAAAGTGATATCAGAAGAAAATGTGACCTTCCACAATGTCAGCTACTAAACTCACACAGTATATTGTTTAAGTAACTATGATGGACAACCATTTGTTCCACTTTAAGGTAAGGTAAAGGATATTTAAATTGCTAATGAAGAACTTAAAAGGTAACACTTATTTTTTCTATCATATATCCCAAACTGATGTTTTAATTGCCTGTTTCATCATATTTTCATTTCTTTCTTGTTTTTCTTTCTCACAGGTGAAAGACTTTAGTCTTTTCTAAGCCCTTGTGCTCTCTTTTCTGTTCTCCCTGTTTATGCCTTAGGCATCCATATGGTGGTCATCAACAGAGCTGCGGCGCCTACTATTACAATGTTTCTCACCCTTTGGGGACCAGATTTTGAGCATCAGCACAGCAAGCTGTTTAGAAAACTTTCATAACAAAAATAGGAATTTTAATGTATGGAAACTTTTGTTTTATCTTAGATGAAGGGACTTTTGCTATAAAGTACATGATTTAACTTTGAATCTAAATCAGTCAGCAGCTAATTGCTCCAGGCTGTTGTTTTCCAGCTATGAATATAGCCGAGAAAAGAGAAGTAAAAAAAGAGACATTTTTCAGGCAATGAAATAACATAAAGACTCAAAATCATCTATAGGTCTATATTTTCATTTGTTGTAAGGTTATATACAACATATAGTTAGCTTTAAATTCATTGATGAGTAATCCAATTTGTACAGAGTAATGACATCTCAGAGAAATTAAAAAAATAATTCCTTATAGTCATAATCTCAACTGGTGAATTTCAAACACTATGCTTATAGTTTTCATTTCTAAATTCCGGTTTAGTTTCTGAATTCAACAACATATGAGCATGAACAGTACATGAATTGCAAGAAACTGAAAAAAAAACTTAGCTAGGGAGACTATCACTGTTTTGTCATTAAATTTTGTTAATGGTTTTGAGACTATACTTGTTTTTAGAAACTTTGATAAATCATTAAAGTTATTTTAATACCAGTAAAGGCAATGCTCAGTTCCTTACTGTTGGATATTATTAGGGACTGAAAAGATTGTAAGGGACAGCCATGGTCTATCAATAACAGTTTTTTTTCTAATAATGAGTATGGATTCACCAAGGTCATTTAAACACATAGCTAGAAAAAGCAAGACAAATATAATGTTAGTCCCTCTAAACTAATTATCACTGATATACTGGAACAACACATTTTATAAGTACCCTGGAGCAAGTGCTGATGCATGGATCTTTTTAAACTGGAGGTGACACTATGGTCACAGAGGCTGTTCAATTCAAACGGTGAGGTTTCTAAGTCACACAAAGCAGCAAATGTATCACAACAGGCCTGCTGCTTTATAATGGCAAGAATAATTATGAACTGTCAAGAAAACAAGCTTTTTTACATTTAAAGGCCACAGAGCCAAATGTTGAGTACAGTGACAGGTGGTATTAAGAACTATCTCACAGATTGAATGACTGTGAGACCCCTGGGGATAACCAGGTGTGTTTGTCATATGAAAATATAAAAAGCAGTATTTTGAGTTATATTATTGTTTTAAATTATATTCTTAGTTTTTTTCTGTATTAGTGAAGGTAAATTGGAGTTGTGATAATGAAATAATCACAGAGATCAGAGTTTGTTTTACTAGGTTGTATAATTGTTTCATAGGTTAAACAAATACTGTATATTTACTATGAAACAATCATATTCTAAAATTTAAAAGCTTCAGAGGTACAATACTTCTTTGAAACTTTTGAGAACCTCAAAATTATAGAATAAAAACTATCTAGTCACATTAAACATGTAAAAGATTAATCTTTAATTTAATTTAAAAGAAAATTAAATTTACCAGATATCAACATCCATCCAACATCCCAAAAAAGGTATTTAATAAAACAGTTCAGGTGGGTAGCTGTGTCAGCATGCGTAGGCTGCAAAGGAACAAGTAATAGGTTTATTTCATACTGAAAAGAGAAGAAAGAAAACACAATCGTTGTGTTTTCTTTCTTCTCTTCAGCATGGAATAAATCTATTAGTTGTTTATTTAATAAAACAGTTTGTTATTATCATGGTTGTTACGTCCCAGTGTGTGTTCTGTGTGTGTTTTTTTCTATGTTCCACACTGCTGACCCTTGATTGTTCTCCCTTCCCCATTGGCCAACCATGTTGGTTCACTTTTGTTTTTGTGTGAACTTTTTTATATGAGGTTAGTTTAGGTTGTTGGGTACACTTACACACTTAGTTGATTTTATATTAGTACTATAGTTTAGTACGGGTGAGTGCCATTTTTCTTGTATGGTTTTGGGTAGTCAGTGCAGGTTAGCTAGGGTGTTGAAGACGCCGAAGACCATGTGTTTTGGGTTTTCTTTTGTAGTCAGATTAGCTTTCCCTCACTGTCCTAGCCAGCTCCATTTTTGTTTGTTATTTTCTTTCCTTTGGCACCACTCTAGTTCCTTACTCTTGTTATCACACTTCCTAGTCCCTCACCAAAACCCCCCTGCTTCCAAAAGAATTATCGTAAATGTTACACCCCTTTTCCCCTAGACACTTGGGGTCGTAACAATGGTATTTTAAGCAAAATAATTGACTTGACTATTCCGGAATGTGGAGCTGAAAAGTTGTTTATTTTCTTATCTTTTCAGCATGGAATAAACCTTTATTTATTCCTACTGTATACTTTAGACACTCCAGTGTAGCTTTAACCTACTTCTTTGGGTTTTTGTGCCACTGAAAGGTGATGTTTAAGGTTTGAAGCAAGTTTTTCTACAAATTGCCAGAACTTTTCTCCGTCTATGATGCCATCAATCTTGACTTGCTTCCCAGTCCCTTTTAATGAGAAGCAGAATTTTAATTATAACATAATGTTACCACCACCACCATCATTATAATGATGGTGTCTGAATAATGGACTATGTTGGAGTGGTGTCAGAAGTAATGTTCTGAATTTAGACCAAAAATGTATAATTTTGCCTCCCCCTAAAAACTTTTAACACTTAAGTTATCACCTGCAGAATCACTTAAAATCTCTGTTACAAACCCCATGCAGGATTTGAGATGGTTTTTAATACCTTTTATGGATTATCCAGGGCATTGTTCCCGATGCACATTTTCTCTTATCTCAACAACTACATTCTGTAGTTTTTTCAAAGTCATGTAGGTGTTCTCCATATATACGTTAAACATCATTCTCAAGAGATTAAATGGTAGAGCATCCAACGTATATTTTAAAAATCCAAGTTAACTCACTTTAGAAGGACCTCTATAAAAATATATTGTATCATGCATTTCTTTTGCATACAACTTTCTAACATTGAGAAGCAATACATCTTTAAAAATTGTCCACCTAAATAAATGTCATATTTTAGCATTGCAATAATGACTAAGCTAGTGACAAAGCCTATTTCTTCTGCACTCCTAGTGTATCTCTGTCTTGGCCATTTTGTATAGAACGAGTTGAACTGGAGCTTTTTACAGTATATATAATTCATGTTTAAATCCTATCCTCGTGATTCAAGTGGATAGGTAGAGTATGTAGTGTAGTTCCTACTAGAGTTAGAAGTTGGAATATGCAACTTCATTTGACTTGTTTTCCATTTTGCCTCAAGACAGCAATAAAATAATGTAATGAATATTAATGAGCTTTCTTTTAATTACAAAAAGGCAGAATGACAGTTCTGTCTCCAGTAGCATTGTGATTGGACAAAAGCTAATTAATATTTATATCTATAATTTACCATGACTGTGTGTTTTTGACATACAACCTAACTTGTAAGTGTGTTTCTTTGGATAAAGTAAGGTAAATATGTCCCAGGATTGTATTTGGCTCCATGATTAATATTTCAGACAGAGAGTCTGATACCTGAGCACAATCCTATTGTTATAGGCATGGGATTGTTTGCTGAGTCATGAAAGTAATTCATCATATTTAATAAGCTGTACTTAATTATCATCCTTGCTTGCTTGATTTTCCATTTGTAGCACTAGCAGAGGTTTTATGATTACCATTAATTGAGTTCCAGAAATGGCCATGAGTTCCTTCCTCAAAAAAGTAATTTTTTGTCTATAGAGTCATTGCAGTGATTGAGAAATCTCATTTTTGCCTTCAATCACAGTCCCTAGGCTGTATATTTTTTTACAGGTGGAATGCCGCCTTCTGCTGAGTTGCACATCTGCTGTTTCTTGGGTAATAGTGAGGTAAAAAAAACTCATTGAGTATTGTCTAATGGGTGGTGTCAGCTGCTTGAAATAAATCTTATTAGGCATTAATTTCCCTTTATATTTGTAAAATAAATACTGCAAAACTTTAAACATGTTTAATCCTTTTTTTGACAAACACAGCTTAGAATTGAGGGTTTTACAGAACACAGTAAATAAGTACGTTTGCAGGGATAGATATTGTTCTGCTCACCACACTGTTATGCAGCAAGGTGTATTGCAGTTGCAGTTGCCGGTGGCCACACCTCCACTCTGCCCTGATCACCATTGAAACAGCTTAAACAGAGTACCTGGCCACTATGAAAACTCTTGCAGTACCAGCTGCTCTGAGAGTATTTAAACCCTGATCAGTCTCTCCTCGGCAGTCCAGCATTGACGTTCAATACTGCACTCCTGAGCCAACTTCCGCCGTCCCAGCGGAGCCCTTCTTGTTCCTGTTTTTCAGTTCTCTTGGGCTCTGTCTGGGAGCTTTGCCTGCAGCTGTGCACTCCAGGGCTTTACCTGGCTGCTGAGCATGGATTGGATGACAGGACTCCGCTATGGACACACACCTCACCAGACAATAACCCTTGGCCCGGTCTGTGGCACATCTCCCTAGCCTGTCCTGACAGTGGGAGTAGACTCCTCTAAGAGCTTGAACCCTGTGGATGATCGACATGACTGGGAGTATTCTGCCCAGCTTCAATGCCAGACCCCTCAGCCCTGCACTGCACCATGGAACCAAGTACAGCTCCAGAACCTTGTGGCTCCTCATTTCCTGCTCCTGCTCCTCCACCACTCCTTTCCTGTGTTACAGTCCCTCTGCCTGCATGCACTCTGGCAATCCCCAGGGCAAAGTCCTGATGGACTGCCTTCACCTTGAGGCTGCCCCCACTCCCAGAGCCCAGCTGCATTTTCCTCGGCAGTCTCTCTTCAGGCTGGCTATGTGATAATCTTGCGACTGTGATGCAGTGAGCTGGCCATTGGGCCTGTTACATCATTTGGCGTCCACCCCAGTGTCTTGGGTGGTGGCACCTGGTCATAATAGATCTTACGTGTGGTATATTTTACTGTTTCAAAACTATCCCATTTGCTCCTCTCTTGGCAAGATTTCCTCTGTGCACCAATTCTGAGTGATCTTACTAAGATGTGCTGTCAATAATATAGAGTAAATCTTTTTAACAGCTCATTGAACTGTTAAAGCATGCTTCCATGACTGTTATGTTCTTGGTTTCAAGGAGAGATCTATACTGCATTTAGTTTTTTTCTTTAGTTCTTATTTTTTTCAATATATATGAATACATGTTGAATTTACATATTCACAGAAGATATAACGAAGCATCAGCTACATGAGGTTAAGAAGTTACATTATTGGCATGTGTTCAGTTCTGTATTTTTACAAGGTTGCCTTTACTATCTTTATGGGGAATAGTACCATTTCACTTCTTTTAACCCAGTAAAATTCTATTCCTACAATACATATCAGAATTATGGCTATACCTTTATTTATAGTCCTGTTGACATCTGCTAGTGCTCTTTTAGATGTTTTAGATGAGAAAAAGTACTCTCTATAGGATAATTGTTATACATCCCTTTCTACCAGTTTGTAACTAGAGCTAAGGGCAGCAATAGCAAAGTGTGTCTATTTCAAAGTGTTTAGTAATTTCCTTCACTGTCATGCAGAAAATATACCTCAAAATCAAAGCATCAGCTATAGTTTGGTGATGCCGTTTTTTAAAATATGTGATGATACAGAACTATCATTGCACATGCCATGACTCTTATTCTTGGACTTTTAATTTTATTTTATTTTAGAATGTTTCTTGAAGCAGAATACTCAGACTTTTGTTATTCTTTCTTTTTTACATACCTAGTATGTAGTGGAATGTTGAGTGGTGACAAATGTAGTTGTATAGATTTCTTTTCTTTGTTGAAACAATTATTAGTTTACCCTGAAACTTTTCCTAGAAGACAGTAACTGAAAAATAATTCTAAGTATAATAAGCAAGTGCTGATGCAGATATGCATCAAAATGAAGGGAAAGAAAGCCATGGAGAGTGATTTTGAAACTGCATTTTGAATATTCTTTAGAAGGAAGAGAGCATATCATTTTAAGGGAAAAAAGAGGAAGCAGTTAGGTTAGGGCCTTGGTCTTTAAATCAGGAGTATACTTGAAAATATCTGAAGTAAGGAAAGTCTTTCGACAGCACTGCAGAACAAAAAAGAACTTTCATTAATTTTTTACTGGTCAACCCAAAGTCACATAGAAATTAATGTAAATTAGAGCATGAAATATTTCTGAAGATATTTCAGATTTAACGAGGGGTGTCTTGGGTAGACCTCTGAGATCTTTGGTCTTTCGATGAAGGCACAGTATGTGCACTCTAGGCCACTTTCATACATTAATTACTCTCCTTCCTCCCTCCTATAATCCTTACCAGTTGTGAATGTAATTATAAGGTAGTGAAATACTGCAGACTGGATTCTCTTGCCTTTTTAATGTAGATGCATGGGCTTTACATAAATGTCTTGGTCTTTCCTTTTAAAAATTAGAGGCAAAATAATGAGTTCAATCAGCTGTTTGACACTGCTTGAATTCAGTGTTCACAAGGCAAAAAAAAAGATTGTATCTTGTTAGGGATCCCTATCTGTCCTTCTATTCCTCAGAGCAGCCTTCCAAAGAATTACTAAGGATACTTTGAGACAAAGCTTCAGAAACAGAATTTTTGGCTGGTAGGGAACAAGCAGATTGTCTCAGTGTATGACCTTTGAAGATGGGGATTGTCAGCATGACAGAGTGCTATATTTATGACACAACAAAGACATTTAGAGCATCAAAGGGGATAGAGAATTGCTGAAAGCTCATAGACAGAGGAGTTGCAAGTATGAATTTTTCAATTAGCATAGAAATGTATGTGCCCAAGGATGCTGAGATGCTAGTTTTCTGTGTGGCATTTTGAAAGGTGTCTATACTTCAATTTTGTACAAAAATCTGCTGTAGTCATTTATAAAGTTAAAAAACATAAGTAATGTTACAAATGAAAGGAGGCCATTCTGCCCATCTAGCCTGTTTGGTAATTGTAGTAGGTGATTGATCCAAGGATCTCATCCAGTCATTTTTTTAAAGAAGCCAGGCTACCAGCTGCAACACACAACCCTTTAGGTAATCTGTTTCAGTTGTAGATGCATTTTCACATACGGTAGTTTCCACTTGTGTGCCCTAGTTTGTGTTTCACTGTTCAGTCTGAAGAAATCTGTGGATAGACTTTATCAGTGCCTTTGATGATATTGAATACTTGTATCAGGTGCCCTCGTATCTCCTCTGTTCAAGCTTAAAAGGTTCAATTTCTTCAACCTGTTAAGGGTAGAACAGTCCCTTAAGCCCCAGAATGTTCCAGAGCACCAATATTATTTTTTTCATCTGTGTATTGTGATTATCAAAATTGTACACATTTTTCTAGATGAGGACAATGTAGAAGTGATCAGACACTCTGGGAATCTGAAAAGATGGTGTTGGGGAATGTGAATTTTGACTTTACTACTAATACATCTCAGTGTTCTGAATGATATCTGCAAAATACCCCTGTGGGCCTAAGTCTAACACATAGAATGTAGAATTTTCTTGCCAGCAATTAGTCCATTCTACAACAAAAATAAAAGAGGAACTGTACCTTAGAGTAAACAATTAAACAATAAGCAATAGAGTGGTTTTAGAGCGTTCATTGTTTCTCTATGTATATATAGATTCCATATTTGTGTTAGTTTACCTTCATATTGTTGTAATAATAACAACAAATAGGATGGGGGGATGCAGGAGGCCATGTGTACAAAATTTTACTATGAACTTTAACCAAACACAATCCTATTAATTTTACTGTTTTCTCTCTTTGTCCTGGGTAACCTATATCAATCATTAATTTCCCATTGAAGTTTAACACAGGAAGTATATGCATTTATTATACAAGATGAGAAAATATAATTTTCAGTATAAAACACAAGTTCAAAGCCAGCTCTTTGGAATATTAAAAATGAACACAGAGTAGTGAGATTTCACCTCTGGCATATGAACAGGCTTATTATCAGTAGGTAATAACGTTTTTTTTTTATTTTAGTGTCCATTTCCTTTGTATTTTTAAAGCAATTAAATATAACTGTTTAATGAAATATAACAGATTTTGAAATTGAACACTCATTTCCTTAGCCATCTTGGTGCCGTGGTATTTTGAAGACTTTTCTATCTTTACATTAGAATAAAAGATAAACCTCTGCATAGAATAATGGCAAGACTTTGTACGAAAGTTTGGAATTCCCTATCTGCAACTGTGACTTTTGAAGATCTTGCCTGATTTTTGTAAACTTCAATTCTCTGTGTTTGAGCCTCGGTTCAAACAGGAATATTTCCTTGTCATACAAATCAGTGAAGGACTCAAGCATAAATCAGATCGTGTCCTTTCTAATTTTTTTGCTTTGTTAAAGCTACATGTACTGTAAAGGTTTATAAACAGAGAATCACAAGATTTTTGTTTGCTGAATTATACAGTATGTACAATATTGACTTTACTTTAAATTACTGTAAGGAGAAGCTGTATGAAGATAAAGCAAGGGGAATGAGACAAATGATGTGTCATGGTTTATGTATACACATTGTGATCTTAGTGCACGAAAAACATCACATTATAGGATCTTTATGACCTGAGTGATGTATACAGTGTTGAGATAACAAAGTACAAGAGCTGGAGCCATTCCCTTGTGTGTAGTGGACCAGGTGCATCCTCTGCATGTAATGGCTTAGTCATCCCGGGGACTGAACTTGTCAGCCCTCAGGAAACCAAGATGATTGACGAGTCCAATATGATTTTTTTTCATTTCTGATTTTCCATTACATCCTGAATAAAAATTGATATAATATTGGTTGAGTTAAATTGGAATAATGGAGCTTAGGGGGCAATTATCCATTTGCAAAACTGCATTCTAAATAAGAATTTGTCTTCTGCTACAGAAAAAGGCACATAGAAAATATAACATAATTTTACAAAGCATAAATAAAGGTTGAGAATCCCTTATCCAAAATTCCTGGGACCAAAAGTGTTGCGGATTTCGGATTTGTTCAGATTTCTGAATATTTTTATATTTGCATCTATAAAATGGGACAGCTTGGGGATGGGACCCAAGTCTAAACACAATATCCATTTACATTTCATAATATAGCTTATACATATACTCTGAATGTCGTTTTATATACATTTTTAATATTTTTTTAACATAATACCATCATGTCTCCACCTACGATGTCATGTTTTGATTAAAAGTTAACAGTACACGTACGCCATTTGTATTTAATTTTTTACTATACAGGTATTAAGTTTTATGTAAGGTATAAAAACAAAGCATTGAATATGCCAGCAGCCATATCACCCTGCAACTCACAACTGGCAACCCACTGAAGCTAAGCAGGTGTGAGCCTGGTCAGTACCTGGATGGGAGACCTCCTGGGAAAAATCCCAGGGCCTTTCTCGTAAAGAGTAGGGGTGTCACCCTGGTGTCCTGGCTAAATTTCCAATTGGCCCTTACCAATCCCCATCTATGAATTGCCTTCATTACTCTGCTCTCCTCCCCACTGATGTGTGGTGAGCGTTCTGGCACACTATGGCTGCCGTTGCATCATCCAGGTGGATGCTGCACATTGGTGGTGGTGGAGGGGAGTCCCCATTACCCGTAAAGCGCTTTGAGTGGAGTGTCCAGAAAAGCGCTATATAAGTGTAAGCAATTATTATATGATTACAGGTAAATGAAATGAAAACTGAAAAAAGTAATGTACAAGTAATGCTAGGCAAGTTACACTCATACATGGAAGTGAAATTCTAACGTAAAAATAATGTTTTGTACTTACTGTACAAAAAAACAAAACAAAACATGATGATCACTGCTTACAAACTTGAAGAATAATGCAGCCCCAGACATTACAACTACATCAGGTCCGAGAAACCGAGGGTACATCATCGATGACATCACTGTGAGCTGGAAAGTTTCGGATTTTGGAGGTTTTCCGATTTTGGAATTTCGGATAAAGGATTTTCAACCTGTAATATGTTGAGTAAATACAGTATATTAAACATCTTTAAAATGTCTTTATACAGTGTTATTAAGAATTGTCCATGCCACATGATCTCAGGGTGTTTCACAATTAAACAAGGCAAAAGCAAAAAACATTAGAAACACATGAATGCACAATTTAGCACAAGTAATATTTACATAAAAAGGAAAGGTTTTAGAAAAGGATTTGAAAATGCTGACCAACTTGGAAAATATGTTAATATGTGCTGTGAGATCACTCTATAATCTCAGAGCAAAAAAAAAGAAAGGACAATCTCCTGAGATTTAGAGCCTATTCCAAAGTCCATAGAGTGCAAAGGATATGTAGGCGTACAGGGAGACAAAAGTTCACTGATGTAATCAAGAGCCAAACCATTTAAGCCCTTAAAGGTGAGCAACAATATTTTGAATTTTCTTCTGCAATCTACAAGAAGCCAGTGCAAGGAAGCTAAAATAGAACAGATACACTCATTTACTGTATTTAAATTTGAGCTAAGATCTGAGCAACTGGGTCGTGAACATGTTGGTGTTTAGCTTCCTCCATGTTTAAAAAGGGTTGTTATTTAAATGTATCTCTATTTTTGGCTTGATTGTAGGTAGAATGTGGTATACAAAAGATGCAACATACTGTAGTTTGCAGTATACTTTATTTTAAACATTGTAAATAATGTGAGATGATTGTTTTGGTAATACTCAACACTAGTAGCACTTTAAATGGCATTAGTTTCAGATGTGTTCTGCATTCAGCCCTGATTGAACCAGACTCCTTTGTACCCTTTGTCTCATACTGTAACATTAAGAAGTGTTCACCCTCTTTCAATTATGTCCATGGAGCATAGAAGAATGCAGGTAATATTTCTTATTAAAACGTTTAACTGACTAGAAATGTCTTTCTGAAAAAAAAACATTACTTTCCACTGAAGACTAAGCTACATTTTAGTTTCAAACCCAGGAGACATATAGAATTTCCAGTGAAAAACTAGAAGAACTACAAGACTAGAAACTAATAAATGCTAGTACAGAATAACTGAATTCATATAAACATTTTTGGTTGTCTTTGTGCTTTCTTCTCAAATTTGTGTTCTTAGATGTTATATGAATTTTTAGGTACTAAGGCTCTCTTCATACAGAAATGCTGGCACAGAATCGTGTCAGATTTTTTTTTAATTCTTCAAAAAAACATTCATACAGCACATTTATCCCATTATTGAGCTGTCATAATTCTTTCACACAGACAGAGGTAGCCTATCACAAAAGATTCTGCCAATCAACAGGTCATTGCCGTGGCAATGCGTGCAAGAAAATTGAACCATCCTTGACTAAGGAACCAGGTGTTGCAGCATTTTAGTATTTTTATTTTCAATATATATTTCAAAAATATAATCAGTGTCAGATTGCAGGGGGGACGGGAAAGATGTAGATTTTGAATTTTATAGTAAAAAAGACTATGAAGCTGAGTAGAGAATGCATTATGTTGCATAAAATGAAGAAAATTCACGCTTATGTGAAGTACTCTCACATATTTCCTCTGTACTTCCTCGCAACCTCTCTTGTAAAGTTACATACAGATGTTACTGAACAAATTACATTTACTGTTTTGCTTTAGAATCCGAATATCCATTTACACGCTACTGTGATTAGTTAATGTATCTCTGAACACTGAGGTTTGAACTGTGAAAAAATGTGTCAACTGTGCATTTATTTATGTATATGCAATTTACATGGTACATTATGCTGCCTAAGAGGTTACTTGTAAGTGTTGTGTAAGAACCTAGGAATATTAAATAACTCAGATTCAAAAATTCCTTTTACATGTAAATGATGAAGTACAGTTTGAACTTATCATGAAATAAATTAAAAATTTGAAAATATGTAGTAACGTCCTTTTTTTTCTTTGCAGATGCTTGAAGCAAACATATATTAGGGTCTGAGTCTGCAGGTCATTTTTCACTAATCTCCAGGAAATTTGATTTTTTTTTATTTTTATGGGCCAAATGGATGAAATGATTATGCTTCATTAGATGATTGATCCTAATCCTATTACTGTACAACCATTCAAAAATAAGTTTTCTGTTCAGAGGAGATATTATGCAGCAGAAGGAGAAGGTCAGTCACTACACAGGCCCATTTTCATAATGAGGTTTTTGATTGTGCAGCCTGTCAGAATCATGGAGAATCCTTCATTGCTGGAAGCTTTTAATCATTGTAAAACCAAAGTACTTGATTCATTCATTCTCAGTAATCATGGGCTAAGCTTCTTTCATCAGGTCTCGTGGATGGAGAAATCATATAAAATATTATTTAACACATTTGCAGTGTTCACACAACCCATTCCTTGGTGAGAATGTGGAAAAGGTATACTCAATGCTAGGCATAAAAAGCAACAGTGTAGTCGGTGTGATGGGTCATCCCGAAATAATCTATTTCTAAAATGTTGCAATAAATTGTAATTTGTTGTTTAGTAAGTTGATTTGTGCAGTTAGGGGAGGAGTAACAAACTTTAAGATTTGCAGAGTGGATTGATATTATAAAATGTCATAGAAACTGGTCTGAAATATTCTGTTGGCAGAAACAATTCATTGGTGAGGCATGAATTCAAGGCAGAACCTAAGAATAGAATTGCCGTCAACTTCACATTTTTCTTTTTTTCCACCGTTTCGAAGCCACTGCACGAAGGATGTGTGTGTACAGTAGCTCGCACACCTCTGTCAAGTTCTATAAAAAAGGCCAATGGTAAAATGACGTGACTAATAGAGTAAAACAAAGTTTGAATGTTCCAGTGACATTATTATCATTCATTTTTTAGTTGTTATAAATAAAAATTGTTGTTCCTAACAAACAGCTACAGTGTCATTTCACAATCTTTAATAATTCCATTCCATTTTAATTTTACAGGACGATGCCTGCAATATCACAGCATTGCACAAACTTAATGATACTTTTTGTATTTCTTATAAGGAACCTTTGCATCAAGAAAATGCATTTAGTGAATCCTCTGTTGTCACTGCTTGAATGGTAACAATTTTGCTCTTGGTGTTTACAGTACATCCATTTGGTTTTATGGTGTCCAAAAATGAACTTTCTTAATCAAAGTAAAAGGTATAAAGAATTTTATAAACGTAGACATATTTTGTTCTCCTGTTTAAGTTATTATAGCTTCTCTGGAGGTTTTTCTCAAGATTATATTCTTTACATAATCAAACAACTTTGGGATTAATAATGTTTTGGTAACAGTGATTAAAAGTATGTCATTCAGATATTGTTATCCAACAAATAGTTCCCTGAGATATTAGTTTAGGTTAGAATAGAGTTTATTGTCATATGCACAAGTGCAATGAAATTCTTATTTGCATTTATATAATATACAGATCTGTAATACTAAGGGATTTAATAATAATGTAGAAGCCATAATGGAATATAGGTGCAGGCAGTTTTATCATTTTAGAGTGTTACTTTAATTTGAAGCCCTAAACATATTTTTATTTCCAACTTTTATACATCACAGTAGATATCTGAGGGGTCCCAGATATCAAACAACATAAAATAATTACATGTGATTTCTCACATGAATAAATTGAGACAGTAATGTGTCTACCAGCTAAATGTTTAGACCTGTTTGTTCATTTTCTCGGTGTTGTTTGTTTAGACGCCTTTAGGCCTTCTTTGCTTATGAAGCTTTAATTGTTACTTAAAGATAAAACTAACACATAAAGATGATGTAATTAGGTTAATCATTTAACAATTTTTTGTAACTATGATGTTCAGTGTATTTATAACTCCTCTGTGGGATGTAATCTTCATTTTTCCTTTGCACTTTATTGATGTTTAGTTACTATAGAAGAAATTGTGTCATTGCAGAAAATGCTCCAACATTTGCTTTCCAAATAGACGGGGGAAGGTTAGTTCCTTCACTAACATGTAAATATCTGGGACAGTTTCTCTTTTCCAAATTTTCAGTATCTGTTTAACAATTATTTCCTTTGCAGTTCTTTAAGGTACCTTTTTTGTGATACTGCTGATTTGTTTTACTAAAAGATCTACTGGGCAGCTTTTAATTTTGTTCTAATTTTTTTACTTCTTTTGGCTGATAAAAGACATTGATGAATGTGCAGATGGCTTTGTGGAGTGTGACAGCCGAGCTAATTGCATCAATCTTCCTGGGTGGTACCACTGTGAGTGCAGGGATGGATACCATGATAATGGGATGTTTTTGGCCAATGGGGAGTCATGTGAAGGTTGGTTTGCTGCCTTTTTTTTATAAACAACCATTGCTCCAGCTGGATCTCAGAGTAATCAATATTGTTAGCTGCATTCAACCTAGAAGTGCTGAGCAAAACCACTGCAGGAGGCACAGAGGAGTAGAGGGGTGCAAAGGTTTTGGACGTGTCATTTTGTATTGTGTATTTCTGTCATGTTCCTTAAATGATAAATAAGTGTAGTTATCCTGTTTTTAATTATTTTTCTAAATAGGTTCCTGCTAAACTCACGAACGATTATATTATTTATAAATGTATAAAAGTCAGTAATAAAGATTGTAAACAGGGTAATAGTATAAAGTTATATTGTCATAAAGTCTTCAGTCAGATTGTAAGTGTGATAGGTATCATGCAAACACTTCCATAAAGTACACAATTGTGTCTGGGTATTTCAATTATTCATACATCAAGAGAAAATGCCTTATGGTGAAATTCATAATCCACCATTTATTTGCAGCTTGACTATGCAATGTTGACAGACACCAGTATTCCCAAGGTATTTGACCAAGAGCTTACTTATGCAAATGTGATGCATTCATATATATTTTACTCATTGTTACACACGTTTATAGATGTTCAAAAAAATTTGAAGGAGGATTAGACAGCAAGACACTGAAAAAGGCTGTCAAGTTTCAGAATCAGGCAAGCCTTCAATCTCCCGCTGCACAGAATGTCAATTTCAGTCCTGCTGCTATCTCCACTATTAAATTTGTTGATCTACTTTGCTTCACCCTTGTCATGGGTGTGAGATCAAGCAACAGTAAAAAAGCATATTCCTGGTTTGAAGAAAATAGTTGCTAGATGTTAAATGCTTCAAATGCAATGCACATGTCTAGCAGATGGATGAACATTTTCCTGTTGCCTTTTGAAAGAGCAATAATAACAAATGGATGTATTTATTTTTGATATAATGTATATTTGTGACACACTCCAAGTGCTTTGAGGAACAGATGTGGCTAGTGGTACCTTGAATGTTTAGACATGTTATATTTAATTTGCCACATATTATACAAATTAAAATCCATCCCAAAAAAAGAGATTTAAAATATAATGTTTGAATAACAAGTTCCTCGTAATCTACTGGGGACACGGGAGAAAGGAAGACGTTATTTTCTAACCTCATAATTTTAAAATGTAGGGCAGTTTGCTCTGGACTGTACTGTTTTAGGAAACTGGCATTTTGTTTGTAGTTAAAAATATGTATTTTTCATTTTGAACACTTTTTTTTCTACAGACATTGATGAATGTGGAACAGGGAGAAACACGTGTGCCAATGACACAGTTTGCTTTAACTTAGAAGGAGGCTATGACTGCAGGTGTCCTCATGGGAAAAACTGTACAGGGGACTGCATCCATGAAAACAAAGTCAAACATAATGGCCAGATCTGGGTCTTAGAAAATGACCGGTGTTCCGTTTGTTCATGCCAGGTGAGTAACAACAGAAAAATTGTGGTTGTGTGCTTCTTCTTTTGAATAAAAAAGACAGAATTATAAAAGATAAGTAATGTCCCATATAGAACAGAGACTGGCATCAATATGATGGTTAAAAGCTTTCCAAATGGCTTTAGATGTAGAACTTCTTTCACAAAATTTTACACTTATTTTAAAAAGTAAATTTTTGCATTTCAATGCTGCTTGAGCAGATATAATACCTTGGGAGATTTTTACATTGGTAATGTTTTTTTTTTCTGTGGTGCTTCATATGCAGTATACAGTAAACTATCTGTACAGTATTTACTGTATATACAGATAGCACTTAGGGAAAGGAAATCACAAGAAGTACTTAAGGGGGCAACTGCAGAAGTAGTGTAGGTGCCTGACTGTGAATTCATATCTGTTTGGCTATGCACTCAAAACCTGTATGGAGCATTACTACTGTACCCTTGAGCAAGGTACTTTACTCAGATTGCTTCAATAAAATACAAAGCTCTATAAATTGCTACAACTGTAAATCAGTTTGGATATAAGCATCAGCCTTCATTAAAGAACATTAATTTTGTTATGCAAATTGTATTGATGGACAAGCATGTAATACTAGAACAAATACTCAGTAAGAGGACTTTGGGCACTGTATTTTTGGTACTTTTCTAGAATTCCTTACACACCCCCTTCTTCACTAAAGGTATCAAAAGACTACAGGTACCAGAAAAAAATTGGACAATGGCAAGCACTTCAGTGCAAAAGTCTTTAAATAAAACATAACACAGACAAAGAAACATATAAAACTAATATCTTCATTACTTTTAAAATAATAATAAATATAAAAAGAAGATATAAAAATATATTTTTCAACTTCTAATATGCTGTGTTTATTGTTAAAATATACCAGGGGGAATACTTCTAACATTAAAATTATTCAGAAAGGGCAAATATAAATTATTTATACAATTTTGATGGTCTCCAAACATCAGAGTGAACACTGAAGGTTGACAATGCTATTACAGCTCAGTAAAGTCTATTGGTGCAACCATGAATCGGGTTCCAAAAAGTCAATCTGTTTGAGAATTTGAGACATAAAACAAGAGCAGTACTTCTACAACACTCATAAGTGAGAATGCAGTACAACAAAATAAATGGACATGCCAGAGTGATTTATGAGCCGGTGCCTGCTGTGATATAAATATCGTTTCAGTGGTTTGTTGAGGCAAGAGAGACGATACAGATTTGTTTACTTACAATTTGTAGTCAGGAAACGTATATTTGAGAATTAAATATTTAGAGAATTTGGAATTTGGCTACTGAAAGCTTTATTTATGTGCATATTTATGGTTTTATGGGGTGTTCTTCAGTGCTGTCTGGTAGGTTAAACCACTGGGCTTTTGTTTCTTTCTAGAGTGGTTTAGTCATGTGCCGGCGGATGGTGTGCGACTGCGAGAATCCAACCGTTGACCTCTTCTGTTGCCCTGAATGTGATCCTCGTCTGAGCAGCCAGTGTCTCCATCAGAATGGAGTCTTGGCCTATGGCAGTGGAGATACTTGGGTGCAAAACTGTCAGCAGTGCCAATGCTTGGTAAGACAAAGGACTTGCAAGTCAGTGGCATAATGGAGCTGACTGTAGATGAGTGTGTTTCAAGGGGATAAAAGTACCTTTGTTTCAACACAGTAGTATTGTAGTGTACCCAGATCAGAAAAAAAAATACTGGAGTTCCATTTGAAAACATGTGAACAAATGATACAGTTTTCTCTTTATATTAATAACACTGTTTTTAAGATTTCAGCATCCCTGCTGCTTAATCAGCAAGTTATGAGGATTTGCAACGCACAGAACATAGCATAAACTAAATCCAAGTTACCTTTCAAATATTCCTGGCACAATTTCTGATGGCTGTTTTATATCATACAAAGCAATAATTTATTGCCCATCTACAAAGCTTTTCTTGTCTGTTACATTTAAATAATCGGTATCAAACAGCTTTTCTACTTATCCCCTGACATTTAACCTGTTTTTTTCAAACAAGATAACAAGATATAGATTAGAAATAGCATTGAAATACAGTAGTTCTACCCTTTCATATCCCCAAACAGAATCAAAGAATTTAAAAGGCTAAAAAGGGGATTATCCCCAGAAGTCTGCTTGTTCGGCAGCAGTTTTTCTGTGATTTAATTAAATTCACTCAGGATCAATTTTTTTAATAAAATAAAAAAGGCTCAAGGACTTGGATATGTATTGCATTGTCTTTGTTATACAGAAAAAGAAGAAAGATTTCTTGCACATGTTCTCAATAGAATAAATACAAATGTCCATGTCAGGCTCTCAGAGGTATGCTGGTGCTGTACAGTATGTGAAAGAAAGATTTAAAGGCTAATGGTATTTTACTTGGCTCCTTAGAGAAAGGGTAAGAACTAGCATTTCTGAAAGATGTGAAATAATCTTTAGACAAAAATTACTTGCTGGGCAAGATTAAGTTTCTTATATCCTTTTAAATTAAGTAGGAATTGCTACAATATAGATAATATGTTGTGAAGCGCTGTTAATTTGTGTTGTGGCTAAACGTAAACAGGAAATGTCTTATGCTAATGGCTATGCTTATTTTGTGCTGTGCTCACTGAAGCTCAGCCCCAGCAATTCTCAATTTGAGACCATCCACCCACCAGGACCAGTAAGCACTGTCAACTGCTCATAACATGAAAAATGTAACATGTGTTTACCAATAAAAAATGAACTTAAAATAGACTTAAAGCATAAGAAACAGAACAGAATGTGGAGCCTTGTGATTTGCAACTCTGCTGAAGAGCAACATTGACTACAATGGGTGAAGCTTATATGAGGAGCAGGAGACAGCTGTCATATTCTTTGAAAAACACATCTTGAATTTCTTTAGAAGAAGCTTTAAAAATACTTCTAGTGTAGATTAGACTTTCTTAATTGTGAATTTGCAAACCTGTTTATTAAACAAATGACCAAAATGCAGTCAAATATACTGTTTTTTCAAGTAAAACTACCCATACAATTTCTGATCTTAATCTGTGTTGAAACTTGTTGTAATCTGTGCTGTAACCTTGTTTTAAAACAAAATGTATTTTTTAACATGGTTAACCAGGGGCTAGACATGGAATTCGATCATAGTCACTCATGGGCTCAGAGCCACACAGAACCATTAACGGTTGCAGCAAAATTATACACTGCCTAGGTTTCAAGAGGGTGATGTAACTTCTTTAAAATGTTCATTGCACTAAGCTCTGTTACAGTACATATACAGCAGAGACTAGTGGGAGATCATACAGTTAGTTTGTCAGTCATACAGTCAGATAGTGAAAGCCTAGCAACAGGTCCATTAGGTTGAAAATGATTCACAAATTAAGCAGACCTAAAAGCATATTGTTAAACTGTTTGAAATAACTAATTCAAAGTTGTTGTTTTTAAGATACCTTGTTAGCAGGTTATCTACAGTGTGTGCTTAAACGTCTGATACATTACTGTACATTGATGATGCACATGCCATGGTTAATCACTCTGATGCCTACATTACCTTATCACATAAACTCTGGAACTTACAGTATATACAGTATATAGCCATTGTTTAATGGTGATATGTACATCACCGTTGTATATGGTAATATACAAATTAAACAATGGGTAAAGGCATTCAGCATTTTAGACCCTAAATTATACAACTAGACGATTATGAAGGAATGAGATGGTGCAGTTGGAGGCAAGAAACAGTCAAAACCTGAACAATCTACTCACAGAAATAAGGAGCTCAGAAAAACAAATGCCAACAATTAAACAGAATCGTCCTTGAGTATGCTTTAGTGCTAGAATTCAACAAAAATATCCTGAAATGTTTATACATGACACTGTGAGAAGGTTAATAAAATTTAAATGTATTATATTCACATCTTTGTAATTCTCTTAGAAGCACTTGTTATATTTCTTGTAGAGAAATCTTGACCTACTATAGTAAGGGTTATGTTTGAAAAGGACTCAGTATAGTGTACAATGAATGAATGTATCTGTACATTTGTCGGGAGCTTAACTTATCCTAAAATTATGGTTATTACTTTCTATAAATGTATTAAAAAAGTGTAAAATAAATAAAAAAGATACCTTGAGGTATGAAATTGGATTTGGACTGTTCCAAGCTATTGTGTAATCACACTAACATTTTACTATATGCAAAAAAATTAAAAATTAAAAATAAATGATTAAAAATTAATCAACATGCAATCAAAAACTTAAGTAAGTTAGAATAGGGTGTACAATATAGTGATGATAGCTACCATAATGTTATTTTTTAGAATTTGCAAAACAAATAAGATAAAATACTAATATTTGCATTCAGTCATGGTTATCTAATTTTTTTTTTTGTCAGATATACGGTAGGCTTTCACAGCCAGGGGAATGTTTTTTCTTATTCTGTATTCTAGATTTCCTCTTAGTATTAATTATAATCATACTAGTTGTTTTCATTAGTGTGTATCTGTCACAGGGCTCATTTGTTATGAACCTTTTACAGTGGCATAACACTCTAGAGTTGGATCAGCGCTACAAACTCTTTTTGTCTTAGCACATTTATTCACTGGCTTCTAAGTGTGCAGCTTTAGAGGCAGGGAAATGTCTGAGAGTTTTCGAATGAAAGGACAGATCTCACATAATATGCATTTCTGGTAAAAACAATTCTAATAAACCATGTTATTTAAGGTATACAGTGTGGATACAGTAAATCAGAATCTCGCTTTTTAATTCAGTGGTGCCAGACATACCAAGCCTAGAAATTTGATAAAAAGTACACACAACTACACAAATGTATAATAATTTACACATTTAAATGTATTACTACAATTAATATGTAAAGATGATTGACTGGAACCCTGTGAGTCTACCAATGTTGAGACAGTGTTGGTAACTGTATCCTACAGCCACTGTATATTATAATTTCCTTATTAATCCAATAATACACAAAACCTTGACGCAAGGGCTGAAGTTTTGTTATTATTTCTTATTATGTAAGATATAATGGTTATTATATAAAACAACACTTTACAGTTACAGTTAGTATAACGAGATATAGTACCTCACTATCAATTCTCAATCAGGATTAGGCCCAATGCTAAAAGATAGCTGCTTCAAGATGTTTCCTAGTTTTGTCTGAAAACAAATCTCTTCAGAAACAATTACTGTAGTAGACAGTTTCATTTTTTTGTCCTGTGGAAGATCGAAATGTTGTCTTTACTGTTGTTCCACAGTCAGTATTATACAAATACCAGTCATACCATAATACAACCCAAGTACATCTAACTTCAGTCTAACTGAAAATATAAGTTTTCTCAAATATATTCCATAATTCACAAATTTCTTAGCAAGCACAATCATAGTTTTAAATTGTATTTAATTTTTACGATTTGTGTTTGGCAGCTGTGTGTCTTCTCCAGGAGACAATACAAGAATAAAAAATATTAACAAATTTAAGGTTATGCTTTACTAATTCAAAAGAATATCAAGTTTTTTAAAGATGATATTACCATCTATAGCTTTATTGATGTACTCTATAAAATCAAATTTAAGGTGATATAAGATTTAAGGTGTTTATTTTTGGAAAGATTAGTAAGATGAAACAGAAGCACTGAGTGCAATTCTGTCAATTAACCTAGAAATGCATTACATCATCTGGTCAGATGGTCAAAAAACAGATATTTGACATTCACCTTATTTTCTCTTTTTTATGATGAAATATGCTGTTTCTGTCACAGCAAGGAGAAGTGGACTGCTGGCCACTTTCCTGCCCTGTTATCGAATGCGAATTTACTGTGATTCCTGAAGGAGAGTGCTGCCCACGGTGTGTCACTGACCCCTGCCAGGCAGACACCATACGAAATGACATCACCAAGACTTGCACCGATGAGCACAATATTGTCCGCTTCACTGGGTCTTCATGGATTAAACATGGCACAGAGTGCACACTCTGTCAGTGCAAGGTAAGGAAAAAATCCATATCTTTAACCTGTGCATGCCTGAGGGTAAATCATACAGAGGGACATAAAGAGATAACATATCACTAGATTTTTATTTGTTAAGTAGTAATAGTAATTAGCAACTATTTAAAAAATTACCTTTCTATATGGCAAGTAATGATTAAAATGTCCAGTTTGTTTTTTTCTTTTTTTAAATGTTTTTTTCTATAAATTTATTTTTTAAGCAGACTGGTTTTATAAAAACAATTATTCATTAAAAAATGCAATTATTCATAAAAAGGACACTTTCAGTGTGCACTAGATTGAAGACATTAAACTGCATCATGCTGTGATTGTTGATTGCCAATTAATATTCAATGATATACCATATTTTTGTAATATATCTTTCAAAGGAAAGCCAAACAAAAATAAATGTAATTTTTTTTAATTGAAGTAGTATGATTTTTCATATATCTTTATTATTGTATTATTTTGTCTCGTTAAGATTTTGTATAGCCATTACTGCATCAGTAAATAGCAAAATGTGCTTAGGAAAAATGGCACACATAGCCATTTAGAACATGCCTGTGAGTCAACTGTGTGTCATGTTTCTTTATTTTTCTAAAAATCTGATGTAGGACTGCATTACTCTTTAAAACTGCCAAATGGCACCTGAATCCTTAAAGTACTTCAACTGCGTGAGCTGGACAAATTGCTGTAGCATTAAGTGTTCATTAATCCATTAGTACTTTCCTGCACTACTCATTCTGTATATACTGTACTAATTCACCAACAATTTCATTAAATATAATGATTACACTGTTGAGACGGGATGTTTTTACCACATTGCTACTACCTCCAAATAAGATACCATGTCACAATACTGTATACTACTAATATCCCTTTTAGTTGCAAACAGTAGACATCATTATTTGTAATCGTGTACAGTATAAAAAGTAATTAGAAAACAGAACAGAATATATCGACATACTTCCTTGAAAAACATATCATATTTAAAAACAAATAAATAGTTAAAAAGAGGGCAGATTAAAATAAAAGTTTTGATATGTGATTTCAATGACTTTGTCACATGCTGTTAGTTACACTGTATTTAGAACAATATATTTAAATAGTTAATATTGCAATATGCAGGTTGACGTATAGTCAACCTCTCAAATCACACAAATATTTGATATAATTGTAATGATCACTTACTAAATAGTGGTATAAGTAATGAAAGCAATGCACAAGAAATATGCTAATACTGTGGTGGAGGTCCAATATGCATATCAGTGGATAATATTTCACAGAATTCTTTAATGTGTGTGACAACAGCCAAAAATCAAACGATGCACTGCAATCAATTAATGGCTGCCCAGCTCAAGGAAGTGTTTCATACTGTTTTGTATCACCATTTGTACTGGGGAGGTATCAATTATTAAACTGAGAAGATTATTTTTTAATTAAAATTCATAAGATGTCTAAGTACAATGTGACAATGGTCTTAAACTGACAGCAGACTGCAAGATGGTCTTAAAAAGACAGTGGAATACCCTGGTATATGGCACAGCACAAATGCACACTCATAACGAGGAGCTAGGAAGTGGGAGAGAGAACACGAACAATATAAACTCCACTTAGACAGTCACAGTGTTTGAAAATAGCTTTTGATTTGTTTCTCTCTAGCTGTCTTAGCAGTTATTTTATTGACAATCAGTTTCATTTTCTATTACACCTCAAAGTGGTATTATAAAGGGGTGGAGCGGTGGCTCTGTGGCTCTCTGGCTAAGGATCTGTACCTGTGACTGGAAGGTTGCTGGTTCAAATCGCACTGGGGTATGTGAAAAAAGACGAATTCCTAATGCAAGGAATTGTATAGGGCTAATAAAGCAACATTATATTATATTATTATTACATTAAAGATATTAAAAATCTATGATTTTATACTGTATATAAAGGATAAAACAACATGGCTTTTATGAAGTATTTAAATTTTAGTTAGAACAAGCATCTAAAACCTTTTCCAAAATAACCACCGTAAGTTACCGAGTTACAGTCTTTGATTCATAAAATGTTTATGAAGACGGGGAATATTATGTCCTTTTTTATATTTAGCTTCCACTACCATCTACTGTACGTACATTAGGTACATATTATGTATGATACCATATGGCTTTAAAGCCACTACAGTAGATATGTGTGACATATATTTTTTATAATCAAAATTGAAATTTGTTTCCTTATCACTTGTTGCTGAAATTTGCATTAAGACTAAATATAGATTACCTCAATACAGATGTAAACCTGAAAGAGGCACAACACTTTCACAACAAGCTAGATAATAAACTTATTATTTTTATATATCTGAGTAATTTTGTTTTTGTAAAAAAAACTATTTTCTTTTTAAATCAATTTAATATGTACATACTGTAATGCACAGTTTAAAATTAATAAAAGTCTAAACAGTATACAACTTAAATTCTATCATAGGAAAAAATACTGTCCGTCAGCATGGACTGGGATTCGAAACCTGGCGTTTTCTGGTGACAGCCCAAATTCTTCCATTTTAAGCATTCACTGCTCCACCTGGTGGTTTTACTAAGTAGTGCAGTCCCACAACAGAATATTTTTTAAAATGCGTAGTACACTGTGGTGCCTCAAGGTGTGTGCAGCGCAATGTACCACATTATCTGGTATGCATTCTGATTTGTAATCGCATATATACAGGAAGGTAAGGTTTCTAAAATGCAATTAGGTCATAAATATTGTTTAAATAACAGTTGTAATTTTTTTCAAAAATCATATTGTTTCAAGTTCCAGCAGTTTGAAGACTGTCGTTTTTTTTAACAAAGTTATTGAAATACGAAAAATAAATAGGCATTAAAAATGATAAAGAACAAGCTTTGAAAAAATGTTCACAAATCTTAACAAAAAGATGTAACTGATGTTTTCAAAAAATGAAAATTGAGCAAATTTTGAGCTTAAAGCTAACTTTTGCCTTGGTGTCATAATTAGAGCATGTTAAAACTTTCAAAAAAAACACAGCAAGTGTCAGAGTTAAAGAATTCAATGCAGATTTCTTTTTATATAGAAGGTGGAATACTGTTCTGTACCTTTTTTTTATTTTCAGCTACAACTACCAGCTATTTATATCTTGATGGCCTCTCTAACTAGTACTCTTTTCACCCCCAAAAAGTTGATTTTTGAGGACATCCTGTTTTTCAGTGTTCTACAGTTGTGCCATATTTTCTATTTCTTTATAAAATTTTACAATATTTAATCAAATTGTCATATTTCTTTATATTGGACTTTACTGTGCTTTGGGGGATATGTAATGTAAGGTTCTTATACTCTGCCTCTAACTGGAGCTTTTCAGTAACCCTAACCCAGATTTACATTGTAAGTTCCTTTGTCTATATGATATAGGTTTTATTGGAAACTGTACTGATCAAGTGTGGGACCTCCCCAAATATAGGTATATTTGTCCAGAACCCATGTGAAACACCCTAATTGCACTCAGGTAAACTCCATTCAACACATTATGTAATTTCTACAGACATTTGGTTAAACCAGAGCCTATTTAGGTGTGTCAAAATAGAAGGGATTGAGTACTTATACTATCAATTATTTTCTGTTTTATCTTTAGAATTATTTTAGAAGGATCTGTAGAATTTTGTTTACAATGTTTACAATTTGATATTATAGAGTGATTTGTGTTGATAAACTGCGAAACAATCCATAATAAATACATTGTGACTCTATATTGTAACAGCAAAATGTGAAAAAGTCCAAGGTGGAATGAATACGTTTGATAGCCAAAAAGAATTCTTTAGAATTCTAAAGAATTAAATAATTGGTATAGAAGTAATATATTTGGAGAAATGGAAAGACATTGCTTTGACAAAAATCAACTAAAACCATGACCCTCATCAGGACAAGAGAACCGAATATGGAACGATACATCCTATTGCTTGACTATCAGAACCTCAGGGCTCATGGTGCCTGTAATGATGGAGCTATAAGGGTTTCCTTCCACCCCAGCACTAGCTAGAATGAGACAAGGAGATGGTGTCAGGGGGATCATAGGGAGGAAGCAGGGATGGAAAACAATGACCACTTTGTGAAAGCAGTGTTAATTACATGCATGTATGTCTAGCTGTATGTGAAAGGGTGCTACCCTCCATTTGTGTGTTACATTTATAATGTCCAATTAATTTGCCAACATGTTAACTACCACTTTATGGGAAGAATGGGCATTCAATACATTTAGAAAATAGGTCATTGTTTGTGTGTAACTGTATACCAGGGGAATAACAGAGCTCAATCCTATAGATTTTGTCCAGTACTGGAGGTTCTTGTTGTGCAGGGACCTGTTTAATTTTAACCAATTTAATTTTAACCAATTAAAATTAATTGGTTACAAAGCTGTAGTTTGCAGTTTTTTTTTACTTTTTTGTAGTTCATTTTATGAAATTTATAGTGGCTTGCATCTCTACATCTCCAATTTTAGCAAATTTTAGATTGTTGTATTTGACATGTTTTTGTGTTTAAGGGTAACAGATAAAAGATATTAAAAATCTTGTTTTAAATGCATTTTGTACTCTGAAGTGAACACACTCAGACATAAAAATATCTTCATGCATTTATTGAAGGTCATGTAATGAAAATGTTGAGCCACTCTTACTAAAATGGATCTTACCTATTTTAGTCTCCCTGAGGGTTTTTATTCATTATAATCTTTCCTCATTTAAACAAGCATCCAGTGACAGAAAAAAAACGTATCTGAATTGTCATTGTAATTCTTAGTCTGGAGCACAAGAGTGTTTATCATGTTCAGTCAGGAAGTGCAAAAATCACAAATGCACAGGTGAATTTGTACAAATTGTGTGGTTGTGATTACAGAAATGAAAGTACCAAACTGAATTAACCAGAATCCAATAAATCCCGTTGCTTCATGATATCCAGCAGATGACATTAAAATACTGAAGGTTGAGATCTCTTGCATGTACTGCGCCTTGCATACGTATTCAGACTCTTCCTATGGTGTCCCATTTTGTGAAACTACAAAATGATGCACACACATTTTTAAGCTTAATATTTATTTAAAACCTGAATAAATAAACTGAATTCTCCTAAGAGTTTGATTTATACGACTTTATATGCATAGTGTTGTTTTTTATGGTTGAATCTTTGCCTGAAATTCACTACCTGACTTAGGAACCTTACAGAGACCAGGGGTATTTATTATGAAATCAACTGTTATGTGTTACTGTGCAAAAATAGATGCCACACAACCAATCATGTGGCCCTTTAAGGTGATTTTGTGCATCTAAATTAATTTAGGTTTGCCACAGGAAAGGCATGGAGATCTTATTTTTCTGTTTTTTGTTCATATTATGTACAGTATTTACATTTTTCTTTGAATTTGTGAAACATGTGTATAACATATTAATTACTGTTTCAAAGGGTCTTGACAATGGGCTTTAAAGCCACAAAATGTGAAGATTGCGCAAGTGTCTGAATACTTTTTATACATTTACTTTTTATATACATCATATACTGTATATTGAATTGATAATTATTTAAGGACTTTTCTGTGAATTAGCAGATTCCAGGTAGTCTGTATATGAATGGATTCATCTCCATTTGAAATTGAATATCACAGCATAGTTATATAAGGGACAAATTTAAGTATTTTTAGGATAGGTTTTGCCTAAACTTATCACTGTCCTCTGTGAATGTAACTGTCATGTTTTGTTGTTAGAAAACAGATTCTCAAAGAGTTCAATTTCGGTTTTTGCCTGCTCAGTGAATATTGAGGCAAATCAATTGTCTTAGAAAATCTTTTTGAGTAGAAAAGATGCTATGGCTTAATCTAAAGACTGAAGTTTGTGTCCCTAATAAATAAAGATACTCAAAATTAATATACTGTATTGTTTTGACCTGGAAGGTTACCTTCTCTTCACGCTAAAGAACCCCAGCTTTTTTAAGTTCCCTGTTACATTATACCATGACATTCACTTTACTTAGCAAATTAACCTTGAAACTCGTTTAATTAAGCAGTTGAACCCTTGTGTTGACAGAACTAAAAGCCTAACAAGGCTCTGTCAAGAACTATAACTCTGACTATTCTGTGCAACTACTTTGAAAGGGTAAATTCTGACAACATTAAAAAGCATATTGAATTTTAAGATAAAGTGTATGGAATATTAACCTTTTAAAATGGAAATAGCATTTTGGATGAATGACGCTTATGAAATGTATTTGCTTCCTATTGGACTGTTCAATTGAATATTTAGATAAAGATACAGATTGTATCTAATACATTTACTCAGTTTTGCAGGTGCTTCACAATATATTTACTAAAGAGACAAAAAAAGAACAACCTTGAGTAATACTGTAAAACTAAGATTCTGAAGAGAGGCTCGTAATCCTTTGCCATGACATATGGTATATAAGAATGGTATTAATCTGGCAAGGTCAAAAAGAAAAAGAAGAATTGTAAGACATAACAAACTGCAGAAATATGATATCCTTTAATATTCCAACTCAATGAACAGATAAGCTTGGACGTTGTGTTAAATCTAAAAAAATCTTATCAGTAAAATAAACCTTTTTATAGTTTTTTATATCTTTTATGTAGTATGAATAGTATTTGCAGATTTGTTCATTTGCAAAGTGTGGAAATAAGTGTAGTTTTATGTGGATTAAATTTATATTTTTACATGACTATTTTTAAGTATTATATCTTAAAATTAAGATTTATCTGTATGAAAACAATATGTACATGTGTGACCAGTATTTTAGGTAACAACATGCAACATTTAATCGTCTGTAATGTTTCTTATACAGTAGTTTATTACACTGTAATGGTATCACAGTTATGTTACTGGTTTCCTCTCAAGTACACTTGTATGATACAGTAACCAAAAACATTTTAAACTATACTGCCATAATCAATATTCATTGCGTAGAAAGATACTGGGCCTTTATTATTTACTGCATAATTAATGATAACCTTACTCCTCTTTTCTTTTCAGAACGGACACATCTGCTGTTCAGTTGACCCAATGTGCCTTTAGTAGCTGTGGATGCTCTCTAGGTATTTGTACAGAAATGTCCGTAAGAACTGCAATTTCTTGTCCAGACACTCTTTATACCAAATACAAACCTGTATTATACCAAACAGAACTGCCCAACAGACCCTTATATATTCATCAACACAACTCCAGATTACCTTGTACATTAAGGAAAATGTTTGGGTTTCAGACTTTATGCTGCAAAAAGTACTAATATTGGCATGACTGTACTCAGTGTTTACCACTTACAAGTTTTGTAATTAAGTAATGGCTGAAAGATTATGGCATCCACAATAGTAAAGAAATTTGTGTTTCATTTCCTACAAGTAAAAACATTTATATTTTATTGTTCAGTAGCAATGTTAATTTCTTGATTAATTTATTTAATGGCTTGTTATTGTGTAAAAGTGAAATAAACATTTTCATTAACAAATTTAGCCTATTTTCTCTTTTATTTAAGTCCTAATCAGCATCACATCTAAAATCTGTCTTACTTTCGCTGATAGTCCAGTAGTTTTGACAAGGTACTCAAAAGACTTGCAAAAGTAAATGCAGATTTATTGTTTTTCTAAGCACAGGTATGAGCACAAGGGGTATTTAGGATGGATGACAAGCTCAAAAAGCACAAGTTAAAGGATAAAATATTTGGAAATAATAAAAAATTTCAGTTATGTGCTGACAGCCCTACATAGTGGTATTGCCTCCGGATACCTGGAAGCGTAATCCACAATCACGAGGAAATATTCGTGTCCCCAAGCAGATTTAGGAAGGGGACCTACTATATCCATGGGGAGGTGAACGAAGGGCTCGTCAATGACAGGCAGGGGTTGTAATGGTCCTCGGAACTGCGGTTTTGGGGTGCTTAGCGAACAGTCAGGGCAAGACGTAGAAAAGCGCCAAACATCAGTGTATACTCTGGGCCAGAAGAACCTTTTCAGGACTCGCTCCCGGGTTTCGTCTACGCCTAGATGTGCTCCCAGCAGATGTGTCTTCGCCAGGTAGAGGACAAGCCAGCGGTGTTTCGAGGGGATGAGAAGACGCTCCTGATTGGGACCATTGCATTGGTATACCAGGTCATTCTTTATAATAAAAGAATCCGGGCATCCCTGACGAGCCTCCACCAGATGTCCTTTCAATTTGATCGCCTGGGCTCGGGCATGGGTCAGAGTAGGGTCCTCAGCTTGGTCTCGAGGGAAGTCTGCTGCGAGGATGCCTATCTCCCAGTTGTCAAGGGGGTCTCTTTCTGTCGTAGACTCCCCGGCTTGCTTAGATCTGGGGGGCGAAGACAGGGAGGTAGACGCATTCAGTCTAGTTTGGGTAGCGCCCCCTTTTCTTTTGCACTTTCCCAAGGCACAAATGCCTACGTCTGGCTTGGAGTTTTGTTGGAGCTCCTGTTTCTTTGCCGAGTTGCAGTTCGCTCTAGAGCTGGTTCCAGAATACAGCTCGCTGAACGGAGGAAAATTTCTTCCAAGAATAAGAGGGTGTGGCAGCCCCTGTACTACAGCAGCTGTTATAACTACCGTCCGCCCTCTAAAACTGAGCCATAGGCGGGCTACTGAGTGTTTTTGTTGTTCCCCATAAATGCAGCCCACGGTGATTTTGTGGTGTTTTTAGACCTGGTGTGGTCAGGCTACATCAGGGGTCACCAAACAGAGAGCACTCCCAGAATCGACGAGGGCTAGGAGGGGTTGTCCATTTAACAGGATGGGTTCCACCAGAGGATTCGTATGCGAATTACGGGGGGAGTGGACAATGTTGCAGTCCATTTTTCCATCTTCAGCAAGACACTGATCGGACCCCTGTCCTTCTGCAGCACATTGGGTGCAGCAAGATAACTCCTGAATTCTCCTGTGGCCTGGTCTACGAGGGTTGAGTGCACCTTGATTTTGAGGTGGACCCCGCGGTAAGTTTCTGTTGACTTCCCCTCCTGTTGTGTACCTGCACTGGTGGTGTCATCGTCCCACCCTGCAAGATTGGCCGCAGCTTGGTGTCTCTTAAGGGTGGCCATGAAATCGTCCACTGTCTGTGGATCATGCTGTGCCACTGAACATCGCAGCTCAGGGGGCAATTGCTGCAGGTACACGTCTAGCACAACCCGCCCAACTGACTCTGAGTCAAGCCATTTTTTGACCAGATATATTGAGTCGTACATCTTAGAGTGGACGGAAACTTGGGGGTCATAGCACTACTGATGGAGCCGTCGTGCTCGGACTCGAGTCATGACCCCTTCCCGGGTGAGGATTTCCACCTTCAGGCGGGTATAGTCCGAGGTGGACACACTGACCAGGTCGTAATACGCCTTCTGGACCTCCCCACACAGAAAGGGAGCCACAATGCTGGCCCATAGGTTGCTGTCCCATTGCAGGCGCGCTGCTGTCCACTCAAAGGCTCTCAGGTAAGCTTCCACATTGTATTCAGGTGTCATCTTCTGCAGAACGTGACTGGGCTGGACCTGAGCTGGTTTCGGTGACGCGGGCGTGGGTGTGGGTGAGGTGGGCAAAATCTGAATTTTTTGCCATCTGCCGGAACAGGTCCTGTAAAGCAGTTACTTGTTCCTGCAGACATCTGGTTTGGGCAGATGCTGACTCCTGGACGGAGGAGTTCTGTCTTTGGAGGGTGCCCTGGGTTAGTTGCTGTAACTCGTTGATTTCGCATCGCACCATTATAGAGGCAGTGAGGGCTCGGTTTGCCTCTCCCATAAGGGTTAGACAATCGGCCATGGTGACCACAAAATCAGGCAGCCCCACGTTGGGTGCCAAGTGTGATATTGTCGGATCTGATAGGGTGCTGCTTGAGCACCGGCAGAGTGCTTTTGTGCGGTGTGCCGGTGTATAGTCATCTTTGGAGGTGACTGTTTTACGTTATACGAGAGAATACTCGACAAACGAAGAGAATAAGTCCTCTTGTAAATAGAGCACTCGGTTCAGTAGCTTGCTCGTGAACCCACTCAGTTCTCAGCCTGAACACCATCTGCGGGCGCTTGGGGATCTTAAAGCGCAGCCCTAAATAGCCTCCGGTGTGGTAGTTGCACATTCCCACTCGCCGCGAAGTGGGGAGTGCAGTGGGAGGTGTGTTCCACTGTCACAACTGTAATACTGAAAACCTCTTCATCTCTCATAGCATTATTATAAACTATATCACTTACCATACTAGGCAAATAATTTACTAGCAATAATTGCTTGATTTAATTGTTAGTAATAACTATCAGTTGTAAATCCATTTGTAAAGAAGAACAAACTTTTCATGTTTAGAATACAATCAAATAAATAAAAATCAAGGGAAAAACAAAACATACTATAGATTAATGATTTGCTTTCGCCAAAAATCAGTACTTACAAGTGGATATTTTTTAATTCAACAGAGCAGTAGGTAAAGATCTGAAATGAAGTCATACAAATTGAACATGGAACTAATGGACTAATGAACATGGAAATAATTTCACTTTTGTCCTTAAGGGGAGCAGAGGTCAAATAATTTTCTGGAACTGCCCAGATGCTTACATTTTTTACGCATTACAAATGAACAATTTCATTAAGCTCTTTGGTATACGTACAGTATATTATATTAAACAGAGTAATGCATACCATATCACAAAAGAAGCTCTAGGAAAGGAATTAAAGACAAAACTGGGTGCACTCACTCCACCACAGAATAAACTGGGCCTGGGTTAATGGTGATAAGAGAATACGAAAAGACTTAATATTGAGTATTAGAAAAAAAAATTGAGGATAGATTCTTTCTAACTCAGTAACATATGGGAAGTATGATAAAATATAGAAGATAATGAAAAGTACATGTTCAAAATCTGAAGTACAAAATCCATTCCAGGTTGAATAGTGATGTAGCATCTCCATGCAAATCGAAGAGAAAGCAAAATTCGAATCTGCAGAAACATTTATTGTATGAAATTAAACAGAGGTGCACTGTGGCCTCTGCCATAAACTATGAGGTACCGTTTAGGCCATTATTCAAACATTACCTCTCATACACAAAATGCTCTCACACTCTCCATTTTACCTCTCACATTCATATAAAATGCTCTCACACTCTCCATTTTACCTCTCACATACACAGAAAATGCTCTCACATTCACTAGTTTAACCTCTCACATACATATAAAATCAGATTATTAACTAACCTATCATGATCACGTAATCAAGTAACCTAACTTGGATTTAGATCACCATAACATACAATCCAATATGCAAATCTCCCAACAAAATGGCACCACATAATGGCATCACATAATGTAAGCTTCTCTACTGATGCTAATGTTACCTTGCTAGTATGAAAATTACAGTCCATATAAAGATGTTAATTACCTTTTTCTCCCAAAGTTTCTTTGGGTTTCGTATCTTACAGACTGTCTCCGAGCTGATACTGGTGCAAAGTTCCCGTCCCAGCTTTGGCCCCTCCACCATTACATCGAAATAAAGTACTTATTTCGATTTCGGTAGTTTCATGTTGCATTGATGGAAGAACACTCATTGCAGACGTCATAGCCGACAACAATGAAGCTGTTGTTTCTGGTGTGGCTAAGATGTTATTAATTAAAACTATGGCTTGGATTATTGCTTGTTGTGGTTGAGGTTGGTTTCTTTTCTCCATCATGGAGCGCAGCAGAAAATGAGAAAGTTTGTTGATAAATTTTCTCAGCCAATCACATTGTGCCATTTAGACGGACCGCCTACATTGGGCCATAATTCACCTCTCACACACGTAAAATGCTTTCACACACTCCATTTTTTCCTCTCGCATACACACACAAAACCCTCTTACATTAATTAGTTTTACCTCTCATATACACATAAAATGCACTCACCTTCACTAGTTTTGTCTCTTACATTCAGATTGTGAAGGAGTGTTTTATGTGTATGTGCAAGGTAAAACTAGTGAATGTGCAAGCATTTTGTGTGTATGTGAGAGGTAAAACTAGTAAATGTGAGAGCTTTTTGTGTGTACAGTATGTCATCTGCAACAAAATCAAATTTTTCAGTTAACAGTTGGAAACTAATTGCACTGTACGATAGATACAATGGAACTGAAGTGTTTCGAATAAGCCTTGAGTCTTAGATTAAATGGTATTGTACTCATAAGCACCAAGTCAAAACTGGCATTGACAGTATTACATTGCATATAAATCAGAAGACACTTATTTAAGTAACTTAACTAGACAATTATATAGGATAACAAATGAAGTATTTCTGAATTAGAGTATAACTGAAAATAATTAGAATCTCCTTACCAGTACAGCTCTTTTTAATAGTTATAATAATATAATAACAATATTTCTGATTTCATCTTGTGACATTTCCAGCCGCCAGTTCTCAACAGACTATTCGCTTCACTGAGGTTCATTGAACACCTAATTTAATATGTCAGTTTCATCTTTGCAGAGGTTGTACCTTTTTTTTTTCAAGGTGCTTGTGGAAAACAGGAGGCAAGTGTTAGGTAGCTGTCAAAACATTTATGTGACAGAGTGGAAAGTGTTCATAACCTTTGGCTTTTTTCATTTTCTTTATAGTAGTCTGTTTGACCTTGTATTATTTTATTTGAAAAACTCATTTATAATATGATTCAAGCAACAAATTACCCACCACGTTTAAATGCAATAGATTATATGAGATTATATTCATTCTGACTTTAGTAGAGGAAACAATCTTAACCTCTCAATTTGACAGAATCTTGTCATTAAACAATATTCTGCTTTATTTGTAGGAAATATCACTTATACAGTATGCAGCTTAAAAGTGATATGGAATAAGATACCTGTATGATTTTTTTAATGCTGTCTATGTTATTATATTAACAATTACAGTATTTATAATTACAGACGGTTTTACATACTGGGCTGCACATTTCACACAATGTATAAATACTGTATATATATATTCCCCTTAACTTTCCAATTGTGTGAATGTATCTACAGTATAGCTCTTGAGGTATACAGTACATAGGTAGTTTCTTAATTGTTTTAGGTATAGATCATAATTTTAGACTCACTTTTGTGACAATTAAAGTATACGTCATACACAACTGCCTATTAGGATCACAATTTCACGGTGGTTCTATTACATCTGTTCCCTTGTTTATAAATCGTACTAGTTGTTTGAAATGATGAGGTCAATAAGAGCATCATGCCTACTTTTTGCTTTTTCAAATGTTGTTAAGAAGCAATGATTAACATTTTCAGCCTTTCATTTCAGCTTCCATATGTCTCATCACATCCAATTTATACTGTATGTGGAAAGTTAAAATCTCCTAGTATTATAACATTACCTTTACTGTAGTACTGTACATACCTTCCTGATCTCATCATACAGTGAGCTACTAGCAATCCTATCTGCATTAAGTGATGTATGGCATATGAATATCGCTTTGTTTTTTGGATTTTTAATTTCCAATTAAAAAAACTGATTTTCTTAGGAACTTCTGTGCATATCAAAAAGATTGAGAGTAGTTTAACTAAGAGAATTTCAGTTTACAGTAGATATATACCCAGGACATATTGAGTTCTGCATATTGAGAATTAATTATTTTCATCTGGGACAAAATACCAACAAAATGGATATTATAGTCAGACAGGTGGCTTTTACCTATGCATTTAATTCAAATATACTGTATGTCACTTTAATGTATGAGATTAGCATAGGAATATTTTTAAATATATATATATAGTATAATCAATAACCTGATTATAGTATTTCATTAAAGTTATTGAAACAATTAAATAATGTACACTTTATTATTAACAATTGAATTTTAAATTGTTATAAAATATGTCATCCAAATCACCTAAATCACTTTAATCACCCTTTTGAAAGTTAGGATTTACATTTTAATCTACATTTGTATACTAAATGTAATTTAAATTAAGTTTTATAATTTCCCATAAAGCATTTGTGTTTTAAGTGTGCTTTCTCCCTGATATATAGATCTCTTGCATTTGAGGCTTGAGTGAAATTGAAGGATATCGGGCTTAAAGTGTGTTTGGAGACTTGAAAATAAAAATTAAGTAAAGTATTCTATTGTTTTGCAGGTCCATCTATTTTCCCAGTTTCCTTGAAAATGTGCATGATAATTAATCACTTCTGTTTCTCAACTACTAGGTGTCTGCTACAACCAAGGTGCTCATCTGCACTATTTACCTCACAAAGTCATTGCAATTCTGGAATTTTTCATTGCTGAGATGCATAACATCCAACATCAATTCCAAATCCCTGCTACTGTACATCTGACTAAGTAGTGCAAAATACATTTGCCATTTTGAGCCTTTTATTCCCTAGTCATGTGTTTTCTTTTCTGTTCATGATAAACACAAATGAATCCTTCAGCTTGGAAATTGTGACCTCACCATTTAACACTTTTATTATCACCAGTTCTGAAAAAACAGTTCTGACAATTCTGATCATTAGACTATGACCAATATGAAGCTTACCTGTTGTGTCTCAACAATTAAACTGTGATCTGTTAAACTATTTGAACAATTTCTTTCAGGTTTTAGGTTTCTACATACTGTAGAACTGAAGCTGCCTTGGTTATGTTAATTACTGATCTTTTGTTTCAGACTAAGGAGCTCTTTCTGTTCCAGCTAGGTTGAGTTACAGTGCTGCTTTTGAAACTGTGATCCACAATTTATTACTTTTGGCATCTATAATACCATCTCCATTGGTTTTGGCCCTACCTTCATGAGAGATACAAGTTTATCGAAGGATGGAATTTCATTATGAATTATGTTTAGAAACAATAGGAAATTAATTAAAGGTATTTTCTTGATGTAGAAATTCCATGTGCACTTGATGTTAATAGACTACATACAGTATAAAATTAAGCAGAAGTCTTTGTACCTTAAAATGTTCATGAAAACCTTATTTGTTTATCGTAACAAATGTTATTTTTCATTAATAGTCAGTTAATTTTATATCTTTGATAATTTGATGAGGCCCATTTGAGTAAGCATTGATCATATTACTGAAAGCCAATTTTCTAAAGGGATATACGGTACCAAAAATTAAAGCCTCTGTCCTTAATGTAGGCTGAGCCTAACAGCTTGGAGATTGCTGCTTTAACTGCAGGCTGTCTCACTTTCCAGTTTTGGCTAGAGACACATTGTCTGCAAAACCAGCTAAGTACTGCCAAGATTAAGTGAGGTAGAGTTGGCTGGGTAATTATTTGGCTTGACAGGAAACAGTAACACCTTGGCATTCATAGCCACTGCCAGAGAGATAGGTCAGTATCACTGGGAGGTGAATCTGTCATCCTGCTCTCCATTTTCTCATCCTAGATCTACAGCATGAAATGAAGCAAATGACCTAATAGCAAATGCCATTATCTGTAGGTGTCAGAGAGTAGTTGTGAGTCAGGTAGAAAAAAAATGTCATACTGTAATATTAAAAAAAAATGCCAACAATACCTTTAAAGATTTTTTATAAACACATTTTCCTTTTTAATTTAAATTATCTTTGCTGATTTTCCTTCCTTACCCTTCACACAAAGTGTACAGGATTCCTTTACTGCATCCCCCACCATACCACATCAGAAGATGAATAAATGGCAATATGTGTTTTAAGCTAAGAAGCCTGTAACCACAAGGTTCATGTAATTGAATTTTACTTCAGTGGTTGAGGGCATTTCCATTAGCCTCTATAGCTGGCTCCATAATTTGGTTTGTGTAGTGTAAATTATACAGCTGATTCAAGGTAGCATATTAAATTTGTATGCATGTTAAGTTATATATTCAGATATCTTAATAAGTGGTTTCAGCACACTATTTACCTGGTACCAAGCTAGGCAACTTGTCTCCACACTTTTCTACATATATTAATTTCCTTAAGAACAACTGTTTAAAAATCCAGTCTACGTTTTCTTGCACATTGCATTGTTTAAAGTATTCTGTCACAAAAGAAGAAAAACAAAATATTAATATAAAGCTGATGCTTTAGTGGACAGTTTGTATAGTTTGTATTTATTAGTCCATCTGATTTGCACACAGACAACATAAAATACCTTTTCCATAATGGGTTAAATGTGATATCAATGCACACTAATAGATATGGTATGCACGATTCTATAAAAAACATTTTATCACCAAAATGTTCTCTATTTGTTGTAACAGTAATCGTTATGTGATTAGTAAAGGTAGACACTTAGACAACATAAATTAATCCAGATGGTAGTAGAGAGAACAAGTTGTGGTTTGGGTGACTGGGGTCCCTGAGGATAGACCTAGCTTTTTTAAGGTATCTAACAGAGTAGATATCCTTGATGTTTGGTAGCGCACAGCCCATAGTGTTTTGAGCCAGTTTCACCACTCTCTGGAGTACCTTTTGCTCTCGGCGAAGTAGTTACAAAACTAGGCAGTGATGCAGCTGGTTATGATGGTTTCAGTGGTGCACCTGTAAAAATTTGTTATGATATGTGTCGGCATGCCAAACTTCTTTAGTCAGCGGAGAAAGAATAGGCACTGCCATGGTGTCTTGGCTATGAGGTTGGAGTGGTGGGTCCAGGTTAGATCGTCTGTGATGTTGACATCTAGGAATTTGAAACTGTTGACTCTCTCCACTGCAGACCCGCTGATGAAAATGGGTGCTCTGTCTGCCCCTCGATGCTTCCTGTAATCCACGATCAACTCCTTAGTTTTGCTGGCGTTCAGAGAAAGGTTGTTGTCCAGACACCATGCTGTCAGTGTTTCTACCCTCTCCCCATATGCGGACTCATCGCTGTTTGTGATCAAGCAAACTTGATGATTGGGTTTTTTGTTCCTGAATAGGGAACATGGGGTCATGGGTGAATAGGGATTATATATATATAACTATACATAACTATACTTTATTAACCCTCTACAATTTCTTGCATTAGGAATTATCTTTTCGCATACCCCAGCTTGATCTCCATGAGACACACAGACACACAGATAGGGAGAGAGCCTGGGGTCAAAGCGCAGGGTCTGCCATTGTACAGCACCCCTGGAGCAGTTGGGGTTAAGGGCCTTGCTCAGGAGTCCAACAGTGTAGGATTCTTCTGCTGGCTGTGGGATTTGAACCAGAAACCTTCCAGCCACAGGCGCAGATCCTTAGCCACAGAGCCACTGCTCAGCCCCAGAGGAGAGGTCTGAGTACGCAGCCCTGGGGGGCGCCGATGTTCAGAGTCAGGGTGGAGGATGTATTTGTGCCCACTCTCATGGTGGTTTCTTGATTAAGAAACTTGAAAAAAAAACATATTTACTGCATTAACACTTTAATTTTTCCTGGTCTTGAGTAAAACGTTTCTCTCACGTCAGTGATTGCCGTGCATGATTTTAGAGTTTCAGAGTAATAGAGCTTTGTTCTATTACTTCCTTTTCAAAAGGAAGGAGGGTTGTCAAAATGTTTCTAAAATAACTATAAGTGAACAAGTAAAATTATTTGTTGCAGATGTTTAATGAATTAAGTGGAATACTCTCCTGTTACCAGCTATATAAATATTATATTTACATAAATAAATTAATAGCAATTATGACATTAAGAGACTTAATACTTGTGTTATTTTTATTTTCACTACCAAAATTTCCCTTTAATTACTTTTTTTATATCACATATTAGGTGGATTTAAAGAAACACAGTAACAAAACAGATTAAATGAAGCAATCGTTTCACTAATATCTAATGCACCATAAGTGCCATATATTGATCATCTTTAACCAGTGAATCACACAGCCAAAGCACACCATGCTTCAGAGCCTCTAATGCAGCAATGAGTGTCAGCATGCATTCTGAGTGGCTGCATCTGTATACTGTATATACTGTAGTATAGTTTAAATAGTCTGAAAGTCGGGGCAACTTTCAGATGGGTGAACATACAGGAGGCAACCGGCCCAAACGGTGTTCCTGGAAGGAGTCCTTAAGTCATGTACAGATCAACTGACCAATGTTTCTACATATGTTTTTAACCTTTCATTATTTCAGTCTTCTATTCCCGTGTGTTTTAAGAAAAACAACATTATATCAGTGCCAAAGACAAATACTGCAACCTGTTTTAATGATTACAGACTGATAGAGCTCACATCTACTGTAATGTAATGTTTTGAAAGGCTAATTGTGAGGCATATTAACACAACGGTACCTGAGTGCTTAGACCCCCTGCAGTTTGCATACCAACCTTACAGGTCCACCGACCACGGTATTTCCCTGGCTCTTCACACTGCCTTGGCTCATTTGGATGATAAAGGCACATTTGTCAGAATGCTATTCATTGATTACAACTCCACTTTTAATACTATAATTCCATCCAGACTAATTAGAAATCTTAATGACCTGGGCATTAGCACCTCTCTATGCAGCTGGACTATGGATTTCCTGACTAGTACACCACAGACTATGAGGGTCAATGGAAAGCTTTCTTCCACTCTAACTGTCAATATAGGTGTCCCTCAGGGCTGTGTGCTTAGCCCCCTGTTGTCTTCCTTGTTTACCAATGATTGTGTGGCAAGACACAGCTCCAACTCCATCTACAAATATGACGATGACACTACCATCATTGGCTGAATCACCGGTAATGATGAAACAGCCTACAGGGATGAGGCCAGGAACCTGGTGGAGTGGTACCTTGGCAATAATCTCTCCCTCAACATCAGCAGAACTGAAGAGCTGGTTATTGATTTTAGACAGCAAGGTGGGGACCACACCACTCTTCACATCAATGGGGGGCTGTAGAGATGGTTTGCAGCTTCAAGTTCCTGGGTACCTTCATTACTAATGATTTAATGTGGTCACAGCATGTAACTGGAGATACAAATAAGGCACAACAGCGCCTTTACTTGCTCAGACAGTTGTAAAAATTTGGTCTATCTTCAACTGTCTTTAACATATTTTACAGGTGAACTACTCAGAGTGCACTCACATGTGGTATTACAGTATGGTATTGTAGCAGCTTGTTGTCTGTCGGGAAGGTATTACAGGATTTGATCAGGTCTGCCCAGTCAATCATTGAAGTACAGGGCCCCTGTATTGTGGACATTTTTACAACTCGCTGTCTCAGGAAAACTGGAAGTATCAGTAAGGATACCAATCATCCTGGTTTCTCACTTTTCTCCCCCCTTCCCTCTGGTAAGCATTACAGGGGTATGAAGGCACGGACGGACATTCAGAGACAGTTTCTTCCCACAAGTTGTCAGATTACCGAACTCCAGGGTAGGTTACCCCTACCACTGACTCACACTAATTTTGCTCTTTTCTTACACTACTTGTTTGATTTTTTAAAATTGTATGTCATATAACTTGTTGTTGCTGCTGTTTTGTGTTTATGTTTTTATTGATTCCTTAATGTATTTGTATCAGAGCATACATGCAAATAATAATAATAAAAAAACTTTATTTTATATAGTGCCTTTTAAAGGTGGCTTCTTACAATGGATTACAGCAGTGGTTCTCAAACTTTTTGGACCAAGTACCACCCCTGATCAAACCAAAGCATCCAAGTAACACCTACAAGTCATCTTCTCATAGGAACCCCAGAAATTCTCAATGACCAACATGAGCATGCGTGTGCGCACACACTCACACACACATATAATACATATTATAATAATAAACTTTATTTGATATAGCACCTTTAAAGGTGGCTTCTCAAATCCCTTAACAGAAAAAAACAGGAACAACAGCAAATAAAAATAAACAATAAAAAAGCACCATTTCAGTGAGAGGGGTGAGCCTGTTTAGTCGAGCAAAGCAGATGTGATTTCATTTTTTGAGCCCTGATACAATTCACAACAGAGTCTAACAGATTTTAAATCGTCTGGCATTTTCTTGACGGCAAAGATCTCGCAGTGGAAGTTGCAATGTGCCCATTCATTTCTGCAGCAACCTCTCTAATTCGTGCAACTACACCGCTGTTTTGGCTTGTCATTGCTCTAGCACTGTCTGTACAAACTCAGACGCATTTTATCCAGTCTATGCCATTCTCTTCGATAAATTCATTCAGAAGCTGAAATATGTGCTCTCCTGTAGTTCCTGTTGGTAGGGGCTTACAGAACAGAAAGTCCTCACAGGACATACCCTCAAACTCATATCTAACGTAAACGAGCAAATTGGCCAAATCGACTACAGACTCATCTAATTGCAGTGAAAAACATCTGCTCATCTTAACGCGCTCTATTAGCGTACTTTTGATATCGTCCGCCATTTCAATAATTAAATGAATGACTGTGTCTTTCAGGGGGGGCAGCAGGTCAAGCTGTTTAGCAGCTTTTTCTTCACACATAATACGTCAGCTCTTTTGCCAACGGTAAATAAGGTTCTTCAAAAATAGTGTGGGGGTTACATCTTTAGCAATCCGCAAGCTTGCATTTTTCCCCGTTTCTGTCTCAGAAGTAAAAAAGTTTTTTTTTTCATGCGCATGGGAGTGAAACACAAGAGACGCTCGGTGTATTTTTCTCAAATTTACCTAGAACAGTTCTTAAATATTTTTCTGTTATCTATCACACTTTCCTGTGCTCACAAGATTACCAGCGTTCCTAGCATGCATTTCTATGCATTCCTGTGTTTATAACATTGGCATTGTTCGAAACTCAAGCACATTCTCCTACCTCCCTATTTGCTGGAGATACAATAGCTTTTTTTAAATACAATTGGTCACTTGCGTCCGTAGCACGCATTCCTAAAGAGGTATAGAATTACAGAGTATCTCTTGTGTCCAAGTACTAAAGTATTAGCGCACACTGCATCGTGGTACGTAGGCTGCATAATTGACACATTTTAAAATACAAAATATGAAAACCCGTCCTGATTTTTCAGCGCACATAACACAGTTCCAGGGTCATGTGGCGTACCACCTGGCGGCACACCATGTACCACTGCAGGTACGCGTACCACAGTTTGAGAACCACTGCTTTACAGAATGGTAACAACAGTGAAAAAAAAGCTTATGAACAATGAGAATACACAATGAGAGGACGTAAATGGGAATAATGAATACAGTAGCAACAGAGGGTAAAGAACAGAAACATCTTCTAAAGAAAAAGGTTTTGAGTCTAGATTTGAGTTTAGAGAAGGTGACTCTCTGATATCCGTGGGGAGAGAATTCCACAGCTTTGTGGCATAACAGGAGAAGGCCCTATCACCAACAGAGTGTAGACGGGCTTGGGGGACATAAAGGAGACCAGGAGAAGAGCTAAGGTTCTGAGGTAGGATGATAGTAGCTCAGACAGGTACTGGGGTGCCAAGCCATGCAGAGCCTTGTAGGTGAGCATGAGGATTTTGAAGTCGACACAAAACGTGACAGGAAGCCAATGCAAGGACTCCAAGATAAAAGTAATGTGATAATTTGCACTAGACTTGATCAGGATTCTGGCTGCCAAAGTTTGGACATACTGGAGTTTGTTAAATGTGGATTAAGAAGCCCAAGAGAGTAAAGCGTTACAGTCAGACCTGTCAGAGACAATGATCAATGGGGGGCACTAATATTTATATGTTTACGGTATCTACTTAATATTTCTTAATGGCACAATATTATAGGCTATTGTAAGTGAAGTCTTCATGTATACTGGTTGACATATGAATTTTGTCCACCTCAAAAATGCTTTTAACACCGCCACAGACGGTCTTCTGAACAAACACAAAGCGCATTCCTATGTTATTTCCAGAACAACAGACTCAACCACCGCCCACTCGAAAACACAAGCACTCTTACAAAGAATGCAGTTCAATAACGCAAATTGCACAAAATCTTCTAAAATGTAAATAGGTCTTTTACCCCTCCACAGCAGGAGTAACAACCAGGACCATGGCTGGTAACCTTGATGATAAAACTAGTCAAGACAGCGTAATCATTTTGATTAGTTATGAATACAAATGATGGTAGAGGCTCATATTCAGTGAGAAAACATCTTAGTTACCATCAGTAAAGCTGAAAACAATGCATGTGATCTGAATGGAGCTTTTCAGAATGGTGGTCGGAAAAGAGTTTTGAGTGTGGAGAAAGAGTTTTTGCATGTTGTTCTCGAAGCACAGCATACCAAGGCCAGTTTAAATGTTATTAATAGGCTACTGCAGGCATTGCTTAAATGGTTTTGTGGTATTCTGACAGCAGTCTCTGAACAGTCCATTTCTGAGGCCTGTTTCTCTTACATTAGGGACATGAGGAATCGGCACGCAACTTGGTACGCTTCTATATTGAATCCAATCAAAGACAAACCAGTGCACCACTGGGCATTCCGGGTGAATTAACAAACACACCCGTATGCATTATAAAGCACACAGCACATAGCCTATGAAAGGAAAATGCAACATGAAGAACAAAACACTGTGAAAATCATCTATGGAAAAACAGCTAGCTATAGGCTAATGAATAAAGGCGTGCCGATGTTAACTGTTACACAGCCCGATAGTCTAGGGGTATATGGAGTGCGACATTAAGGGAATTCCAGGCGTGCAGGGACAAATCTTTGGTGTGGGGAAAAGATAGTTGTAACAAATTTGGACAGGTAATCAGAAGTGAAATATGTAGAATTTGAATAGGTGACTGGTATGGGGGTAAAGGAAAACATGAATTAGGGAAAAGGAAATATGAGTGGTGCCCAAGGAATGAAAATAACAAACAAAATGGAGTTGGCTAATTAAGTGAGGGAAAGCTGGACTAACTACAGAACAAAACTCGAAACACCCAGTCTTTGGGGACTAACCTACACCGACTACCCAAAACCATACAAGACAAAAGGCACTCACCCGTATTAAACTGGTGTTTCTAATACAAAGACAAACTACGTGTGTACAATGTTACCCCACAACCTGAACTAACCTTTTACACAAAAGTTCACAAAAATACACAAACAAGGAAGCTATTAATACAAATAAGGGAATGGGGTGTAGACACACGGAATGGGCTACAAAAGAGCACAGAGGTTGATATACTGTAACACGTTTGGGCAAGGTAATGGCGAATAAAGGATAATACAAAAAAAAAGAAAGTACAAGGAGGAGATGAACACAAACCAAAGAAGCCAAAGCTATACGGACATGAAGCAAAACAAACGAAAATGAAGAGAGACGAAACAAGAGCAAAACTTAAGCGAAATGAAGCTGAAGCCAAGCAGAACCGAAGTCGAACGAGGTCCCCCTACGTTCTGAAAACCTCCAAATTAAATACCGAAGAAGTTGAGTTCTGATTGGTCGAGTGACATACTGTATTATGGCAAAGTGGATGAATTAATGAACCAATGGGGAAGGAGAACAACCAAAGTCAGGAAGTGTGGAACATAGAAACAAAACAAACACACCACAATAGGACGTAACACTAACCATCAGTGCACTGTGTTGTGCATCTGTGCATCTTTATCACTGGTAAAGATATAGTGTTAGGAGTACAATATAGACTAATAATCACTGATGTTATTTGCATTTCAACAAAGGATAATGATATAAAAGTATTTATGTGGCGAAGAAGAAGTTGTTTTTATGGGAAACTTTCCCCACACAGAAAAATAAAATGTAAAATGGAGTTTAATTGAATATGGCTAAGAATAATATCATTTCTTGAGTGTACACCATGAGAGGTTTCATTCTCTCTAACAAGGTGTTGGATTTTTATGACAATATGTTGATATAACTATTGCTTTAATTGCTGGATTGAAACAATAACAGTACAATAACTGTTATTCAACTTTTTACCTCTCACTGAAGAATAGGAATAGAATGGGATCTTTTCAGAAATTGGCAGCACAATTTAAGTCTTTCAAAAGTTGCAGAAAACAAAATTTTGTAAATTAAAAATACCCAAAACTTTAAAGAAATGTATATATTTTTTTTAATCTTGCTTTTAACTTGTCACAATCAATCACAGCAGTGATTCTCACTCACTTTATGTGTCCTTAAATAGCTTCTTAACCATAGGTTTATGGGAGTCATTCTTTGAAGTCTAAATCATAGCATTCATGCAAATGTGTCTGTGTGTAATGACATAAAATAATATAAGAATTAAGGTAATAAACAAACATTCTTTCAAAAAGGAAAAAAATACACCAGTGAAATTAAGCAAGCAGAAGTTTTTATGACGTAGTACTGTATGTACAGTAATTAATAGACAACTTACCATGTTGCATTCCCTCAATCCATTATGCTTTAATAATTTTTAGTGTTCTTATAATTATTGGGTATTTGGCAACTAATAACTCAGGATATTGCTGTAAAAGCTGCACTCATAGCTGGTATTTTAGCATTACACTCAAGACTTTTAAATGCTATAGAGACTACCAAAAGAAATGCACTCATAACTGATCTTTAAGGGCACAGCAAAATTGCTTGACCTTTCCCAAGAAAGGTGATGATGAAGACAGACTGTCTAAGCATTTAAAACTTGCATCCCATAGGTCGACAAATGAAGAAAAAAAACTTAGCACGGGACCCTCTAAAGATTCGTTTTCATTCTGAATGACTGGCTGCGGTGGTGGCGTGGGACTTGCTTGATCCTTATTTTCTGCTGGTTCCATGTCAAGGCAGTGGAGAAATCTAAAATGAATTGTTTTGGTCATAATTCAAATGTTGACAAAAGCATGTCTGTAATGCAGTCTCTGAGGAAAACTATTGTACCCACTGGAAGACCGAAAGACTCAAAAGATATATTCAGTTCAATAACTGTGTCAATAGAATGATGAGTACAATGTCAAAAAGAATAAAACAGAATTATAGTCAGAAAAACACATCATGTTTGATCTTTGACAAACTATATCTGAAAAGGACAGATAACCTTCATCTTATCCTATCCCCTTTATAACCTTCATCTTATCCTATCCCCTTTTTCTCAGATTAATTTATTTATAGCTTTATAACAATACAATGCTACCAATAACATCTTGTCATGTCTGTGTGATCTACAGTATGTCTGTGTTTATTTGCATGAACTTTAATCACAGAAAAAAAAACTGATCCAATATACTAATGCACAAAAGAAACACAACAATCAGGTCTGGTGTACTTAATCAAATCTACAAATCTGATATAAAATACATAATTCAAGGAATCATAATACTTTTGGGAATGGGACATAACACAGTGTCAAAATAAAAACATACAGTGGGTACATTATATAGGTAAGTCACCACCCACTTTCAAAATGTGTACCTTTTGTTGTATGACACTAACACTAAGGATATATGAATATTGTGTGTATTTGGGATTAACTGTTGTAAAAACAAATTAAATTAGGGTTGTTCCATTTATATTTACACACAGTATCCTGCATTAGTCAAGTGAAAATAAAATTAATACATTCAAAAACATTCTTTAAATAAATTCATATTACAACAGTAAAATACCTTATTGGGATAAGTGAACCCTTATGTGGATTGCGTTTGTAAAGTTGCACAGGTATAACCAATTACCTTACAGATCACACAACAAACTAATTGGCTCCCACCTGTGATCGATTGTGGTAATTTTGATTAGTTCAGAATAAAAGCAGCTGTTTCTAGAGGAGTCTACTGCTTGAAAGTGCGGTGGAAAGGTGTTTCAAAAGAACTTTGAAATAAAGTTGGCACAAGGCACAAGGCACAAGGCACAAGGCACAAGGCACAAGGCACAAGGCACAAGGCACAAGGCACAAGGCACAAGGCACAAGGCACAAGGCACAAGGCACAAGGCACAAAAAGATTTCAAAGGCTTTAAGTATCCTATTGAGCATAGTCAAGACCAACAATAAGAAGTGGAAGGCATATACTGTACTGTAGCACTACCCAGACCTTGCCTAGATCAGGCCATCCCTCCAAACTGGATGGCTGAGCAAGAAGGAGGCTGATCAGAGAGGCTACCACAAGGCTGATAGCAACTTTGAATGAGCTACAGGCCTTTATGGCAAAGTCTGGTCATTGTGTGCATGTGACAACAATATCACAAGCACTCCACAAAGCAGCCTATCCAGGTAATTTGACTTGTAGACAGGCTACCTTCAATTATATTTGAGAACCACCCATACATTCTCATTAAGCAAGCAAGCAAGCTACAATCATATTTTGCTGTTCTTGCATTAATTAAAATATTGATATTCATACAGATTCTTAATTGCCTTTTAACTAAATACCAAATACTAAGCAGATGACTTGAGCGTATTATTTTGTCAACCCATGGAACAGTACACTTACACAATCAATAAAATTATGTTTACTATGTAAAAATGTAAATAATCAATTTCACTGTAAATGTACCTGTTCATCTGTTCTGTGGACTGATGTTAAGCTTTCTGTTGTATTTTCATTGCACTTCAGTACCACGACACTTTAGTAATAGATTATGCTTAATTGGAATTTTTTGCAATTATTTCAAACTAGTTTAGAAAAACAAACTATGCTAATTTTTCATAATGTTCAAGAAGAGCTGTGGTAATTTTCAGAAATCAGTTCATCGTGTGATTTCCTGAAGGGACAGCATACTGTATATTAATTAGGAACAAGTAATAGGTTTATTCCATGCTGGAAAAAAAGAAGAAAGAAAATACGTTTCGGCCAAGGAGCCTTTTCTTTCTTCTTTTCAGCATGGAATAAACCTATTACTTGTTCCTCTGCAGCCTACACATGCTGATGCAGCTACCCACTTGTATATTAATTAAACAATTGTAACTGGACTAAAGACCTAGTAAAATCAGAATACCTTGATGGATAACAATCTGTATCTGTAGGGATCCTCGATATTAAAGATGCCATCAGAATGAATGATATTTTTGTCAATGTCCAAGCTGATGACAAACGTGCAAAAAAACAATGCAAGCATGTTCTATAAGAACACTGTTTAAGAGCATGAACATTAAGTACTCTGGGTAAGAGTTCTATTGCTGTAGATTGATTGACTGAACAAATGTATTTGCCCTCAACTAGCCTAATACAGTACCAAGTAATTTTCAAGTTGGTGGCTGTGTCAACTTGCGTAGGCTGGAAATGAACACATATAGGTTTATTGCATGCGGAAAAGAAAAGAGACAACGTTTCAGCTGTGGAGCCTTCTTCAGCTGTCAGATGTCACACTCTGATACTGTACAGTGTATATTCATATACTTTTTCACAATTTATTTAAATAAATGATGGATTTTGCCAATGATTACATACAAGTCTGCTTTGGAATACAGATGTTAAGCCACAATAGACTGTAGGAGGTTTCCTCAAATATGGGACAGGCAAGGTACAGTAGTTCAGGAAATTCTCTACCATTTGTTCTTGTTATTTTACCAGGAATTTATGTTTTGCAAAAGTGAATTTTGCTTGTATAGCCTCATTTGAAATATTTTGTGTCAAATGACTTTCAAATCAAGCAAGTAACACATGAATACAAATACAGTACATTTATATAACTGTTTTTAAAACCTCTCATTTTCTGTATGTCTCTCCATCTGTTGTGTTTTTATTGAAATCATAATAATAATAATGGTCTATATTTTATTGTTTTAATGGTTATTTTAAAATATTACTGTAAGATTTTAGCAATGTTTCAAAAACTATTTTTAAATATTTTATTTTAACCTGTATTATCAAACATTTTTCTTCTAGGTTTATGTACTTTGTATTATATGTATTGTGATATTTTTTCTCTTGGCCTACCTCTCTTCTGAAAATAGATGTTGATTTTAAATGTATTTTGGACAATTTGACAGATAGATCTCATTTTCTACATTTGCTAGTCAAGACATTTATATTTCCAGTTCGGGGTCATGAGGGAGCCTTTCTTGGCAAGTAATGGGCGCAGGGCAAGTTATGTCCTTGACGGGACACCAGTTCATCACAGGGCAGACAGACACAGACACACATACTGTACACTCACACCTCGGGTCAATTTTCCCAGGAGCCAAATACTCCTACCAGTATGTTTATGGACTGTGGGTAGAAACCAGAGCACCCAGAAGAAACCCGTGCAAACATACAAACTTCCCACAGATAGTACACCATGTTTGGTATTGAGCCCATTGCCCCAGCACTGCAAGGCAGCAATGCAGCCCACTGCACCACCATGCCACCCCTAATATGAAACAAAATGTAAAATATATATATACAGTATGTGGTGAAAAAGAGTTATGAAGGCTGGTCCAGCAATTGAATTGAACATTGTGAAGGAATAGTTTTGTTACCCTGAAGTTTTGGAATAAGAATTGTCTTGTTTGAAAATGGGTTATTTGTGCCTTTCAGGTTACACTAAGAGTAGAAGAAGAACAGGTAACAAAATATTGTTTAAACCTAAAAAGAAACATAGCATCTTGACACCTTGATTTGTTCACCTTCACAATAAATACTAGCTATGAGCTTTTGCCTGCTGTAGTCTTTGACTGACTTAAGCAGCACATACAGTGCATATGAGTGTATGAAGTACAGTAGCATGTCTGACGGAGTTTATACTTAAGACTAATAGTAAGTGAAGGTCTCATTCTTTGTGATGCAAACATTAAAAAATCATTATCTCCCTTAAGAGCTGAGGAAGGTCACTGCCTTATAAATGTAGTTCAGGAATAGATGATTTTCACACCATCCAGCATTTAGATTTCTACAGAGCAATTGACTTCAGTTCTGAAAATAAATAAGTCATGGAAACTACATTATAATATTTTAATTCTTGTGTTCTACCAGATAAAAGATATGAGCAGACACAAGTGCTGCTGTATTGATATTACAATACATAAACTAACAATAAAATAAATTTAAAGGATATATGAATATTGTGTGTATTTGGGATTAACTGTTAGTAAAATAGGTTTATGTTAATGTCATAAAAATACATAAAAATATATACATTCTATATGAATGTAAACAGTAAATGCATATGAAATAAATATAGTAGATGCCATTACTAGCACTGCTGTTCTGCAAGTATCATTAAAATTATTTTGCATAAATGTTTTTGAGTGGAGCATACTGTACAGTACCTAAATTGCAATATCAACAATTTAAATATACTGATTTAAATATCTTGAAAACTTGTATTACCTGCAGTGCAATTTACCATAAAGTATGGATCGAAAAATTATTTTAATCTGGCCTATGTTTTTTTTACTATACATGTTCATTTGTTTTTAAATACATTATGATACTGTATGGATTTAACGTCACTATATTATCTCAGGAATTAAGGCATCACAAATGCAATACATGGCATCATAAAGAAAAAAAGGACGGCAAAAAGCAAATATTTATAAAATATTTTAGATTGTAAATAATAATATAAGTATTATACATAGTGTCTTTCAGTTTTTAAAAGCAAATAAACACATTCACATTCAACACATTCAACAGCATTCACACATTGGCTAAATCTGCACACTGTGATACAGTATATAAAATTAATAAAAAATGTCAATGCAGTATACATATTATTTATTATGGAACTACATGGAATAAACCTTTATCTGCTCTTTGCACTCCATGCATGCTCATGCAGCGACCTACTCAAACTTCTTTTTCCATTTTCTGCAAGCATTTAATTTTCCATTATAACAATAATGATGGCATCAGTTCCGGGAACATGTAGTGAAAGGAACTACAGTCCGAACAGTTATTAAATCTTGATAACAAAATCAAGTAATTGATGGTAGTATAAAATTTGGCAATTTCCTAATTAAGCACAAAATATTGAACTTTGTGAAAGTACTGTATGGTCTCCATTTTGTCACAAACTCCTGGACCTGCCATGTGTGAGAGCGAGAGTTCTCGCAAATTGTGACGTAAAGCAGCCCTTCCTGCTCATTAGTCACCGTAATGACTAATGTCATGTGAGAAATGAGAAAATAAGTAATAGTTGTGCGGCAGACATTTCACCACAGAAATGTTCCAAAATGGTGTGTGTACAGCGTTAACAGATAAGTAGTATTTGTTGGCAAAACAGTCTCAAAGTTGAGACAGTTGCATTTCTGTTGTATTAAAAGAGATGTATTCATAAGACCGCTTGTTTAGAATGTAATAGGGCCTCTTCACCTCACCACAAGTTTATATGAATATTTTTATAAGAATTTGGTGCTGCACATATCTGGAAAGTTTATCTATTTATCTATTTTACATTCATTGTGGCTTGAAATGCACTCAATGCCAATTCTTTCTAACCCCAAAATATAAAAACAGCATTTCAGTCCCCCTTTCAAATAAGCATATTGAAACATTTTTCTAAAATAACTACAGCAAGTGACTGAGTTAAAGAATTCAATGCAGATTTTTTATATGAAGATGGTAGAATACTGTTGTGTACCTTATTTTCCAGCTACCACTACAAACTATATAAATATATTTATATTCATAAATTAATGTCATTAATGACATTAAAATTGTTACTATACTTCATTTGATTTCATTTTCAGCTACTAAAATCACCCTTTAGTTAAATGATTCCATATTAATATTACATATTAGTTGGATTTAAAGAAGTACTACAATAGATTAAATGCACCACAAGTACCACCTATCAATCTTTTTTGGTCAATGAAAAGCTAAATTTGGGATGCTGAATAAAAGTGGTACAGCACAAGTTTACTGTGGAAATAGGTTTGTGAATACATGCCCACCACAATACATACTGTCGACTGGAATAGAACTTTTGAAACGTTTGTTCTGACTATGGCTCATTGTAGGACAATAAATTGAATATGGACCAGAATCAAAATTAAACAAAGAACATACAGTACAGTATCTTGAGTGGTGTGGCAATATGTAAGGAAAGCAAATTAATGGATACAAATTTCCATGGTTGTTCAGGGAAGGATTGAAGAAATGATAATTGAAGAATCTGCTAAGAAATGTAAAATGATGGTGAAGTGTGTTAATGGAAATGTAAAACAGTGGCTATTGAAGTCAAGAAGTCATTGGTTGGAGCATAGCCTATATAGGCATCCTCTCACGAGGTACCAGTAAATGTAGGGGTTTGTGCATGTACTGGGACAATTATTAATTATAGCAGTGTAGTGGTTTGATGGGTTTACTGAGACAATTATTAATTGTAGCAGTAATCACGAGGTTGTTCGTTGGGGCTTTTAGAAAATCAATCGTCAGAACAACTAACAACGCACACACACGGGTTCAATACACAAGATACATTTATTAATATAAACTGTGCACCAAACCTATACTAGTCTGCCTGGATACGAGCGGCAGACCTTACTGTGAGGGTTATCAATATACAAGGTATAATCTCGAAGAGATGCAAACACAAAGAGATACACAACAGAGAATATATGTCAATATATATCGTTCGGTTACCAAATCGCTAATCAGTGTTATTACCTACTGTTACTCTAAACTCGTAAGTAAATACATTACTCATGAATTAAATTGATAACAACTTGTGTTGAGGTACAATTGAATTCTCGAGACGCAATGTAGAACATGGGGTTTACTTATCCACTGTGTATGGATTTGGAATTTCCCGGCACGAACACCAAACCAGCTGACAGGCTCTGTTGCAGCCTCTGTTCCAGCGGTTGTCCAATGGGCGTTGTCCCGGTGTCCTCTGGCTACCGGCCAACCAGTCAAGGTGCAGTTCGGAGTAGGACGGGCGGACGAATCTAACTGCGTCGCGCAGGGCAGTCGTTGCTCCGAGGGGATCTACTGTCCGGCTGGCTAGTAGAAAGTCTCTATGCACAGAGTGTGACTGCGAGTCCTCACAAATCACTCTTTTGCCTGGGAAGAAGTTGGTTCATTCCCGGTCCAGCGCTGCTTCTGAATAAGCTATTCAGGTTGTCGACGAGGGTCCAACTGTAGGCTGCCATTGATCAAGCGGAGCATTCACGTTGGTAGAATTCTGAGTACGGGATCCTCGGCCTCGCGCTTAGAACAAAGTCCAAGTCCCTTTGCAGACAACAGCAGTTGTCACGTGATTGTCTCTGAGGATGCGCGAAAATGGCCAAGGAGAGCCCCGATCTGAGCTTGCGCTCCCTTTTTGACCAAGACACAGATGTGTGCTGATTGGTTGAGAGTTTGGCGGGCATTGGAGACCCACGTGGTATTACCACACCCTGCCAGTCCCTGATTGGTTGGTCAAGGTGAGATATGAGTCACTTACTCATGACACTTAGGAATGCAGTCCAGATGTCCATTCGACACTCCCTAGACAGATAGGCGCCAATGGATGACCATTGATCATGATAGCCAGCCTTAGTTAAGTGCATCCCCGTCTGGGAGCTGTTCCTTATCAAAAGAAAACATCTTAAATCAGCCTGCATGAATACTTTCTCTGTGGCTGCACCACAGAGATGGAGGGTGAGATGGGGCCTCCTTTAGGAGATCATACCAGCGCTTAATTCTGTCTTATTAACAAGCATTGCCGCTACAGCAGTAAGTCACAAAATGATTCTTTTGATGGTATTAGAATCCAACCTTGTGGGATAACTCAAACAACGCACACACACAGATACTAATACACGAAATACATTTATTAATACATAATATGTGCATATAAACATAACAGATCTTATCATGAGGGTTAGCAGAATACAAAAGGTACAGTATATATTCAGTCACAAAGAGTTACAAATACCAAGAGGGACATACGTTTAGTATATCATTCATTTAGACCATTTCGTAAATGAACTTGGTTACAACTTCTACACTAAATACTCAAAAGCAAGTACATAACTCATAGGAATTAAATTGATATCAACTGGTTGGGATAACAATTGAATTCTTAAGTGGTGATGCAGAAAGTTGAATACTCATCATTTGTGGGGATTCAGATCTCCTGAAGGCACAAAGAAGCAGTGGCAAGCTTGTTGCTGTGTTCACTCGGTGCTCTCTGGCTCGGTGCCAGGCAGTGCTTGGTGCGGCTTGCAACTTGGTGGGAGAGATTCCGGCTGCGATGTGCTGCTGATGCTCTCTGAAGACCAGCTAGTTAGTGTTGGCTGAAACAAGCAAAGTTTGCGCACAAGAGAAAAGTGACTGTGGGTCCCAGCAGGTCAGGAAGAAGACCGTTTCGTTCCTGATGAAGCGCTAGTCCTGAATACTTATATTCAGATTGGGTTCACGAGGCTTGCTGCTGGCTAACCTCGGGTGGATCCTTTGGTTACGCGCTGGCAACCTCCGTCCTCGACTCTTAGAACAAAGGAAAGTTCTGGCACTCGGACACACTTGCTGTTACGTGGTGGTCCGGGCTGAGTCTGAGGATGTTCAGGAGGAGCCCTGAGGCTGAATGTCCAGCAGGCATGCTGCGAGAATGTCCTGATCCTGGGAACTGTTCTACAGGCGCTCTGTGTTGCCTGTTTTACCTGGGGGAAATGCAGGTCATTCATTGGTTGAAGGTTTCATGGGCATCAGAGACCCACGTGGAGTTAACCTGCCCTACTGGTTCCTGATTGGCTGATGATGAGTAACCATGCCCTCTGACCTTAGAGTTGTAAACAAACTTTGAATCAGACTCTCCCTTGGAAACTCAGACTTTAAGGCGCCGGAGATGACCATTTGTCATCTCAGCTTTGGGAGTTGTTCCATATCAGGACACTCTATCAGCTAGAAAAGCACCTTAATTACGAACCAAATGGAATGGCCTCTCTGTATCAAGCACCACTGAGATGAAGGAGAGAGGGACTGGCAAGGGAGCAGAAAACTTAATTCCTGTACTTTAACAAGCCTCGCCGCTGCAGCTATATCAGCTGATGATGACCATGATTCCCAAGCATCATTTCAGTAGTTTGGATAAATTCTACTTAATATGAAACATATTAAAGTTTACTTGGCACAACTCACTTGATTGAGGGAATAGTAGCCTGCCCATGAGGACAAGTCCCCCTTCAAAAGGTCTGAGCCAGAGAGCTTCTGCAAAAATGAAGATGGATTGGAAAGAGAATTGTGAGAAAGAAGCACAAAGAGCTGCTTAAAAGCAAGATGTGTGAGGCTAGAAGTTTTGGTGTCCTTCTGAACATCTGTTTAAAAACCCCATACTGCTGTGCAGCAGTGTCTCCTGGAAGTCACCAGGCACCTACAGTACTAATTCAGTTACTTCATTGAGTGACTCAGAAGGCTTTGTGGAACTTTCCACATTTAAAATGATAAATGATAAGACAGGAGAATTGGATAAAGTTGTTAGAAAATGATTGGATGGTTAGATTATGGATTATTAAGGGAGTGTGTGAAAATGTCATAATTCTTCTCATTAAAATTTATATTTTTATTTTCATAATTCATTTTATGTTGTTTTTTAAACATTCTCAAAGATCAAATAACACTTAACAGCAATAAAGTTGGTGTATCAATAGCAGGAAGAAATGAACAGTAGTACTGTACTTATTGAACAGGGATAATTTGTGGAAAATAAGGGCATAAAAATCATTATGAATATTTAAACAATTTAAATAAGACCAAATGCAAAAAAAATGGAAATTTTAGTGTAATGAGAATATAGTTTTTATTGCACAATTGTCTTGTCATAATTTTGTCTGTTAAATCAACAACATCAAATTAGCAAAGGTTTAAAGCTGTTTACATCTTGACTCTTCAGTTTAGGACCTGTCATGGTTTAGACAGGTTTAGACCTATCATGGGCTGGAACAATGTAATCATAGTGACAATTATAATGGAGACAGGTAAAAAAATAGAGATAAGGGCAGGGAAATAGAAGAGACGATTTTTTGACAAGAGATGGAGCACTGAGAGAGACACTAGTTGAGATGGATGAGAAAGACAGTTTTATATTATACCAATATGAAGTTCTACAGGCAATGAGTTAATGACACTTTTTTTAATGGATTAGATGTTAATAAATAAGAGAATTACTGTACACCACTCCAGAAGTTGTCCTAGTTTCCCTAGAAAAATAACTTATTTGACACATTGCATTTATTATTTATTACAAATAACAAATAAAACATGTGCACTGCTTTTACGATTCATAATTCATTTCAATAATAAATTTATAGAGCAGTGAAAAATGCGTTTTCTATTCACCCAGAGATATTTAATGTGCAGTAGCATGTTGTTTCCATACTTGTCCCTGAATAAACTCGCACTATGACAACACTAGGCCAATTTTGATTATGGCATTGAATCTTAACTGTTCTATTTAATTTCACTGGACTGCTCATAACTTTGGCTATATCTTGAGCTCACTCTATTTCAATTTCTATTACTGTTCTGTACACTGACATGACCTTGATCTAGGCAGGATCCAGAAAAAAATGCTATGCTTCAGCTTCCCTTGATAATTTTAGAGTTCTCTGATCTTTACAAAAAAGGAGATTAAACATTAGGTGCTGTGATCTCAGATATTGCGTTGCAGTTCTGTACCTTAAATTTAGTTGCGGTTACAAATTTTAATATTACAATAATCCTCACTGACCAAGTGTTGCCCTTGCCTGAGTTTAAGTGCAGTATGGATTTACAAAACCAAAGTCACAAGTGACTGTAAAAATTAATTAATTATTGTGCTTGGCAGACTCTGGTATTTAGGGATAGAGTGACACCAGATTCAGTGAAGCCTTAAGACTAAAAATGATGGATTTAAGTAGAAGAATGTATTGCAAAGCTGTCAATAGGTACTTGTAAAGCATGAGTCTTTAGATGGAAAAAACATGTTTTTTTTCCTGTCAGAGCAATGTAAGGTCTCTGCTGATGCCTTTGCTAAACCTATCAGTCTCACTGATGTGAGAAATGAGATATTGATTTTTTTCCATGATGCAATCACTAAAGGAAGACTACTGGAGCAACAGTTCTGAGAATAAATGTGAGATGTTAAGAAAAAAAAGTTATTACTTCAGGTCTCAAGCAGGATTTACACTATTTTTGATTTTTGTTTAAGCAGAATGACAGGTACAGTTAAGTTATATAATGAGGTAATTTCTTGTCAACTGGAACAATATTCCACATTTCAGAAAATAACTAAGGATATGTATCGTCAGGGGGACCTTCATTCTCAGTCAGACTTGTTTCTCATATTGAATCTGATTCCCTGTATATGATATTGTGGGAATGGGGCCTCTGGTCAGATTCATACAGAATAATTAAATGTTCTATAGAATGATTTGATTTATTCTATAATTACATGCTCTGTACTGGAATTAAAAGAGTCATAGAAGATACAATATTCTCCTTATGAGAAATGTTTTTGTTTTTGAACATGTACAGTACATATATATTTTTAACTATACAAAACTACTATAAATGTGTTAGAACAAAACAAGTTTGTTTCTGCTGAGAATGGGGTAGGAATTCAATCTCAAATGTATTTATTCTCATTTTCAGAAACAGTCATAATTTAAATATCTTATGCAATGTGGTAATCCCTATAACCACTGATGTTGGGGTATAGAATACCCTTAGTTTTTATGATAGAAACAATGCTTACCTAACTCACATACAGTACAGATACCAATTAACAATCTTAAATTACAGGTCTTCTAGCCCCTGTCATGGAACAAGGTGGTTATCTGCAGTAGGAGCTTGATAGAAAGGATCATTTGTATTACATTTTGTTACATGGAGTCATGAACTGAGGTCAAAATGGCTTGATTAATGGAATCAGATTTAACTGATATTGCTGAAATCCTTTTGCATTGGGTATGACACCACTGATCAATGTCCTTAATGGTGTGTCAGCAGAAAGGCTTTCAAAGAGAGAGTTTTGTTGGCAGAAGCAAAAGAACTAGGCATGTTTATAGAGAAGCAAACTCACAAAATTAAGAGTGTGTGAAAATGTAGTAAATTCCCTGAGGGTCAGTGCATTGAAAAAGCAGGACAGCTTCTCTAAATGTTATTTTAAGTCATCAGGTAAACAACAAAGACTTTTTGATAATGTATTCATTTATGCTATGTGTTAATTATATAAAATTTCATTACAAACTCATTAGTATTAAACATTCTGAATTTTATAACAACTCTCAAAAAATCATTTTTTTGTAATTATCTTTAAAGATTTATATAAGACATGTGATCCTATCAATCACTTATTTCTTCTGAATAAATTGCCTAATATTGTTCTTGATATAAATCCTTTGTGTGGTTTCAGAATATCTTGTTAAGCTTTATATAATGTGAAAAATATCACAGATTGGTTTCATAACCTCTTCCAGGTACTAAGAGGTACATACAGTACATTTTTATCTTGTGCCATACTCTTTTCTACATCTAATAATAATAATAATTGCTTACACTTATATAGCGCTTTTCTGGACACTCCACTCAAAGCGCTTTACAGGTAATGGGGACTCCCCTCCACCACCACCAATGTGCAGCATCCACCTGGATGATGCGACGGCAGCCATAGTGCGCCAGAACGCTCACCACACATCAGCTATCAGTGGGGAGGAGAGCAGAGTAATGAAGCCAATTCATAGATCGGGATTATTAGGAGGCCATGATTGGTAAGGGCCAGTGGGAAATTTGGCCAGGACGCCGGGGTTACACCCCTACTCTTTTCGAGAAACGCCCTGGGATTTTTAATGACCACAGAGAGTCAGGACCTCGGTTTTACGTCTCATCCGAAGGACGGCGCCTGTTTACAGTATAGTGTCCCCACCCCCTGCTGGCCCCACTAACACCTCTTCCAGCAGCAACCTTAGTTTTTCCCAGGAGGTCTCTCATCCAGGTACTGACCAAGCTCACACCTGCTTAGCTTCAGGGGGTTGCCAGTTGTGAGTTGCAGGGTGATATGGCTGCTGGCATTACAGTAGATATGCAGTACAGTAGATATATAGATATATACCGTAGATATATTAAATATACTGTATATTAAATACAGTAGAGTTAATATACATCTACTGTATATTAAAATACTGCTCATGTAACCCTGTCCTAGTGATTCCCAACAGCAGGAAATAGCTATATTTTTATATTTATATATATATAACTATATGCTGCCTGCATGGGTACACAGGTTAACATAAATTGTAGAGGAATGATGACAAAAACTGTCGGGTACTGGTCTTGGTGGATCAGAGATACCACCAATGCAAACTCCACTTCCTATAACCTCACTAGGTAACTTCCTGTAACGCATCTATGTCACGAGTTGTAAAGTTGTCTGTCGCGCTGTGACATCCTGCAGCTCCTGCCCAGGACTGGTGGCTTCACAGATGGTGGTCTGGTAGGACAATTGTTTGCAGAGTATGAACACAATGCGCATCTCTTATTGAAACAGTTTATTTCTGAAAAAATGAAAAAACAACACAATTGAAGTGTTTTCTGGTGATCCATTATGGTGGCACAGAAAACAAGTACAGCAGCTTGTAACAGGAAATAATCAGCTGCATACACATTACATTCTGTTTGTAAACACGCCGTAACTTAAAATAATATTGCTTTACATAATAATAACAATGTTAAAACTATATTACAACTTATTTTAACTTACAAGTATGAAATTATTTACCTGTAACATACTGTACATGAGTTCAGTTTCATATCTGACCACCATAGCTTCTTACTGTATATACATTTTAAACTCTAACAGAACATTTACTGTATGTCACAAAAATGTATTTACATTTCCAAAGCCGATTGCATTTCAATTATTGTCTCACCTGAAAAAAAGGAAGGAAGAGTTTCCGAATGATCCTTTATGGCGGCACGGGACACAAGAACAAGAACTAAGACCCTGTGTGAGGACACCAGTACAACTCTAACATCTGTGCCACACACATTGTTGTTACTCACAAACTCTCATATACAGCTATTTGTTAACTACTCCATTTTATACCCAAGTGGACCATCAGTTTATCATCAATAATGACTGATTGGTAGCTTAGTTTTAACAAGATTCAGCAGGCTTTCTGAGACTTTGGTCTTTAGCTAAATTCTTTTAAAATACATTTATGTTACACAGTATGATAAAAAAACTCACAATTTTCACTAAGTAATAACCGCAAACATATTACTTTTAACAAAATTAAGTTGGAACAAGACATATTTAGATATTGTTATGCCCCGACAAGCTCCAGCACCGCGGCATTAGCTCCACCAATTGCCAATGTGCATTCCACATGATGGAGACTCATTGGGGCCATCCTCTACTAGATCAGGCTGGGCCTCGCAGGCCAATTAGGGAACCTCGCACAGTATTAAAGCTCAGACATTGAGTCACTTACCTTGCTTTTAGTTTGCTCAGTTTCAGGTTCTCAGAAGTATTTTTCAGTGTTTCTTAATCCTCAGTTTCCAGTTCCTCTGTCATTGCCAATAATCATCTCTTCATCAGCTCAGACCTCAGCCCTCAGCTTCTGCTCTGCTCTGCCTGCTTCAGCTGTGCAGCTACTGCCTCAGCTGTTTCCTCAGTCTCAGCTCTGTTTTTTCATCTTCAGTGCTGTCATCGGATTAATTATCTCGATTGCCACATATCTTGGCTCATTGACTCTAATTTTTGCCGAACCAGTTTAAACACCTTGTCGGGCCTGGCATAACAGATGTCCTATTGGATAGTGCTTCAACTTTCAAAATTCATTAAGAAATTAAATGCTAAACCTACAACTAGGGTTCTAGAATAGGTTTCATTAACTCTTTTATAATGGTTTTTAAAGTTGTTCTTGAGAAACATGATGTCTTATAATATGTTGTCATACATTTTGTCACTGATACCCCATAACGCACTCACCAGTGTGATCTACACTCTTTGTCCATCTTTATGTGCACGAAGAATGCTTCACTGATGTCAACTTATTTTACAGATCTTCATTTAAAATTTAGATCTTCCTCTCTTCAGAATTAATTGCAGTTCTCCCTACCATCTTACAATTGAAGTTGAAGTACTTTTAACAGATTAAGCCAAGAGCAACTACAGTGTTTGGATGCAAGTCTTTTCAGTTTGTTGGTAATGGCTGGAACAATGTGCAAGAATAAACTGAACCTTTTCAGCTTTATATCTGTAGGTGTTTGTAGTTCTATATTTAAATCCTGCATTTGTAAAAACTGCCATGCCCTGTTTAGTGTTATTTATATTGTATTAAACTGAGTTGTATTTTTTTAATTCTGCATTCTTTGTGCAACAATGGTGTATGTTCTCAACTGAATTGCCAGGTTAAACAACGGATTATGATATAAGAATAAAGAGATTAATTATTTTCTTAAAGATAAATAATAGAAAATAAAATAGAAATAAAGAATAAGGAGACTGAACTGTAACAGGAGGTCCATTGTACAGTTCAGTTTATTTGCCGTGTGCACAAGTGCACTGAAATGCTTATTTGCATGTATTCTCCAATACAAAGTCATTAAAAGAAAAACCCAAAACAGAACAGCAGCAGCAACAACAACAAGTTAAATAACATACAATATAAAAAAAAAAATCAGACAAGCAGTGTGAGAAAAAACCATCATGGTGAGCCAGTGGTAGAGGTAGAGTTCAGTAATCTGACAACTTGTGGGAAGCAACTATCCCTGAATCTCGACGTTCATGCCTTTATCTCCTATAATGCTTACCAGAGGAAAGGGGGAAGAGAAAGTAAGGGACCAGGATGATTGGTATCCTTAGTGATACTTCCAGCCTTCCTGAGACAGCAAGTTGTAAAAATGTCCACAATACAGGGGAGCTGTACTCCAATGATGGACTGGGCTGACCTGAACACCCCCTGTAATGCCTTAAGGTCAGAAAATGAGCTGCTGCCAAACCACGCTGTAATACCACATGTGAGCACACTGCCAATAGTGCACCTGTAAAATGTGGTAAAGACAGTTGAAGATGGATCAAATTTTTACAACTGTCTGAGGGAGTATTGGCACTGTTGTACCTTCTTTGTACAGTAGCTCCAGTTACATGCTGTGACCACATTAAATCATTAGTTAGGAAGGTACCCAGGAACTTGAAGCTGCAAACCATCTCTACAGCCACCCCACTGATGTGAAGAGGGGTGTGGTCCCCACCTTGCTTTCTAAAATCAATGACCAGCTCTTTGGTTTTGCTGATGTTGAGGGAGAGATTATTGTCAAGGCACCACTCCACCAGGTTCCTGGCCTCATCCCTGTAGGCTGTTTCATCATTACCGGTGATTCAGCCAATGATGGTAGTGTCATCGGCATATTTGTAGATGGAGTTGGAGCTGTGTCTTGCCACACAATCGTGGTAAACAAGGAAAACAGCAGGGGGCCAAGCACACAGCCCTGAGGGACACCTATATTGACATTCAGCATGGAAGAAAGCTTTCCATTGACCCTCACAGTCTGTGGTCTACTAGTCAGGAAATCCATAATCCAGCTGCATAGAGAGGTGCTAATGCCCAGGTCATTAAGATTTCTAATTAGTCTGGGTGTAATTATAGTGTTAAAAGTGGAGCTGTAATCAATGAATAGTATTCTGACATATGTGCTTTTATCATCCAAATAAACCAAGGCAGTGTGAAGAGCCAGAGAAATACTGTCGTCAGGGGACCTGTAAGGCAGGTATGCAAACTGCAGGGATGTACACTGCAGACATAATAACAGAATTCTCATGGTAGATAGAAAGGGTGACATTTTACAGTCATACTGTTGTAGTGGTTTGATGGGTTTACTGAGACAATTATTAATTGTAGCAGTAATCACGAGGTTGTTCGTTGGGGCTTTTAGAAAATCAATCGTCAGAACAACTAACAACGCACACACACGGGTTCAATACACGGGATACATTTATTAATATAACTGTGCACCAAACATATACTAGTCTGCCTGGATACGAGCGGCAGACCTTACGGTGAGGGTTATCAATATACAAGGTATATAATCTCGAAGAGATGCAAACACAAAGAGATACACAACAGAGAATATATGTCAATATATATCGTTCGGTTACCAAATCGCTAATCAGTGTTATTACCCACTGTTACTCTAAACTCGTAAGTAAATACATTACTCATGAATTAAATTGATAACAACTTGTGTTGAGGTACAATTGAATTCTCGAGACGCAATGTAGAACATGGGGTTTACTTATCCACTGTGTTTGGATTTGGAATTTCCCGGCACGAACACCAAACCAGCTGACAGGCTCTGTTGCAGCCTCTGTTGCAGCGGTTGTCCAATGGGCGTTGTGACGGCGTCCTCTGGCTACCGGCCAACCAGTCGAGGTGCAGCTCGGAGTAGGACGGGCGGAGGAATCTGACTGCGGCGCGCAGGGCAGTCGTTGCTCCGAGGGGATCTACCAGCAGTCCGGCTTGCTAGTAGAAAGTCTCTATGCACAGAGTGTGACCGCGAGTCCTCACAAGTCACTCTTTTGCTTGGGAAGAAACTGGTTCGTTCCCGGTCCAGCGCTGCTTCTGAATAAGCTATTCAGGTTGTCGACGAGGGTCGAACTGTAGGCTGCCGTTGATCAAGCGGAGCATTCACGTTGGTAGAATTCTGAGTACGTACGGGTTCCTCGGCCTCGCGCTTAGAACAAAGTCCAAGTCCTTTTGCAGACAACAGCAGTTGTCACGTGATTGTCTCTGAGGATGCGCGAAAATGGCCAAGGAGAGCCCAGAACTGAGCTTGCGCTCCCTTTTTGATCAAGACCCAGATGTGTGCTGATTGGTTGAGAGTTTGGCGGGCATTGGAGACCCACGTGGTATTACCACGCCCTGCCAGTCCCTGATTGGTTGGTCAAGGTGAGATATAAGTCACTTACTCTTGACACTTAGGAATGCAGTCCAGATGTCCATTCGACACTCCCTTGACTGATAGGCGCCAATGGATGAACATTGATCATGATAGCCAGGCTCAGCTAATTGCATCCCCGTCTGGGAGCTTGTTTCTTATCACAAGAAAACACTCTTAAATCAGCTTGCATGAATTCTTTCTCTGTGGCTGCACCACAGAGATGGAGGGTGAGATGGGGCCTCTTTTAGGAGCATACCAACGCTTAATTCTGTCTTATTAACAAGCATTGCCGCTACACTGTATATTCCAGGTCAGCACAAAATCACTTCAGAATTTTCATGTCTGAACACCAAGAGTTGTTTATCATAAGATATACACCAACTGTCTTTTTTCTCATCAGCCAAACCAGACCAATCCATACGATAGGTGGAAAATCCATCAATCTGAACAGCTGAGTCAGGTGTATTGGGGGTCAGCCAGGTCTTGGTGAGACAGAGAATATAGCAATCTTTGATGTCCTGCTGATGGCTTAGCCTTCCCCTTAGCTCATCCATCTTGTTCTCTACAGATTGTATGTTGGCCAAGAGAACACTTAGGAATGCGGTTCGTGGCATTTAGTACAGTACAGTGCCCCTGGAGCAGCTAGGGTTAAGAGCCTTGCTCAGGGGCCCAACACGGTAGGATTCCTCTGCCAGCAGTGGGATTCAAACCGGCAGCCTTCCATCCACAGGGCCACTGCACCACCCCTGCAACTTTCTACTGTTTGTATTGATAAAAAGAGAAGGGAGGACGATTTCATGCAAAGCTTTCATGCAAAAATTATTAGTACAGAGGTAAAATTTCACTTCACTGTCCCAATACTTCACTCATCACTACACCATCATTGCAGTTGTGACATCATTAATCAACTCCCGTCCAATAAGCAACTAGATCAACAGTTTAAATACCAAAGAAGTTCCGACCTCAAGAGCTTTTTGGCTTCGGTCAGCTTTCGGCTCAACTTTGGTCAACATCCAAATCCATTCTACATGTTACACCCCTTTACCCCTAAACACCTGGGGACACACGGAGACGTACAGTAACATGCTGCTTCTCTCAATCTTATCTTTGCATGAAATCTTCCTCCCTTGTCTTTTTATCAATACAAACAGTAGAAAGTTGCAAAATAATTCATAAAGGGAATGCCTTTCCTCCAGATAACTAAAATAATATAAAATAATAATGTCCATACTTTACAGTATTTGACATTATAAATATAACAAATTACAGTACATTCCGTTATCTTCTCTACAGCTTAAAGTTGACTGATGGTTAATTAAAAGATTACTTTCATTAAAAAACAAACATAAAACCTGCAGGAGATATTTGTTTTCTTTTTAATTCATTCCTTCTTAACTTGTTATGAATAAGTACCATATATTCTAATCTGACCTTTAAACTTGTAATCACTGAAATAATTTGAAGTGTAGCATTATCATATAAATTATTGTCTGAGGGCAAATTAGATCAATTAAGTATACTTTTGTTTCTCTTGAGCTGCTAATTTGAATTTTAAACATTTTATAAAGCATTATATTACAATTTAAGATATAAATAAATATGATTATAATGTTATTGCAGTTAAATATGTAATTTAAGTTCCCCATATGTCTTAAGGCAGTGAGTATGAAACATTTATTGTCTGTTATAATTTAATAGATCTTTTCTATTCTGTCATCATAAGTAAGAATTTGAAAAGAAATATTAAAGTATATTAAACAAAACATGAAAAGAGCTACCTAAAGAAATATAAAAAAGAAAAACCTGTGAACATGCTACATGCTACATGCTGTATGTGAGATAAAATGTCTGTATTTAAAATACAATTGAGAATATAATGAAAATATTTACATATGGCATATGGTGTACTTTTGTCAATTTGCCTGAGATGTATTTGCTAAGTGCATTATTTGTCCACAAGGCAATGAACTGACGTGACTTGTAAAATATGGTGAAAGTCGGTTATTAGAAACTGGTTAGAATAAAAGTATCATGACTGTAGATTTTTTAATGGGACTTTACACTCTCTAAAGAGAGATATTGAAAGAGTGAAGAAATGTTGGTGCTTTTTCACTGATTGAGTTCCATCTGATACTGCTGTTTAAAGGCCTTAGTCTCCTTTTCTGTTTTCCTCAGGATATCTGCAAGGAATAATCTTGCAGTGAAAGTAAACAAAGGGTCCCTCTAAGTTGATAGTGTTATAATCATTGGTCATGTCAACAAATACCATGTAGAAAGCAAGCCTTTTCTGATGCAATATTTGTCAAGCAATCAGGACCATGTTGCCAGTGCTTCATCGGGACTGGAAGACTTCAGCAATTGTGACAGACAAGCCTTTTGAGAACTGTTAACAACCCTGGTAAAATTTCTCAGGGAAAGGTCTGCACACAGCTCCACTTGCATGGAGTACTACTGAAGGGACTTGATGGGTGTATCAGACATGTTGGATTGGCACTTCAAAATTCTGTTGAAGTACTGTGCCTGGTGTGAGAGGATGTCACTTTTGCTAGTGAGAGGACTGCCATCAGATGTGACTATGACTATGCTGGTGAACGGGTTGTATATAGAACACTGTCCTTCATGAAGGGTTTGTCATTTATTTTCTGTAGCTGTTTTGTTGGCCCTATCTTAACGACATGTCACATGTATGAAGGATTATAATCTTTTCTGGAGAGTTATTATAATAATTAATAGCAATCTGTCAACATGAACTTGGCAACATTTCTAGAGTAAAGGACAGTTGATATAAGTCATCAACAAATAACAAATCAACATAACTTTAAATTTAGTCTTTCATAATTGAGAGAGCCTGTATCACATGATTCAAATCTTAGATACTTTATTTATGCCGTGTATTTGAACCACTACAGATTATAATAAATCCATGACATTATTACAGAATAACATATATTTAACATCTAAACCTTACCATCAACAAACAACATCCTTCAACAAATGTTAATAAGATCTAAGCATTTGTACTGTACTTGCAGAAACTCTTTAACAGTTATCCTGAACACAAATTATCAAAATAGACATAGTATGGAACATACACTGCCTTACAAAAGTATTCAGACCATTCCTAGGGTGTCTCATATTGTGAAATAACAAAATGATGCATAAGTATTTTCAAAGTTAACATTTTTTTGAAAACTTGAATGCTCAAACCGAAAAATCTAAGACTAATATATTTTAAAGTCAAAGTCAGAAAACCCAAACAGAAAAATATAAATTTGTGATTAAGTAAGTATTCAGACCCTTGAAAGCAATAACTGCAGGAAGCACCTTTAGCAGCAATTACTGCTACAAGTTGTTTTTGCTTAGACTCTACCAATATTGCACACTCTACCAATTATTGCCCATTCTTATTGGTAGAATTCCTCAAGCTCTCTCAAGATGCTTGAGGATCTTTTATGTACAGGTGTTTTTAAGTCTTTCTACAAATCCTCATAAGATTCTTAAAAAAACAGATTTGCTTTGACCTCATGCTTTGCATCATTGCCCTTCTGAAAAGTGAATATTGATTTGAGTGTGAAGCAGCTTTTCCTTCTGTCTGGTTTTTACATTACAGTACTTTTCTTTATACAGTACTATACTGTATATGTTCCCATCAGTCCTGACAAACATCCAATTTCCTGTTGAAGATTTAGAACTTTAACATAATTAAATCACCACCATACTTGACAGTACAAACGATGGCGGATTAACAAACAGGCTAGCATAGGCTGTAGCCTAGGGGCCCCTGATCAGGCCCACAGGTCCGTTTAAAAAAATAATTTCTTAAACCTGTGGGCCCCCATTGGTCCATAAAAACGTTTAATAATTTGTGAACCAATAATTGGCGAGATATTTTGGTGGGTTCATCAGATGATCTCTGGTGCAAATTTACGGTAGCTAGCCTCAAAATGTGAGATAGTAAATAAGATAGAGGGGTGCAAAAACGAAAAGCACGGTGGTTAAAACAGCAGTGTGAGCAGGATCTACTTAAAAAGATCCCCAGATTGACTGGTTATTTCAGGTTAGCTGAGCCAGACCCCAATCCTGGGTTTATGGTTTAAGTTGCAGCCAGCGCTACAACAACCACAGTTGAAAAGTTAGCTGCACCTAGCTCTTGCCTGGGCGCAGCCTACATCAATGCCGATCATGAGGATGAGCCAGCTCCCGCAACAGAATCAAAGGAACATGAGTTGGGGGCAGAGCCATCTGAAACATTACCACCATCTCCCCATGATCAATGAGAAATATGACAGATTGACTGGTTATTTCAAATTTGATGAGCCGGACACCGATCTTGAGTTTATGGATAATAATAACAACTGCGGTTGAAAAGTAAGGTGCAGTTAGCTCAAGCCTGGGTGCAGTCTACAGTATATCAACACCGAACATGAGGATGAGCCAGCTCCCGCAAACGGAATCAAGGGACATGAGTCGGTGGCGTTTCAGATGGCTCTGCCTCTATCTCCACAAGACCAATGAGCCATGTCCGAGCCGTTGCCATGGCTGTTGCACCTGCTACCGTGGAGCTAACAGTGTCTGCCACAGCAGCTCCCACTTCCTATAGCTCGGACCCAGCATGCTGGGGTAAAATAGATGAACAGATGCGGGCATACTGGTTTAGATTGGGCCCAAAATCATGTCAAGACACAGATGTCTCTAAAACCCTCTTCAAAAGAAAACTCAGAAATGGCGAGTCTGTGTCAAGGGAATGGCTGCTGTACTCCCCTTTGAAAGGTGCAGTGTTTGTTTCACATGTAAATTATTTGGGGACAGCGATAATCAGTCCGGACCGACCATAAGCTATAGTGACTGGAAAAATGCAGCCGCATGCTTTGCTGAACATGAAGTGTCAGAGAGCCATAGAAAGGCTATGGTGGCATACGTTATGGGCTGTGCTGATAATGGTCTGATAGATACAGAACTAAAAAGACAGTTTAACAATGAATATGAGTATTGGACTAACGTCTTGAAAAGGGTGGATGCAGTGTTGAAGTTTTCAGCAGGGCGAGGGCTGCCTTTTAGGGAATGCAGTAAAACGTTCAGGCGCCCCGACAACAGGAACTTCTTGGGTGTCCTAAAAGTTATCAGCGAGTTTTATCCTTTCTTCAAAGCCCATATAGAAAAATATCTAATCGTTGATGTAGTGTATTGACTGATTTGAGTCTATTGACTGCAGTGGACTTGCAGGAGTTGGGAGTGTCCTGCTGTTCTTGAAATTATGCGCTCAAACAGGGTGGTTATTGTTCTCTGCTGTGCTGATGTTGTTGTTGTGTATCGTTGGTTTCAAAGTAAGCGTGTGCATGATTTCTGTTATCAGCTCGCTGATTGGCTGTGAATCTGATTTATTGGTTGGATTGTTGTACTTACATTACATGTTTTTGTAGTTTGTGTGTATTTGGGCTCCCTGTGTATGTGTGTGTTGCCTGCGTATGTCATGTTACATTCCGTTTGAAGCGGTGGCAGCAGCTCTTACTCTGAACGCGTCACTGAATTATTACAGTATTTTCTCTCGCTTTTTTTCTGGTAATGGGATTTGGGGGGGGCTACACAATATGTAGTCTAGGGGCCTCCGATCACCTTAATCCGCCACTGAGTACAAATTACAGTAATGATGCACCACGTTAGGTTTGAGTTAGATGCAATTATTTGCATTTATTTGTATGTAGAACAATATCTTCAATTTCCGACCCTCAACAGGTCAACTTTGTAGATTGACTATCATACTGATAACTCCTTAACATTTTCTCCCATCTCAGTCATTGAACTCTGCTGCTCTTTCAAAGTCACTGTTGGTGTCACAGCTGCATCCCTAACCAGTGTCCTCCTTGTCTGGCTACTCAGTAAGCAGCCCAATTTTCTGTACAGTGTTTGGGTGATATGATACATGTTCCACTTCTTAAAAATCAGCTTCACTATACTGTACAGGATATTCAGTGGCTTTTTTATACTTTCCTCCTGAAGTGTGTTTTTCTACAACTTTATCTCTACTCACTGTTTTGAAAGCTACTTGGACTTCATGGTTGGATCCTTGGTTGAAATTCACTACCTGACTGTGTCACCTGTGTCACAATGGTACATTATTATTTATTATTAAATCATGTGAGCCACTTGATCAATTATTTTCTTTCTTTTTATTTTTGTTTTGTAGAAGTGATCAATTACTAATTCAAAGTTAAATGAGCTTTAAAGCTTTAAAAGCAATGGAGTGCGAAAACTGTGTATGGGCCTGAATACATTTTCAAGGCACTGGCCATTTACAACAATATTGCAATGCGTACATTAAACAGTAATTATGTCTATAGTGTAATAACACATACTGTAGGTGAGTTGCAGAGAAGTGTAATGTATGAAGAGAGCTCATCTCACATCAAACCTTTTTATGGAACTCAGATGTCTCCCAGATATACAGTACTGTACAGTACAAGGGCAGGAAAGCATACTGTATATAGACATGGCATGACCCCGAGAATCTATATAAGTAATCTATAAGGTACCCTGGCATTTGGATGCAATGAAATCCAAAAGCAGTTTTTAATGGCAAACTTCCTTTTCCATGGAATGTCTATTCTTTCCATCACTCATTTGTAACTTCCCCCAAAACAATTTATTCCATTATCACTGAAAGTCATAAACTCAGTAATCAATAACACTTCATAATTACTACCAGGGAATTATTCGCAATTTCCTACTTGATTATTTGATTCAATGATGCTACACAGTAAGAGAAGCACACTGTGCTTCTGTAACAGAGACTGCATTTCTGATTGCTGATATTAACATACAGTATGCTGTACAGTACAAAACAGTACATACAGTAGTATCTTTAAATCTAAAGTTACTTAATTTAATCTCATTTAGTCTTTAATCTCAGCAGTATACTGTCTTAATTGTCACACTGTTCAGCTAAATTATTTCTGTAATCTGCCTAAAAAATATATAATTTCGATATCTAAATGGAAAGTGTTCTGGATTTTCATATTCATTCTGGATGCAAATGAACAATTTGAAAATCAATTCTATAGCTTAATTTTCACTTATCACAGAATGCACTTTATAGATGTAAATTGTGCTTTATTAGAACTTTCTAAAAAATTATATTATATTCTATAATCTATATTCTATATAATTTGTATTACATTGATTCTATCATATTAAATTATATGACATTTTAATTTGTGAAATCAGTATCTTCTGTCCAATTTAGCATGCTTTTTATTATTGATTAAAAATGCAGTAGGAAATAATTTAATTTGTGTTGTGATACACACTAAAACTGTTCAAGGGAACCCTCACTACATCACAGAAATTGTCACATTTTTAACTTAGAAAGCCATTCATGAAATTGAAATGACATTCAACATTCTACAGTATGTCTTATAGGTGGCCTAATGTTCTAAACATTTCTGCATGTCTTCTAAGGCAGTGCGTTCTATAAAGCCTATATTACTTTAGTGTAGTGTATGTTAGTTTATTTTTTATCATTTGGTGCTAATTACTCTTTTAGTGTGTTAATTGTATTGGTAATAAAATCCAGTAACTTTTTTCCAGTAAAGCTCTGCAAGTGACACAGTCACTCCTATACAGAACTGTAAAGAACAATATTTGCTTGTAGTTGAAGTCTGACATGAATTTCTATAATTCTTTTGAATTCAATTAATGCCCTTCATTTAGGAATGTCTTAACCTTTAATTGCACAGGTGAAAGAGAAGGGTTTTAATCATGTTCATCTTTATATTTAATTATAGGAATAGCATTTAGCCATTACTACTGAAGCATAAAGCTCCATCTCCACACTTAGTGCCCTGTGTTCTTTTGTCATTGCCTTCTGCTCCACTGTGGTCCGATTCATAAAAACGGAATAATACAGCACTTCTACGTAATCAGCATACTTGAATTCCAAAGCAGTTCAGGTGTCTGCACTTACACATTTTCTACTGGGAAGGAATACAACCTTAGTTTTATACAGCTCAATTATCAGTCAAGATTTATGTAAACCACTTTAGCAATGTAGAGGCATTTGTTGATTAAATCATAAAAACTGAGTACCTTCTTTATTTGAGATGACTGCTTAAAATACCAATATTCGGACCAATGCATTTTACACAAATAATTAACCAAGGCACCACACATTGTAAAATCTTGATTTAAAGTTGCTTAAAACAATGTAAATATTCCTACAATAAAAATAATTATCCCACACTCAAAAAAGGCTTCACAGCCAAAATGTTGTGTTTCCTTTCTTCTCCTGTTCCTTAAAAATAATTATTTCCACAGAGGCATCACTATACAGTATATTGTAGTTTTGTGATCAGAAATCATGTCCTGATAAACTAAATAAACGTTAAGCACCAACAATACAAAGACAAAACTTAGTGCACATGTAGGATAACAATATCAGAAATGAGCAGTCCCTCAAGTTAAATTGTTTTACATAAGAGTTCAATTTTCTGTTTTGTGCCACAAATGACAGGAATCTATATAAAGTAATAGATGTAGTAGTTTTTTTTAATCAACTCCAGAATCAAGGTTTGGTTATTCTGAATGGACATATGTCTGACAAAAAAATGTGAAGGAAATGTGAAGGAAAAAAAGGTAAATAATAAGAGATTGATTGTGATATAGCAGGCTCTGAGTTTGAATTTTAATTCAAAGCTGTTTGTCCTTCCTGGCAAGGTGAAGGTTTATAGACATCAATGGAGACTGCTGACTCTGTTGGTGCCAAACTGTCGATAACAATGTTAGGATGAATCTCCTGAGTTTCAGTTGATGAATAGGAGGCAGAACCATTAGATTGAACATTAGGGGCATCTACAGAGAGCAGCATTGGAGTGTTGCTTTTCAAAGCTTCATTCATTGAAACATGGGGCTCTTCTGGAGTAACACCCATGTCCTTGCTGTACTCTGATGGGGATTTCTTTTTTATCCTTTCATAAGTCTTGTCTTTGTTTTTTGGGCCCTGCTCAGAGTCCTGAAAGCGTCCAAAAAGCCAGATGAAAAATCCAAGGAGAAAAAACGCAGCCAGGCTGGGAATAAAAGCAAGACACTTAACATCCAGACTGGCTCCCACGTACCTGCTGTGCAAAAACATGTCTCCACGACTGTAAGTCTCATTGTATGTGGGATCAATGTGAGTAGATCTCCACTCCCACGTCAGAGTACTCTTGTTAAACTCACTCAAGGTGTCAGGGTCCTCAACTGTGTAGATCTTCTCCCCCGGGCCAACATATTGCCCGTATTCATATGGCTTGTAAAAAATTTGATTTTTCCACATGTTTAAATCCAAAATCAGCACCAGACAAATTATTCCATAGTTAAACCATTTACCTGACAAAACAAAAAACAAAAATGCAGTTTTAAATTAGTCACAAGTCCCTAATAATTTAGTAAAAAATATTAGTTTTCTCATTTATGTTTGCCTGCTTAAATATCATTATACACTTTATGGAAATAATGTATTTTATTTAGTATTATTTGTCTAAATGAATGTCTTTAGCAAGACATATTCATTTACTAAATAATGTAAAACTAAAAAAATAATTATTTTAGAACAATCATAATGTTGCATAGATATATCCTCTAACACAACACTGTTCTTGCATTTCTAATGATGATCCTTATGTTTATATTTCAGTGCCAGAATTATGTCTTTTTAAACATTTTACTTCGAGACTTGAATTTAGAAATATGAGAATTTAATAAATTTGAATCATTTTTAGTTGTTCCATAGAGGCTTTTAATTCCGCATTGTATTTTAATATATTGAGAGGCAATAAGGGCAACAAACAAGTATTGAAATAAAAAATAAAACATTTGTTGTGTTGTTAATGCCCCTCAGAACATCCATTTCCTTTTCTTCAAATTCAGGTTTATGGGGGAGCCCGAGTCAATCCCAGCGAGCAACAGGTGCAAGACAGAGTACACCGTGGACAGGATGCCAGTCCATCACATGGCAGACAAACAGACATGCACACAATCACATTTAGGGCCAATTTTCTCAGAAGCTAATTTACCTACCAGTAAGTCTTTTGATTGCGGGAAGAAACCAGAGCACCCAGAGTAAACTCAAGTGAACACTGGGAGAACATAAAGACTTCATGCAGACAGCACTTCAGGTCTGGAGTTAAAGCCCTGAGCTGCAGCACTGCAAGGCAGAAATTTCAACCACAGTGCCACGGTGCTGCTGTGTTGCCCCATATACAGTAGTATGTAAGAGGGAGGATTAGAGTGATTAAAAACCATTATGATTTATAAACCATAAATGCAGAACACCCAATGTGCAAGCACTAAGTAAACTTCATGGCAAGAAGCCTAATGTATTTATATTGGTTTACATTTATGAGGATTGTCCTCAATAAGCTTCTTAGCCAAAGCTAAACCTTTCAAAATTCCACCAGCCAATCCTTTCTTGGAAACTGATTTCCACACTATATGGCCGTATTAGAAATGATACTTATCATTTGGCCATTGTTCAATGTTTTTTCCAGTATGTTTTGGAAATAGAATTAAAAATTAGTAGCAGATTTCACATTCTTTTATTTTAAAACATTCTGCCATCCATCCATTTTCTGTTTCTTCCAATTCAGAGTTACAGGGAAACCGGAACCTCTCCCAGCAAGCAACAGGCGCAAGGCAGGACAAGACTGGACAGGATGCCAGTCCATAAAAGGGCAAACACACACACTTTTTTTAGACTATATAAACATACACTAATATGATTTTAATGATAACTCACCATTTAGTATTATTTGTCATTTTCATAATCATTGTGTTTTATATAACTTTTTATAAAACAAAATAATTCTATTTGATAAGGTAGTGAGTAAGCAATAAGTTGGATACTTTTATAAATTATTTTAAATCAGAAATCATTCTGTCTCATCTCTGAATATGTTTCTATATTTCCGGTTTGTTGGACGATACACAGATTGTGATATTTAAAATTGATTTTATATTTCAACATACCTGTGATGTGTATGTGATACTCTTCCTTGAATATACTTTTGCAGACAGGCAGCTTTAATTTTACTTGAGTAGTAGACATTCCAGGCAGATTCATATCTAAATCACCCATGAAATGAGGAAATTCCCAATCCTAATAATAAATAAAAACTTTAGTATGGTACAAATATTAAATACATCTTTTGCAATACATTAGTTATTTGTTAACTCCACAGGTTTGATAAAAGGGTACCAATTCAAAAGACAATACACCCATTATATAAATCTTTTAATAGGTTTGAATAATATGTTTCAATATGTCTCCTTTGCACTGAAATGAAGAAAATACAGTTCAGATATAGCTATATTTCATTGTTTACAAGACCAAAAGTGTAATAGTTACTGTAATTGAGGATATTTCCCACAAATAATATTACAAGGAAATTGTAAATACTGTATATTTCTAAAATATTCTTACTGTTTCAAGGTGGGTGGGGGTCATGACTTACACTATAGTGGAGGTGCACAACCACAGACATTAAATCTCTAGCAACTGAATAACCAAAAAGGTGTGAAATTGGACTTAAACCAACTCAGAAAAAAACAAGTTAAGAGCTTGAGTTACATATTTAGTGAAGGTGGACCTCATTCTTCATATCATTCTTTTCCTTTTAATATTTCAATATTTTCAGTGTGAATCCTGAAAATAACCTTTGAGGGCTTTACGTTCATGATACAGTAATAATATTCTTTGTAACATTTTTGACAGTTATTTTGTCACAAGCTCCCTAATATCTGAGACAGATCACTGGATTTTAACCGTGGGAACACCTGAAAGAAAATTTCAGACAAACCCACACAAGTGTTTAATGGTAGTACATGAATAAAAGGTTTATTTTTATCCTTCATACTCTGTATTAATTCAACAATACACTTGGAAGATGTCATTAAAGGAGGAGACTGTCAGATTGGTGACATCCTACCCTCAACCAGTGCTGTCCCATCAGTCTGCACATACAAAAACTCACAATGGCCACAAAGTAAAGTCCAATAGCTTTATTGGATGCCTTTTTAGGTTACACACAACAAAAACCCAACAACCCAAAAAACAGCCAAAACTAGCACCGTGCACATCTTTTAAATAACAAGTACTTGAGATGCCAGAGAAGGTTTTGAACAAGGGAAGAGTATTAAATTTTACAGCTATTTCATAGTAAAAACAAATGATCCCTGGTGATGAGACAAACGCCAATACGGCTTTAAACCAGCCTTTTGTAGTTTAATAGTCTGCCTGTTAAAAGACGTTATTGAGCAAAGTTATATTACTTCATATTCCACAGTATTTTTTTAAATTAATGAATTAGACTAAAAAAGTATGTTAAAATGCAAATTCATAATGTAAATAATGTATGTACAGTATATATTAGATTATACGAATCTGTCCTATGCCTGTCACTTGGGTAAATATTAAGAGCAAATAATGTATTAAAAGCACTTTTAGTATGTATTAACACACAAAACATAACACAGTTTAAATATATTATGAGGTATTGTAATGAAGGATTATCAGTACTTATTTTCTTCCAAGTAAACTACAATCCCTTGTGTAAATTAATGTATCTGAAAGACTTTTTAAATTGAATATACTGGCCACTTGGCACTGAATATTGGCAACAGTAACCCATTCACCATTCTTGAAAGAGCTTTTTTTAACAGATAAAACTTATTTTCAAAGGTCTGAAGACCTCTTCACATCTATAAAGAAACTACGAATTGATCTTTTTTCACCAAATCCCAAGATCATGAGATTTTCAACAGACAAATCCAAACATTTGTTGAACAAATTGATATACTAAACTATCGTAATAAGAATTTAAGTAAGTATCAAAAAAGATATTTAGAGTGAAGGTTAAGTCTTATAGTATAGACATTTCTTTTTTTAATATAGAGGGTGTCTTTACTATTTGAAATCTGCAGTGTGGCATTGTGGAAATATTTTATAGCACATAGTGTTTATAAAATCACCTAATGGCAGGGATGCATTTTACAAATGGTGATCACATCACACCCACACCCTGGGTATCATATTAAGGTAGTAATTGCCAAGTCGACAATGCTTCTAAGATGATCAAAGGTGAATGTTATATAATTGTTTGACTTTTTAACTTTTTATATACATAAAACATTTTCTACCTGCTTTATTCAATACAGGGTCACAGGGGAGTGGGGCCTATTCTGACAAACATCGGGCACAAACAAATTACACCTTGAATGACACACCAGTCCATCACAAGGCAAACACTCAATTTTCCCAGATGCTAACTCTTCTGAGCAAAAGAAGAAGCACCATACCTGTATGTCTTTTGGACTGTGGGAGAAACCAGAGGAAACCCACCCAACACAGGGAAAACATACAAACACTACACGGATAGCATCCCAGGTCTGGAATCAAATGCAGAGCCCCAGCTCTGTGGGGCAACAGTGCTAATCACTGTGCTACCATGCTATCCCATCTTTGTTAGATGTGTACCGTTATATTGTAATTATAAAACTTAATCGTTTTATGCATTTTTCTGGACATACCTATACTCATATTTTGAGTATTCCTATTTCGATTCATATGGAAAGAAAATAGCAACTACTGTATAAATATGCAAGTCTGCTAATCTATTAAGAAAAACATGCAGGTAAATCAGGCTACAAGTAGTAGTGATATTAGCAAATTACGTTTCAAACTGAGTCGTATATATCATTAAATTGTAATTGTCATGCCAAGTACACCTAGAGGGTGCTCTACTTCCATCCTGTTCCTAGTTCCCCGTGATTATTAATTTGTTTCCAGTGTGTTTTGTTGTGTAGCCTATTTACTGTACTTCCTGTGTCTGCTCTGCTCCTCGCTCAGCATTGAGGGTACGGATGTCCTGAGACAGGCCCATGGCCTGAGGGCATAGGTTTCTTTCCGACATTGTCTGACCCCCTTAGCCTGGGTTTACCCCTGTGTTGCCCCTTTTTCGCTACGCATAGGGTCTTTACTGCTCTCCTTGTCACACCACAGCTTGTCGTTCTGACATCTGTGACAGTAGTAGAGTTTAACAGTAGTAAGAACTGTGTGCAGTACATGCTGTTATATCCCATTACAATTCAAAAAGATTTATTGCTGCACTAAATGTGTTTCAGGATCAATAGTGTGTTCATTAATTTGTTTTTTTTTAAATCCAGAACTACAGTATACAGTACATCACTCATCAACTATAGAATTAAACATAAATGTAGAGACATAATTGTTCAAATTCATCAATCCTAAAGTACATACAAAATGCTATCAACCTATGGTACACGGATAGAGAGCAGAATCCAATATATTGAGATGTTATACTGTAGTTCTGTATGATTTATATCTGAAACATACAATTTCATTTTCAATTTTTGCAAAGCCACTCAACAGTGATGCATTTGTCACATAGACCCTGGGGCCAGATTCTGCAAGGTATGCAAGATATAGGCATCCTCACCCACAACTATGATTGACGTACAGTATTTTAGCCTTATTCCTGTAATTCATTCTTCCCAGTACACCCAATAAACAATTAAAATATTATCTGCTGATTTTTGTGTGGCTGTATGAAAATAAGTAGAAAAAAAGACTTAAGTTCATCTTCATTAATTTAAAATCATTCTGTTTTTAGACTATTACTGCCTGAAATAGAACTACAGTACCTTGGGTTAATGAAGACTTTTGGAGAAGATCTTTTATTTTTAACTTTAGGTCAGCATATCAGAAAATTAAAGTCTCATTCAGTAGAAAAGATGATTGTCAAAAAGGCGAGAACAGAAATGAGGACAGATCTGTTTTAGTGTCAATAATATTCTCAGCCTATTATTTCTACAAGGCTATTAACAGGAAAGGTATCGGAATTGTGGAAAATTAAGGGTTCTGTTTGTGAAAATCCAAGAATACAGCTGACTTATTTTATTAACCAAATGTTAGTTATTATTATATTTTATTATATTACAGCATATTTAGTATTTTATTATATATTTATTTAATTATATTATATAATTATTTATATGTTCTGTTTAAAAAAACTGGCAATACTAATTACTTCCCCATCTCCACACACGTACAAGTAGTCCACAATGAGATGACAAGCATATGCATTTTTTATGGGCAACAGAGAAATGCAATACAAGGTACCTACTGTATTACATGAGCTTATTAAATCATATGTAAACTATTACATATTTTGTAGTGCATTAAGTGCGAAAGCAAGGACATGAAACTATAAAGAAAAACATAAATAGAGGTATGTGTCTTTCAAATACTGCCATACTGTACGTACATGAGTGTGAAAGTCTGCCAGGTTTCAAGTGGTAAGATGATTAACACTGTTCTTAAGTGCAAGTAGCATGCGTATGACATTAAAACTGAGTATTAAATCAAGAGTTAATGTGTAAGGGGAAAATAGACACAAACTATGCAATAGCAGGCAAAAAGACACTGTAAGCTTTAAAGTAAAAAGCTCTATCAAAATTGAAAAGTTAGGTATTAACCACAAGTTTAGAATTTATATAACTCCAGAAAAAGGAAACACCCGTGATTACATTGAAGATTTTTATACATTATAGTCTATGTAATTATTCATATTGCAGTAAGTCGGCTATGAGTTACCACTTTTTAATATGACTGTGGGCAATGCTTTTACATACAAGTGGGCACAATATTTTCCATTTGAAGATGTAAACAAATCATCATGGCCACAAATGGTGGTCACACTGAACAAGTATAGCGCCTTCTATTGTGTTTTTGTTTATAGGAGGATGTGTGTTCTTATTTTGAAAATGTATGTCCTGAAAAGAAAACAACATTTTTTCTTATGAGTATCAAAAGAAAGGCATTCTTCTGAGCATATTTTTAAAAAACAAAGTATATGGAATTTGAATATTGCATTAATGTTTTTGACATAATTTGAATAATTGATCATTCACGACTTATCATGAAACACTCAAGTGTCTTTGTAGAATTAAATTACCTTATTAGTGAGAATTGATTGGGTACAGTTGATGATGTAGTTTAAGATAATTGAGGTGATGTTTCTTTTGATACTAAGTACTGTATATATTAAATACATAAATTCAAATCTCAACACCAACAGTGTAAAAATGTGTATTTCAGATGCTGGAATTGTATATTTCTTTTGCAAAGAGAACAGCAAAAACATTTTAATTGGCCCCTGGGGAAACATACCTGCATTACAATCAGGAGGTCAAACACCAGGATGAAAGATGCCAGAAAAGCTCTGGAGACTTCATCACTTGGCAGAAATCCTCGATTCAAGTTGTCCCAACTGATCCAGTCCGTGCTGATGACTACAACCACTACAGATGTCAGAGAAATCAGCACAGTCCTGAATGAGAAGAAAATTGATTTTATAAGGCAGTTCACAAAATGTTTCTCAACCTTTTCTACAACAAAACCTGCACAACAAAGTTCAAAGCTCAGAAATTATGCTTTAGTTGTTACATATCACAGTGATTTCTGCCAGTAGTTTCAAAACAAAAAGGATGAAATCATAAGGTGGGTGCATAATATTTCCCTTAGAAAACTAAGGTGACTGTATTCTGTATACTGTTATTGTCCTCTTGTGCTTTTCCATCAAACCCTGATGGTTTTCAATGTACAGTATAGTAATACAAAGATTTTAAATCACTATGAAACTTGCTAATTAACGTGGAAATGGCTGTGTATCTGCATCTGTAGAGTGTGAGTACCATATTATGCATTTTTGTGTTTTTGCTTCATTGCTTCATGCTTCATTCTTGTTATGAAGACTAGATTTTTCAAGACAAGTGATGGAAAAAGAAATAGAGATTAAAACAGGTGATGTTATATTTTTGTTTTCTTTGCCACCAGGCACTGATTGTAATGTGAGGTAAGATAAATACTTTGTAGATAGATACTTTATTAATCCTGTGAGGGGGGAAATTGCAGAGGAAAATCATGGTGTTTGAATGTGTGAAGGAGCATTTGGCATAAGGTAAAAAAGAAAAAGATGATTTACTAATTTGTTGCTGACCTCTTAAAGAAGTTATGGATAAAGATGAGCTCTGGCACTGTTAATATAGGACCCCTATAAAACTGTATTCTGACCTTTAAGGCTATGAAGTTTTAGACCATATTCTTTCTTTGATTGTATTAAAGAAGTATATGTAATTGTTCTTTGTGACAGTGTATCAGCTTCTGTACTGTAGTTGCTGATAATTTGTCTGTGATTGGCAACAGCTGTGACTGTCCCTGTAAAACCCAGCTTCTCAAGGTAGAAGCTGAAGGAGGAGCATGTTGCATACCACAGGTTTGCTGGAGAGCCAAGCTGCCCTAACAGAAGCAGCCTGAGGAGCTGTCAGCTGAAAGAGGGAGATGAACAAGCTATATCAAGCAGCCTTGTTGAAGCAGCTTGAGATGCTGACAGCTGCTGAAAAAAGAAAGACTGAGATAGGCTGACAAACCACATACTGTAGAAACAAGAAGTTATTTATTTTGTTTTTATTTTTGGTGAATAGAATAAAGATTACTGTTGCACTGATTGAATTTTACATAGTAGTAGGCTGCCTCTATTGAACTAGCATGTTACAGGTCTTTATAAGGGTTAATCAAAACTTTAAATGAAATGTGACATTTTGGGATATTTATCTGGGGTTTGCGCTAAATGTGTTTGTGTGTGGTACAAAGAAATTGGCCATGTGAGTGTGGATTGTACTAATAGCAGGATAATTTGGTTGGGAGATTCCCTTTTATACCGTACAGTATGTACTGTAGATTGACCAAAAAGCATTTACAATAAATAGAATGAAGAGAATATTGTTTTTGGGTTGGGGTTGGTAAAATATGATTTAGAGGAGGAGAGAGAAGTAGATATGTATGCCTTCATTGGCTCTGAGGGTGGGGAGGTGACAACTGAAATCAACGCAAGAGAGGTAAGAATCTACAGTAGTAATGAATCAAGTAAAGCAGTTTAGCGAGGCTATTTACAGTTAATTGGCTGGATGAGAAGGAAAAGAAAATTCTGCCTTCCATCCAAAGTGATAGGCATGGTGGAGGCAATTCATCTTTTTCGAGGAGGACATTATCCCAAGTGGCAATGTCAGGGTACATGACTCTGGTGTGCCATCCATAATGATAGCAAAGTTGAATATTTGGCTGAGCTTTTAGTTTATTTTAGCAAAACTCAGACAAAAGATAAAATCTAAATGAGGTTGTGGCTTCTCTTTCTTCTTCTTGTGCTTCTTGCTGTAGGAACCAAGTATCAGGAGTATTAAGCAGTCTGTGAGGACAATGTTTACAGTATGTTGACCGTTGATGATGAGTTATGGACAATGTGATTCAGGATACTTCAGGAGAAACATTTCACTTATAGTTTCAAAAAATCCACAAAATTTCTATTAAGAAAATGACAAAACCTTTGTAACTGGATTGATATATTAATGAATATACATGACATTTGTAAATGTATTATGCTGATTCTCACATTTCATCAACACGGTTGATCAACAGGGGGCCTACAGTGAACATCACATTCTAATGTCAAGTGTGGCCACCATCAAAGCAATGCAAGCTGTACTTTGTGAAGCATGCTTTGCACTACATTTAAGCTGCTGTCTTCTGGGATTCTGTCCTATACCTTTTGTATAGTCTGCATAATTCTTTTCAATGGTCTTTGAGCCCTAGATGGCTCACATTGTCCCAATGTAACCCACAAATTATCTTGCAAGAAAACCTTGTTACACAGGCAACATGTATAAATGTTTTTCTCTATAGGAATCCTGTTATACAGTATCTAGATGATCTGTAGGAGCAGCAACAGGATGACTAGATGCTATCACTTTTAGACCTCTTCATTGATTGGTCTGTTGTACATATCAGTTAGTGTATCATTCTGCACAACTGTGCAACATTTGCTGACATCTGTCAGGGTGCTTTAGACAAAACACTGATTCATCTCTAAAAAAGACATGACTCTACTACTGATGAATCCACATGAGGTGTTGCACCAACATGCTAAAGTATTGTTTTCTTGACATGAAAGATAAATCACCTGTGCTCAATCATCTCTATCATTCATTAGTTAATTTAGTTCTCATGCAGATCAGTTACTCAACTGATTTTTTATCACATGATCAGTCATAAATGATCAATTAATCAAAATGATGCTGGCAACGTTCATACAAAATCCCAAAACTGATTACTTTAATGTTCTAAATAAAAAAATGCACAAACGTGACATTGCGTTTTACAATATAAGTACAGTATTACATTTACTGTCAAAGTAAATGTAATATAAAAGCATTACATTTACATCAGGAGTGGCAGAGGGAGGAGACAAAGGAGGTGAATGATTTATTGTGAGACAAGGAAGCCTTCATCTTCTGAAAGTCCATGCAGAGTCCAGGAATGTGTATACACTCCAGTACATGGCTCTTCTTTAGGACAGGTATAAGACCATGTTGACTGAGATTGTTTGTGATGCAACAACTTCCTGAATGGTGTGTAAATCACTCAGTTGACCACATAATTCAGAAACTTGTGGCATACACACATATGTCCTTTTGGAAAACATGTGTGGCAACACATATTTAGTCAAATTAAACTTGGGAGGCAACCCAAATTAGTAACTGTAACTTAATTTAAGTAACTTAATTTTCACATCACTGTCCACTTAAGCCAGGCAGATAAGGGAAAGTGCTTATACATTAACATTACTTTGTGGAACATTTTAGGCACCTCAGGCCTAGGAGTCCTTGAACAATTCTGGCACCTGTAATCATTCTGAATGCAAACTCTTCCAGAGTTGTGGTTTCCTAACCTTTTGGATAGCTCACTTAGTGAGATGCACATTTATCTTACGTACAAAAGTGGAACCATGAGATGAACCAAACCATGTACACTTGTAACCTTGACTCTTTTAAAGGGTGGTGGCTTCAGTCAAAATGTCAGTGCATAACTGGGTTTTAGCACTGAGGTGGTCAGGATTCAGTATCTCCAAAGGATGATGTAATGAGGTGAGAAGAATTAATCTGTCAAGGCTTCAATGCTGATGAGAATACTCCAATATGTCGATAGGAATATTTCTTTTGATAAATGGGCTTTTGTTAAGTTGTGTTTTCACTTTCAAACAGGCTTAACATTCAACATTTTAAACTCTCAGAAGAGATCTTGTAAAATATTTTTCTACCTACAAGGAAATAGTAGATACTGAGATTTTTGTTGCTGCATTTGGCACATTTCGCTTAATTCTTGATGTGCTATCATAATCTTATTATTTTATGCAGTGTATTTTATTTGCACAATTCAGTTTAAGAGAGATTTAATCTAATGAGGCACATGAAACATAAGCAGAAGTCTTAGTCAGCACTTGAACACAAGGCTAAATAGCTGACATAATACAAAACATGGTTAAATGAAAAAAAGCCCTTTTACAGTAAAAAAAAAGATAAAAGTAATGAGGGAAGATATTTTAATGATGCTTTGATCTAACTTTATGAGCCTGGAATTGTTTACAAGATTTTGTGATCCTCTAGCCTCCAAGCCTCTTCATTGCCTGTTTGAATTCATGCTGTAGATTACCAGCAACGATCTGTCTGCCTAGGGATATAGATCAAAATTGAGCTTCTTACCTGTAAACCTAACTTTGCTTTGCCCACATTGTATTATGCCTTATATCCTGAAGATGAAGAATCACCATAGTAGCTGTCACAGGAGAAGTGTCAGTCAGCATTCAAAATAAGAGCTCCAGACAACCCTGTAATATTTTAGGCCACCAGGCCTCAGCATACCAAATGGCAAAAAATAAATTAAAATGAAAATATGAGCTCTAAGTTGATGGGCTTGAACTTCACTGCTAACATTTCTTCATACATATTTAATTGCTCTGTTGAGATTGTATACTGGTTTGGAAACATTCCAGACATTATTTCCGTTCCATTAGTGTGCTTACTCTGTGTTCTCTACATAACCTGAAATGATTGAATCCATAAATGTCTTTTTACTCAGTGACCTAAACATTAACTGAGGTTGTGTGCTGATTAAAACAAACTGCACGTCCTTTACATAAGTATTCTCTCCAAGCTTAATAAATTGCCATGTCAATAGAAAAGCTTATGTCTTTTCAGAATGGAACACACTCAAATCTGTTTTTTTGTGAATTTAAACACAATGCATATCCACTGAACGAAGGTTAAGGTGAAACATTTAAACCCCAAAATACTTAACAGACCTTGTTCAAAATATTCATACTTTCATGTAAAGGCAACTTTGTTTTTCTTTGTTTATGCTATTTAATATGTTTGAAGAGACTGCATAAAAACATAATGCTGCATGATGGAAAAAACTCTAAGAGCCTAGATCACATGAGAAATAGAGATGTACATCAAAAACAGGATTGTGACACATATGTGACCTCATTTGTGAAGAGTTCTAGTCAATACTGTTTTTTTACATCACATTCCCTTAGCCATATGTGGCTGATATGCGCCATATTAAACTATTATAATTTAATATGACACAGTTTTCAAACATCGTACATATCATACAGTAAATGGCAGAAACTACCACAGGTTTCTATCACAAAAGACAGCATCACTCTCATTTTTCCTTTTGTCTTTAATTAATGGTTAAATACCAAATAAAAAGAATATCCATATTATAAGGATACACAGTATAATATTTAAAAGAAAGCAGAGCCACTGTTAAATCAAAAAGTATTTTGGATAGAATATCTATTTTATGTTACACTCTTTTTGTTTTCTTCTATTTTAATGCTTATGAAAAAACTAAAGAAAACAAATGTTCTTTAGGAAAAAAAACATAGCACAAATTTTAGTCTTAGTTGGAACAGTAATCCTGATACTATGCTGTCAGTGTCATTACATCGGTCCGAATACAAAGTATATCTCTTTAGAAATTCATATTGTCTTTACTAGTCTCACTATAGATAGTTTAGAGATATTTTTTCCTAACCATATTGGAGTGCTTAATCAAAATCCAGAATCATAGTTTAATCTCCAAGAAAAAAGGTTACAAAAGATTGATAAAGGAATTTTAAGGGATTAGATTAAAACATATTTGTAGAAATTAATCATTTTTAAAAATGTTAATGACTCCATCAATGCCACCCATTGGGATTATTCAGTAAGAAAAAGAAAGGTCTGTTATGCTGCCCACTGTGAAGACCTCTTGGTCTCTCTGATCTCTGAATGTACCACCATCAAAAGCAGGCCTGCTACCTAAAATTTAGCCTACACCTTCAACTACATATTTTACTTTAATTGGGGACAAAATTGCTTTGCTTTTAAGAGTGGAAATTTCCTCTAATGTGATTTCTCAGCAGCAGGTCCTTGATTTCAAGTAGAGCAATGCTGTTAATGGCTTGGTATACAAAACAGACTTGCATAGTACATTATCAATACTAGTCAAGGAAAGATCACTGTTTTTGTCTCAGAATGATCTTAGCATTCTTAAAGGCATAACATGCTCTATAAACAGTATGTAGTTATTTTTAGTTTCTTGGCTGATACATTTTATTAGAGTACATGTTTTCAGGGGGATTATTCTCATAGTGTTTTGTGTACATTATACAGTAATTTAACAACTACCTTTTTTACCACAATCAGGTTTTGTAACATCATCTGAAAGCTGAATGATGGAAGAAATACAGGTAAGGGGGATGGCATTTTAGAAAAAGATTTTCACAAGTTATAAAGAATGCATTCGGTTTGAGATTCTTTTTAGAAAAATGTTTTATTTCAATCCCTAAATTGAATTGGACCAAAGAAAAGAACCAAGATAAATGAAAGGACAGTGGAGATTACAGGATTGACAATGATTAAAACACACACTCCAGCTTTTTATATCACATGTTTCAAATGTGTGTACTAGTAACGTGAGACAATATTTGGCCATACATAAACAAAGTTATTTTACTATAATAATTTATCCAGAAATACTGTATATAGAGATATAGATAGATAAAGATTAGATAAAGAGACCACATGGTCTTACCTTCACTATGTGGATTCACTATATTAAATTATTAATGTAACTTCCAGAAACATACTGTAGTCTGATGTTATCTAAATGATTATCTAAATGATGTATGAATCAAATTTTGTGTTTTGCAGTAATTTAATCATAAAATAAACAACAGTAAGTGGTATTTATCCCTTTTCTAACAGTACTGAAAGATTAGACTTCATAGAATTTTCTTTTTTTTTTGGAAACTGTATTAGGATCACTACTCTTCAGTTAATAAAAATCCAAATGAAAATGTTAAGCCTTCAAAAGGTGCACTACATAATTATCTGTTGTGGGGAAGGAATGAAGTTCTCCATGGAGACAGATGTCCAAGTATCTGGAACTGTGAGGCAACAGAGCAAACCACCATACAACCTGGCTTCAAACTCATATTAAATTATATCTAAAAATAAAGCTAAACTCTTGAAGGTTAGACAACAAAACTAAATTAGAAGGCAAGCTTCAGGACTGAGCAGAATAGATCTATGAAAAAAGAAAAAAGAAGTTGCTTTTCCTCATACTCAAGTAGCAAAGCAGGTACATCACATTATCTCCCTTAGCTTCTCAGATCAGAAAGTGTAATGGAGAATTTATCACATTAATTGGTTTTACACATTTCCTAAGGACATGTTTTTTGCCTATGGGTATGTGTATGATGACAGATAAGGATAGGCTGACAGTCATAGAAATACACTCTCAAAGATTAATTTAACTAGCACATTATGCTTTATTCTGCATGCCTATGCTCTGTACCTGTTAGAGCTTTAAAAAAATACTGAAAATTACTGTTATTATACCATTGCATGTGATTACATTCAATGAAGTTTTAAAGCTTTGTTTCTATATTTTGAACTGCAATGTCATTGGTTTCATTACTACAGTATAGTTCAATTTTGTTGTTTTTTGGGATTCAAAATCTTATACCTGAGAATTCTTATAATTCTTATAGCTGATGAATGATTGATTATGAAACATGATTCATTAATATTTAACTTGCATTTAGCCAGCAGCCATATCACCCTGCAACTCACAACTGGCAGCCCACTGAAGCTAAGGAGGTGTGAGCCTGGTCAGTACCTGGATGGGAGATCTCCTGGGAAAATAAGGTTGCTGCTGGAAGAGGTGTTAGTTGGGCCAGCAGGGGGCGCTCACCCTGCGGTCCATGTGGGTCCTAATGCCCCAGTTTAGTGACAGGGACACTATACCGTAAACAGGCGCCGTCCTTCGGATGAGACATAAAACCGAGGTCCTGACTCTCTGTGGTCATTAAAAATCCCAGGGCGTTTCTCGTAAAAAGTAGGGGTGTAACCCCAGCGTCCTGGCCAAATTTCCCATTGGCCTTTACCAATCATGGCCTCCTAATAATCCCCATCTATGAATTGGTTTCATTACTCTGCTATCCTCCCCACTGAAATCTGATGTGTGGTGAGCGTTCTGGCTCACTATGGCTGCCGTCGCATCATCCAGGTGGATGCTGCACATTGGTGGTGGTGGAGGGGAGTCCCCATTACCTCTATAGCGCTTTGAGTGGAGTGTCCAGAAAAGCGCTATATAAATGTAAGCAATTATTATTATTATTATTATTATTATTATTTTTGTTTGTTTTTTTTCACTTGTAATAGTTATAATATAAGTCATTGTTATTTAATGGTTGTAATAAGAAAACTATCAGTATATCTTAACATCAATTATTTAACTTTGAATTCTACTAAAAAACATTTGAAAAGCTTAAGCAGACACTGAACTGTCATTTACAGCATTATGTTTGTGCATTTATTAATAACCTAGTAGAAGAGGAGTAAAACAACATGTTCTTGGTAAGGAAGAATGTGTTAAATTGACAATGTGACTCAGAATTTATCAGTACTACTATGTGAATCACCCACTCAAAAACACTCCTTCTCATTTCCATTTTGGCTTCCAACTTTACTGAAAGGAAGTGGGATAAATTAATCAGAATGCCTTTTTAAGCTACATAATACTAAGCATACATTTGGATATTGTTAATGGAAATTGTTTACTAGTTCAGTGATAGAGTAACTACTGTAATTACTGTAGTACATTGCTTACAGTATGTAACATTTGTTTCAGAGGTACAACATTATTGATAAAGTACTATATGTAAATAACTTACTTTGAGGATGATCTAAGGTCTAAATATATTCCACACTCCTTGTGTTACTTCAAATATATACCAACAGTATATAAAAAATACTAATTAGCACCACACAAATATTTTAAAACATACTCCACACCTCATGAGGAAAATGCCTAAATAAAAGTACCTAACTGTCAAAACTCTGAAAAAGGAATTATGGAACCATGTTTTATTGGTAATGGGGATGAATATTAAAGTTTAATTATTTTAGAAATAAGCTTGATGGCTTTATGATGCAAAAGATTTATTTGGGCTCTCCTGCTGAGATTAATTAGCTTTATTTACTGTAGCGCAGCAGGGGTGCATGTCTATATCTGCAGCACAGGCAGCAAAACTTTATGACCTCACTAGGTCTAAAAGTAATTTTCAGTGGAGATCAGTTTGCTTTGATCACATTTTACTTAAGGAACAACAAATCTATAGAATATACAGTACTACTAATAATAATGATAATGGTGCTGGTGATAATGGTAATTGAAGTTTTTTTTAATGTGAAGGATCTATGTTCCATTTTAAAAATGCCATACCATCTCATAATAATAATGGAAATGGACCACCTTTAATCACACAGTGTACTATAGAAAGTAGCTACATTACAAACTATAAACGTTTAATTTCCCATCACAACAATAACAACAGCAAAATGTAGTTAAAACAAACATGTCAAAATGTTTCCAAAATAACCACAAGTGAACAAGTTAAAGAATTCAATTCAGATCTTTACGTGGAAAGTGGAATGTGCTGCCACTACCAGCTATAGAAATATTTCATATTTATATCTCTAAATATATTATGTAGAAGGTGGAATACTATTACGTACTTTTTATTAGCTGGTAGTGATAGTTAACAATAAAAAAGTATATATACTATATTTATATCCATGAATTTATATTGTATGTGATGTTCATTACATTATACTGTACTTCTGTTATTTTTATTTTCAGCAACCAAAATTGACATAATTCCATATTAGTATTCCATAGTAAGTGGGTTTAGAGAGGTACAGTAGGGAAACAGATCAAATGAAGCAATTGCTTCACTAACATCTAATGCACCACAGGTGGCACCTATCAATACATTTTGGCTAGTGAATCATACAGCCGAAGTACACAGCACTGTGCCACAGAGTGTCAGAGCACATTCTGAGTGGCTGCATCTGTATGCCTTGCTTCATTTAAGATCCATCTACCACAAACCACAAACAGATATATACATGAATGATGCTAAATGACTTAGGATTTTTTATAATAATCATTAAATAAGTTAATCTACTTCGTAGGGTGGCAAGGGTTCCTTTCTGAACCTTGGGTGCTATCTGCAGGTTGTTTATACAGTACAGTATGTTCTCCCCATGTTCATGTGGGCTTCCTCTGGGTACTCCAATTTCCTTCCACATTTGAAAAAACGTACTAATAGATTATTTGGCTTCTGGGAAAATGGCCCTAGTGTGAGTGTGTGGAAAAAATTGGACTTCGTGTGAATGTGAGTGTGTCTTCCCTTGTGATGGACTTGCGCCCCTACCAGGGTGCACCCTGCCTTGCACCCATTGCTTGCCAGGAAAGGCTCCATTTCCCCCTCGGCCCTGAATTGGGAGAAGCCGTTAGAATAATGGATGGATGAAATATTATAATTACAAACCCATTGCCATTCGAAACATACAGTATGAGGCACTAAATGTAAATCTAAGTACATTAAAGACTGCGTATTACTGAATCAGTTTTCAAGAAGAAAACCATATACGGTAGATGAGAAAACGGAAGTAGCAGCACATTAAACTGAGAGACTTAAGAAGTGTTTGGAGTTTTCAAAATACAAAAAAATGTTATAATTCTAAGGCACTATCAACACATCCATAAGAGATGGAATTTCAAACACATGAAAGAACGAAATTGTGAAGGATGGGTATAACCTACCAGAAGAGGACAATACGGTGATTTCCTTTTTTCCAAAATCTTCTGGCAGTTTTTCCCCAGTCTGGGTAGGGCTCATCTTGAAGCATCATGTCAGTCACCTATTTGCAAGACAAGAACATGAGAACAATTACAGACAAGTGGAGGCCATTTGCTCCACCCAGGCCCTTTAAAACGTCCTCGCTAATTAATACACAAATTGCATCCAGATGTTTTTGAAAAAAAAACGGGATTTCAGCTTCAACAACATTGCTGGATATTTTGTTATATACTCCCACAACCTGCTGTGTAGAGAAGTGCCACCCGGATTTATTAATTGGTTGGTCCTTATATTTTTCCCATGTTTTCTAAAAAGATAAATTAAATTAATGTTACTATTTCTTTTTAACAGAAAATCACATCTTGTAGACACTGTTTATGAAGATTGGTTGTATGGGAAGTCATAACCATCACTAAAGAAACAAAGAATGTAAAGATGAATGTCTCCTTTTCCCAGATCAAATGTACTGATATACTCTGCCACTTAATACGGTGGCTAAATTGATTATTTCATCATTCCACAAATAGTCAGAGGTTGTTAGATTATCTGTTTGAAAACCAGAATACAAAACTTACTACAAAAAGTAATGACAACTGTTAATTCACACATTTAATGTATTGTGTACATCCATACAGTATGTGGTTAATTGGTCTAAATCACCCCGCTTTACAAAAAAAAAATTAAATAACTTCATTAGATCATTCTTTGTCTTTTTGACTGATGAAAATTTATTTGAAAAAAAAAGGCCCAATTAATGACAATTGCAGTTTTTCCAATACTAGTGAAAACTTGATTAAGTATTTGGTTTGTAGCTCCTTAGAAATATAAAACAGAAATCTAATTTAATATTACTGTCAAATGAAGAGATGTTGCTATAAATTACTGCCAGAAGCCTAAGTAGGCTCAAGTAAACCGAAATTGTTTCTAAGCAGGTCTGTATTTTTAAAGTATGTTATTGATTTTCCTCCCTCACATTAGGAGTGAATCTTATCTAATAGCTGCTATTTTTAGCTACGTTACATGATACATGAAATTGTTTCTAATTCAGTTAGGTGAGCAGTGAGCAGTGATGCTGCAAAGCAATCAATACCCCAGGAGGTAGTAAGTTAACATGTCTTTCTCTTGTGTTGGTTGGTCTCCTGAAAAGGGTAATTGTTTATCAGGATTGATTTATGAACATCTGTTTGTATCTCAGATTATGTTCTCCAAAATAAAGACAGATTCAAATACTTGTGATATGCAGTAAAACAGTTCTTTGTTTCTTATAATCACCATACATTTCAGAGTATTAATTAAAATATTCGATAGAAAACAAACAAGATGCTATTGTTCAGCACCCTTTTCATTAAGATTTGTAGAGTTAACCTACAAAGCATAACACTAAGTAAGAAGTATTTGGAATATCAGATTGGAAGAGGTCTCATGTAAAGTTCAATAAACACAAAGGTTGAGGTGCTAACAATTGATGGCTTACTTTGAAAACATTATCAAACAAAGAAGATTAACTGAAAGATAACAGAATAATGTACTGTAACACATCAGTAACATGGTAGCTGTTGCCATTTTGACTAGCTACTGTAGCTCTTTGGCAATTTAAATCTGAGTTACCATCACTCATGAAATACTAATAATATTTTCCAACTTATACTGTATATGATAATTTAATATTGTTGGAATTTTGTGTTTTGATGTCTCTTGATTCTCAGTCTTGTGCATATTGAATTTTGTATTAAGACCAGAATTAAAACTGAGAAAAAAATATCCAAATCATTCCTAATGAATTATATTTAATGGCAATTGCTAACAATTTGTTACTCTAAACCATAAGTGCAAAAAATATACATAAAGATACATAAAGAATAGATCAAGAAAAAAGATAATTAAAATATTACTTTTTTCTATATTTTTTTACTTCCAGTTAGATGAGAGTAAACCATTGAACAGATTATTTCAAATAATCGAGAAATCACCTACACGTTTAAAAACATCTGGTTCACATTTTTAAGTTGTGTTGCTTTCCTGCGATATTAGTGGCACTGTTACTGATATGATTTACTGACAATGTGAATGGACACAAACACAATTCACATTTGACATAAAATTCCCTTCTGTAAATATAATTATTTCTGTTTTTAAAAACATTAAAAAGCAATAAGAAATTTTATTTTTACAGCACTATTTTACAGTATCTGAAAATATTTAATTAGTGGAGTTACAATGGGCTAATATGTTTGTACAGTATATGGCTGGTATCGGTACTTTAAAGAAAACATACACACCAGTATTCCATTCCTCCCTAAACATTTTAAGCATCGAAGTCTTTAACTAACGTGATACCGGAGTCAACAAGCATACTTTTAGAATTTGATTAAAAGGGAATATAATATGGAATCGTGTATCTAAAGAAATTAATAACGATATAATTATATTCATGTTGCAAAAAAACTGCAACAGACATAAAAACTCCCTTGCTTTTAACAGAGTGTTCCATAATTTCTAACTATGAAAATTATTTAAACTGTGACACTTATCATTCAACCAGAGCTTGAAATATCACAAGGATCCTCTAGAGCACAGCAAAGACTGTATTAAAAGAATCGCGTATTTAAAGAAATTTATAAGATATAATTATATTCGGGTACTCCAACAGGGCTGTGTAGGGCTGTTTCACCTCTCTCTTCATGTGACTCTATTCAAAAGCCATTTAGCAAAGAGGGGATGAGAAGAGTGACAAACTAGTATACTGCACTTTAGATATTTTTTTTTCTGAACCTGGGAAAATCTGATCATGTTTCTCTATAACAATAATAAAAAACATTGCCACACCTGGACTGTTAAACCAACGCATTAGCACGTCAAAGCCCATTGAGGAGCCAGGTGCAATAATTGTTTTGTCCCTTGATTTACTGATCTGCATTAATTACAGAAATCGAGTTTCTGCTCTTTGCAGACGACCTGGTCCTGCTGTTGCCCACAGAACAGAGGCTGCAGCAGAACCTGGCACTGCTGGAGCAGCACTGTCAGACCTGAGCGCTGACAGTCAATCTGGACAAGACCAGAGTTATGGTTTTCCAGAAAAAAAGCCAGACCTCCCTTAGTCTTCTTGAAATTGTCGGATTATGAGCGAATAAAAGCATGTTATTACAAACACGTTTGCGTTTGTTTGGGAGCTATATTATGTATTTTTCATATGTAACATATAATGGAACAAGTAATAGGTTTATTCCATGCTGAAAAAAAGAAGAAAGAGAACACAATGTTTCGGCCGTGGAGCCTTCTTCAGGTGAAGAAGGCTTCTTCACCTGAAGAAGGCTCCACGGCCGAAACGTTGTGTTCTCTTTCTTCTTTTTTCAGCATGGAATAAACCTATTACTTGTTCCTTTTCAGCCTACGCATGCTGATGCAGCTACCACATAATGATGTGTTCCAGCCTACACATCGCACGACTTTAAAAGCTAGAAAAACAGGTTTCGATTCACATTATCTGGTGAGCCTTGTTTTGTTAAAGGACAGCACAAAAAAAACAGACAATACACGGGGGGAGGGCAAGCGAGAGGGAGAGTTTTTTACCCTCTGTCAAAAAAAAACAAATCACCTGGGGCAGAGACTCTGGGGGGATCATTGTGTGGTACAGAACGGAGCTCAGTCAATTCAAACAAGTTCAGCTCTGATTCAGTTTCAAAAAAACTGCAACGGACATAAAAACTCTCTTGCTTTTAACAGAGCGTTTCATAATTTCCAACTACGAAATTTATTTAACACCTTAAGGACAGCACATACAAGGGTTAATTGCACAATGGACCGCGCAAAGAAATTTAAAATAGTCTTCTTTAGGTGTGAGGGCAGGAGTGGATTGCAGAAGGCATAATCAGCAAATTAGGAAAACAAAGAACAGGACAGGTGAGACGTTTATCCAGAGAGCAAGTGATCAGAAAAAGGAACAGCTGTTACGCCCAGGTTATACGCTCTCTCTGCTGAATGAATAAAAGCATTTTATTAAAAACGCGTTTGCGTTTGTCTGGGTATTTACTTTGTAATCTGTGGTTTACATCTACTGTATTGCTTTGAGATCCCACTTTTAAAGGTGATATGTAAAATAAAGTTTTTTTATTATTGTTATAGAGAAACATGATCAGATTTTCCCTGGTTCAGAAAAAAGACGATTAAAATCTGTAATCTTTCCACTTGTATGTCATCGGAAATACAAGAAGTTTCTGCCTTGTGTAAGGATGGTATCAAAAAGTAATCTAAGTGGTGAGAAAGCTGTGCTCCTCAAAGCGCTTTACAGGATAAAAACAACAGCAATAGTGTTAAGATGGGCAAATTATTTTTTAAAAGAAATACAAAATGAGATATAATGATGTGTTCCGGCTAAGACATTAACGAGTACAACCCCCTTCTCTGCAGGAGTGCTGGCTGTGATGAATTAAACCGGTTTCACAGGTATTTTCAAAGTAGAAGGGGGCGAGATTTCCAGCGAAAGACACCTCCCCCCTCCAAAGCCAAGGAAGTTCAGTACTTACTAGTTAAGAAAGCTAGGCTCCTCAATTAAATCTCTTTAACATGCTAATGCGTTGGTGTAACAGTCCGGTGAAGTGGAAATCTAATAAGTAAATTGATTCTTAAAATGTAGAGAGCTTTGCAAAAAATATATTGGTGCTTTTAGAAAATATATTTCAAGGATGTAATTGCTGTGTGACAGTACGTGCAGAATTTTAGAAAACAGTGCGTCAACAAAGTACACTGTTTAGGTTACTTTAGAAGACAATGTACCAAAACAATATATGCTGTCTGGGTCGTTAGAATTAGCCGAAAGTAACTGATTAGCTTTGAAAAACAAATCTAGTGCTTCTTCTCTCACTCTATGATGTAATCTGTTTTGTCTTAGGGAAAGGGGAAATTTTGAAGGGACAAAGCACAGAGCTTTTTTACAGCGCAACATCTTATAAAAACCCTGTACTGCTTGTAACAAATTGAGTCTCTGGTTGCACTTTGCGAAGTGGGAGCAGGGCTCCCAATATTGCAATATTGAAATAAAGACCTTACTCAGGTGAGAACTCTCTCTTGTGGCTTCCTTGATAGTTATATTTCCATGACACCGGGCGTGGCAAGCTTCTAATGTCAACTCGACTCGATTGGAAGACAATGAACATATTCTAGCCCTAAATGAATTAATAGCAAACATGGTTTACATAAAATACATTTTTCCAAGAAAGTTTATAATAATACGATCTATAGTTGAAATCTGAGCCTAAATAAAAAGAAAAAGCATTTCCAGAGAGCAATCACGCTGTTTATGTAGAAAAAGTGATTAGGTTTATGAGCAATCTAATTACTTATTCGATTTAAAACACTATATAAAATAAAGTTTATTATTAATTTGCGGTGAACATTATTATGGATAAGACAAAGATAACGATCCTGATCAAAAATAGAAATCTGTGTACGCTGTAAGGTTTTTACTTCTTAAACTTTCGAATAGAAAGAAATCATCTTCCTGGTACAGCATGTATAGCAAACCAGCACGTCTTTTTTCTCCAATCAGAGGGGTTAGACGCTTTATTAAATAAGGAGATTGTCTGTTATAGTGGACGTAAAAACAAGAGTTCACTGGCATTATATTCTAGAAGACGCAGATCGACGCCAGACCAGGAGAATGCCCGCAGCGTAAAAGAAAATGCCTGATGAACTAGGGATTGGACAGTTTCCAAGTGCTTGTACAATCGATGGAAATGTTCAAATAAATGTGCAAAAGAAATAAACAAAATAATCATTTATTTCTTTATCATATGGCTAGCTAATGTCCTCTCTTTGCTAGTTAGTGGCTATGTTTCTGCGTTGGGTAGCAACGGGTGACTGTTCTCAGGCGGAAGATGTAAGCAGCTTAATTTTTGTGTTAAATATTGTTTTTTAATTAAAATTCATTCTATACAGCAATCGCATATTTGGGTACCGTTTCATACAATTTTCATGCTTAAAATGTTTAGGGAGAAATGGAAGACTGATAATGGAATGGAATGGAATTAATGATAAGTGTCTCGGTTTAAATAATTTTCATAGTTAGAAATTATGAAACACTCTGTTAAAAGCAAGGGAGTTTTTATGTCCGTTGCAGTTAAAGAAAATGCCTGACAATGTAGGGCTTGGACAGATTCCAAGTGCATTTTTGCAATTTACGTTGCATTGTCCATTGTGCTGCTGTAATACAGTTTAAAATAAGTCTAATCTGTATCAGCTTTATTTATGGCTTGCAGTTAAGAAAAAGTCAAAAACAGCACTCAAAATGCAATTTAGAGCTTTCTGGCAAGAGGGGACACCCAAATTAATAATGTAACATGCCACTGTTTGTGCATGAACAAAGTTATACTGCTATTTCCTTAGATATGCGATTAAAAAATAAATAATTTTTTTGAATCCCCAGCAGAACACATTCCATAAGATTCAGCACTTTTATATATCACCTTTAAAGGTGGCTTCTCAAAACGCTTTACAGGATAAAAACAACAATAACAGCAACAACAACAATATTGTATTTCATTGCACTTTGAAAACCAAGTAACAACTTAACTATATGTGCAAATGTTTTATGATATGTCGCTGTTGAGAATGTCTGCGGAGTGTATCTTATTTGCCTGTCTGTCCTGGCTCTCTCGCTCGCCCTCCCCCCCTCTTTTCCTCAATTCAATTCAATTCAAGGTGCTTTATTAGCATGACAGATGGGTACAATCAGTGTTGGGTATTTACTTTGCTTTGAGATTCCACTTTTAAAGGTGATATATAAATATATACAAAGATATAAACTTATGTTGCATTTGTCTGATTGTGAATCAAAAAACAAATATATTTAAACCCGCGTTTGCGATTTAAATCAAAATACGATTTAAACCAAAATAAATGTTTATATTGTAACGCCTAGGTGACTATTCATTGTTATTAAAGTGACTTAAATTCGATCATGTTGTGATATTTAGAAATATAAATTTGTTTGGTGCGAGTGAGGTTTTATTTAATCTCTGACCAAAGAAATGTCTTTTTTAAAAGAAATGTTTGTTAAAAAAAAAAGTCATGGTTCCACAGTGGGATTCGATCGCAGACCGTGTGACATGGGAGTCAGGAACCTAGCCCACAGCACCACCGCCAAGATCACATGCAGAGTGCTGAAAAAGCACTACAGAAACATTATCAACAGACAATGTACAGCGTGTACTATTCTTGTGTTGCGGTACATGAATAGAATTATATCGTTATTAATTTTTTTAGATACGCGATTCCATATTATATTCCCTTTTAATCAAATTCTAAAAGTATGCTTGTTGACTCCGGTATCTCGTTAGTTAAAGACTTCGATGCTTAAAATGTTTAGGGAGAAATGGAATACTGGTGTGTATTTTTTCTTTAAAGTACCAGCCATATACTGTATGTTTATGTTCCAAAATTAATATTGTTTATAGCCTTCACACACGTTACAGTATGCTCCTATTCTTTTTATGCTCAGCTACTAAGATTTCCCTTCAGTGGTAAAATTCCATATAAATATTCAATACTACAACGGGCACAGTAAAGACGTTTACTGTAAATCTTTCTACGACAGACCAACGACCACGAGCGCCCCTGTCGGTCAACCAATCACGTACCGCGGTACCACGCGTCATCGTGCGTCACAATGCGCAATGCCGTAGCCAATTACCTCCGGTACGTGTCTGTACCACGCACTTTGAATGGCTGCATCTGTAGATTGGCTTTGTCCCTGACCTCTACAGGCAATATATCGATGACTGCGTCAGTACCGTCACATGCTCTAACGACCACCTAGAGCATTTCTTGCATTACTTCACAATCAATTATACAGTTAACATATCTTCAACTACTCTTCTATTTCTAGACATGAACATATCCATTAATCATCCGTGACTCTCTACTTCTATTACAAACCCACAGATTTACACAGTCATGTCCTATACAGCTCATTTCACCCCACACATAGTAAAAATTCTCTCCGTTTTTTACAGTTCCTCAGGCTTCAATGACTTTGCAGTGACGACATGGATTTCCAAAACCAAGCCCTCAAAAAACAACAACCCTGTGATCATCAACTCAATCAGGAACCCCTGGCCTCACACCACATTCCATTGGTGCTTCCCTACCACCCTAACACCTTTTCTATGCCTAGGACCATTAATGACAACTTCCTCCTCTTGCAGGATGGTCCCTCCACTGGTACTCTTTTTTATGATCATCTCATAGAACTCATCCACACCAAGCACTTTGCCCTGCAACAGAGCTCATTTAATTACCTGTAAATATATATCCAATCCCACTCTCATTTAAGGCCCCTCTGGACAATTCTGGATCACTCAGATGACATCTTGTACTGTACCTCCAGCAACTTTATTTACTGCATCTCTTGCAGGAAATGCCCAGCTATCTACATTGGTAAAACAGGAAGGAGACTAGGAGACTGCTTCAAGGAACATGTCAGGGTTGTGAGGATCAAAAATCAATCCAAGCCCATAGTTTCCCATTTCACCTCTAACAGCCATGATCATACTGATCTCTCGCTCTGTGTTCTCAAAGAGGGTTTTCGGAACTCCTATTGCCTGGGGCAGAATAAAGAACAGGGCCCTGGATTGATCATCCTGGATTTATGGCCCCCATTGGTCCATAAAAACGTTGAATAATTTGTAAACCAGTAATTGTTTAGATGTAATGGATTCTCAGTTCAAATTTTATTTTGGCAGATTCATCGGGTGATCTCTGTAGCCATCCTCAAAATGTGCGATAGAAAATATGACAGATTGATTTCAAATTTGCCGAGTTGTTGCAGTGTTAAAGTTTTTAGCAGAGTGAAGGCTGTCTTTTAGGGGGCGCAGGGATACGTTCGGGCACCTCGACAACGGGAACATGACGGGTGTCCTCGAAGTTATCAACGAGTTTGATCCCTTCTTGAAAGCCAATATAGAAAAATATCTAATCTTCAATGCAGTGTATTGACTGATTTGAGACTATTGACTGCAATGGATTTGCATGAGCTGGGAGTGTCCTTCTGTTCTTGAAATAATACGCTCAAACAGGGTGGTCACTGGCCCCTGCTGTGCTGATCTTGTTGTTGTGTATAGTCGGTTTCAAAGTAAGCGTGCGCATGATTTCTGTCAGCACGCAGATTGGCTGTGAATCTGATTTATTGGTTGCATTGTTGTACTTACATTACAGGCTTTTGTAGTGTGCATGTATTTGGGCTCCCTGTGTACGTGTGTGTTCCCTGCGTTTGCCACATTACATTCCGGTTGAATCAGTGGTAGCAGCTCCTACTCCGAACGCGTCACTGAATTATTACAGTATTTTGGCTCGCTTTTTTTTTGGTAATGGGATGGGGGGCTTGATCACCTTAATCCGCCACTGCCTATTGCAAAAAGACATCTGAAACCAAAATCATCCTGAATCTAGGATCACACCTACCCTCTTCTCTCAATGATAAACTTGTTTCTTCTAATCCTCTCTATTCATTTGCAGGTTTTGACTTCACACCACTTGAATGTCCACTCTGCTTGTCTCCTGATCCCACTTCCTCTCCACTCCCAACTTTTGTTCTCCCATGCTTTATCAGCTACTGATTTTTCTCTCTCTCACACACCTGTGTATACAGGTAGAACAGGTTCTAAAGGTAGAACATTTGGAATTTTATGGAATTGGGTTTACATAATTTCATTGATTCTTTTTTGTCCAAAGGTCTTCAGTGAATTGTCCAATACACTGCTTGTTGGCTTAAACAATTCAACGGCCAGTACAATGCTCAGTGCCTCTCTTCACGCATCTTCTGTCAGATCTGCCAAGGGCAAAAAGGCAAAGATTGGCATATGATATACTGCTCCATTCTCACTGTTGCCACCTCAGCTGTTTTGTGTCCCAAAGACAAGGGTTATTTAATCTCTCAGCTGTAGTTCTATCCCTTAACAGCTTCTGAGATGTTGACCATATTCACGCGACGGTACAATGACAAACGACTGTGATGTTGTTGATGCAGGGGTTAATTTTTTTTGAATGCCTTTTGCTATAGCCACAGAAATCTGAAAATGATTATGCTTATGCAGGTGAATCAGACAGATGTGATGATCCTGGGATGGTAACACGTTTCCTTTCAGGCATGCTGTTTCACTCACAGAGCTAGTTTCTTCGTTTCTGTAAGCTAGTCTGTTGATTGTTACTATCCCATCCCAGGATCATCACATCTGATTCACCTACATTATCATTTTCAGACTTCTTTAGCTACAGCAAAAGAAATTCAAGAAAATAAATTAACCCCTGCATGAACAACATGACAGTCATTTGTCATTGTACTTTCACATGAATATGTTCTACATTCTCAGAAGGACAGCATTTCATTCTCCAGGCAACCTTCAATCATGCAGATAGCAACCGGAAGATGCTCATTATTAAATCGGAGAATGATTGTATCTTGTACAGTTGTTACAAAAAATACACTAATGTCTTTTGATTAGTCATTTATATAGATACCTCTCAACTATATCATCAACTAATTCTGGCAAGTCCATACTCAACTTAAATACACTGAGTACTTGAGATCTTGGAAATCACATGACTGGAGCTATTTTTTTTAATCCCACATTATAATAATAATCAATCTACAAAACTACTTAATATTAAAATGTAAATACATTTTAATTGTTCCCAATGTGATGTGTTATTTATGTAAATCTAGACTGTTTTGTTTTCATTATATTTCTGTAGTTTTTTTGCATGATTTTTTATTAATCATCTTTGTTGTACTTTTTGTGGCAACACTGAAAAAGAGACTAGGAAGCATAGTTTAGGAAGAGGCATCTCTATTCCTTTTGTTATAAATCAATACTAGAATTTAAATGTAAGAATATAAAATTGACCATATGTCATAAATTTGTAAAATACAAATTCTGCTAGGGTTTGATAAATGCAAACACAGTTCATCTTAAAAAATAAAAGGTTACAGTGTTTTTTTAAAGGTCTGTTTGTTTTTGGCTGTATAATAAAACTAATTAACATGGATTAATTTTTTGTAATTCATATTGTTTTTTTTACCAACTAAGAAAGACAACAAGCACAGCTTTAATTTTCTCAACCTTCAATGGCGATTATATTAGATTCAGAAAAGTTTTAATATACAAAATAGCAATTAAGGTATATTAAAAAGACACAATACAGTCAAGGATGTTATATTGATAGATTTTATCTCTTGAGAACTGCAGATAAAACCTATGGAAATAATTAATACAGATTAAATTGCAAGATGCTGGTGCTCTTTAGGGATGCTGCATAATAGATATTTTCTGTCCATCTATCTAACAATGATAATTCCATTTCTTTCCAAAACCTCCCAGGAGACAAGAAGAGTTCCTTATTAAATTTGGATATGTGAATGAATTAAATAAAAATTCAGATTTAAGGTCTACATTCAGCACATGGTTTTCTACAAGTCAATGTTCTCTCCAAGCATACAGAATACTAATGCATGCTTTGTGCAGGCTTGTCAAGTACTCTACCAAGAGGTGTCAAAGTATATTTTAGCTATAGTCAGTTAAATCCCACAAGACCCTATCTTGTCTTTATGTTGACAAATGAACAAGCATATGAAACCATGGATCTCAGCCTCTGTCAGCTTTTTCTCTGGATCACAACACCCTTTTCATACACAGCTGTTTTCTTTGACTTTTGTACATTAATTCTTCCTAAAGGGCATTCTTCACTTCTTTCAAAAGACAATTCTGGTACCCATTTCTGGTGATGAATATGTGGTAAGATTGAACAGAAAAATATTGCTTTTCAGCATGCAAAAAAAGATTACCACTGTTTACCACTGTATTAACAGTATCACAAAATTCTTCAGAAAGAATTATAAGAAAACAATATGTTTTTTTCCTAATTCTATGACTACAGTAAATCATTTGAGTTGTATAAGAGTACCTTGAATGGCAAAATATACCTTTTGATTGTGGCATGTGATACAACATCATCAGGAAACGGACATAAGAAATGCTACAAACAAGAAAAAGCAACTTGATCCATCTAGAAAAAAAACATTAGACATGGTATTTCCTATGAGTATACGGTGAATTTCTCATCCAAAAAAATCAGTTTTGTATTGAAACATGCTGTACATCATAAATGGAAATAAATGAAGGAAAAGATTAAGTGCAAGCGTACACCCACAAACAGCTACTGGTAAAAAAATATACAGTACAACAGATTTCAGATTTCTCAGAATTATTGTCGGACATTTTTTATTTTGAAGGCCATTCTACTAAACATGGCTTCCCTAATAATTTTCCGTAATTTCCAATTTCTAATTATTTCTGTACCAGGGATCAGCAATGTAGAGCACACATCCTATGAGTGACTTGCAAAATGATTTTGAATGGCATGTGCAATAGAAGTCTAAATAATATTGAAGAATCATGGAATCTGGAAAAAATTAGAATTATTAAATGCTGTACAATCTCAAAATTATACCACCAATTAATAGATTTTTTACATAGAAATTAAAAATAATTAAATTCATGTACTATATTATTTTCAGCAGGCCCAGCCTATCTTAATTCACGGGTAAGCTTGTGATTCGTGCCCACTTATCAAATTAATAAATAATAGGTTTATTCCATACTGAAGAGAGAAGAAAGAAAACACAATGTTTCTGCTGTGGAGCCTTCTTTGAGTGTAAGAAATAGGATAAGATAGGGCAGTCAGCAAAGATAATTGTAAGGGATCCCATTGATGAGGTATGAGGATCCTATGCAGATGAAGGAGAGGGAAGATAGTGAAACAGGCATAGAATCCAAATCATTAGGTGAGTTCATGGTCAAAAGGCAAAAGGAAGTTCAGAAACCAAACAATTCAGAGACAGGCATACAATCCAAAACACTAGGCAAGTCCGTGGTCAAAAGGCAAATGGAGGTTCAGTAGCCAGTAGAAGTATCGCAAGAGGGGTTCAAACAAAGGCGAGGTAAGAGCTCATCCGGAGAGGAATCAATACCGAGCAGTGGAAAGCGAGTAAAGATTGTTTAAATAGCGTTGCCTACCACACGGTAGAGAGTGTGCTGATGGATTAACACGTTCTGATGTATTTCTGCTATAGGAGTTAAGAAACCCTACTTTGAGAACACAGACAGAGAGATCATTGTGATCATGGCCATAAAAGGTGAAATGAGAAACTGCAGGCTTAGAGAATTTTTTCATCTTCATAGCCCTAACATGTTCTCTGAAGCAGTCTCTGAGTCTCCTTCCTGTTTCCCCAATGTAGATGGACATTTACTGCAAGACATACAGTAAATAAGGTTGCTGGAGGTACAAGATGTCATCTGAGTGATCTGGAATTGTCCTGAGGGGCCTTAAATGAGTGTGGTGTTAGGTACAGTATGTACTTGCAGGTGATCCAGCAAGCTCTGTTGCAGGGGAAAGTGCCTGGAGTGGATGATTGCTGAAGGCAGTCAAGGGAGCTGTGAACAAGAAGGTAACGCAGTTTAGGTAGTTGGCGATATGAGATGATAGGGGGGTCAGGAAATATGTCCCCAAAGGAAGGAACATCCTGTATGATTGGAAAGTTGTCGTTAACGGTCCTGGGGATAGAGAGAGTGTTAGGGTGGTAGGGAAGCACCAAGGGAATGCAGTTGTTAGGCCAGGAGTTCCTGATCGGGTTGATGGTCCGAGGGCTGATTTTGGCTTGGGTGAGGGCCCTGTCCATAGCACGGGTGGAGTGTCCTCTGTTGATGAAAAAAGAGTGCATTTTGAGTGCTTGGTTCAGGAAATCGATGTCATCACTGCACAGTCGTCATACCAGACAAAAACTGTGTAAAGGGGAGAGAGTTTTTAGTATGTTTGGGATGAAATGAGCTGTAAAGAATATACTTTTGTGAATCTCTGGGTTTGTTATAGACCGAAGTAGAGAGTTGGGGGATGGTTAATGGATAGGTTTATGTCTACAAACAGAAGGAGGAAGATATGTAAACTGTATACTTGAGGGATGGGTGGAAATTGGTGAAGTGATGCAGAAAGTGCTCTAGCTGGTCTTTAGAGCATGTGGCGGTCATCATCTATGTATTGCCTGTAGAGGTCCGGGACAAAGCCAGTGTAGGAAGAAAAGAAGCGTTGTTCTACCCAGATTACAAAAATATTGGCATAGCTGGGTCCCATTCTGGTGTCCATGGCAACTCCACTAACCTCCCTCCAACCCGATCAAATTAATTATACTTAAGTGGGGAGTCAAACATTTTGCACAAAATGGTAAATCCTAAGAGATCAAAAATAGATGTTTACTCATTCCATCCTTCTAGCAGAGATGAATACAAATGTATACAACATGAATAATAGTTGCTTGTGCTCTATGATGTGAGAGTAAAAATCATGCTGTAGAGGGAAGTTTCAGAAATTGCATAATGTGTTGTAAAACACTGAAAGCCATTTACAGATGGTGAATATATAAAAAGATACTTATCAGTTTTTGTATGCTTTGTTCAATGGTTAATCTAATAAAAAAATAATTTCCAGAACATAATACTTACCTGTGTGTGTCAGATCAATGGAATAAGCATAACGGCGGATAACATAAACAACATAAACAACAGGTTTAAGGAATGTTAAGGGTGGTGTTAATGAATGATATACAGTACTGTATAGAGCCATACTTCATGAGTTTAAAGATATAAATACACTGTGATTAGAAGTTCTTGCAAGATATTTTGATATAGTCTGCCAAAGCCTTATTATTCCTCAAGAAATTCTTTGTATATAGAATTCTAGATCTGAGCCTTAAAACGTGATGACTGCAGTGGTAAAGTGTAGTAGTATATTTTCTTGTTGCTTGATTGCCCTTACACAAATTTTAACAACTAAGCAAGAGACTGAAGAACAGGACTAGGTACCACCACAAGGCAAGGGAGAACAACTGGAAATATTAATCTGTCAAGAGAAGACATGCCAAGCACATGGAGTGAAAAAGGCTTCAGCCACTTAAAATCTTTCCATGGCAAAGAATATTATTACATATATGAAAAAGTACATCTAAATGGGACTGGAGTTCGGCAGTGGTTTTCTTGGTGCAAGAATCCAGAGAAATTCCAAAACATTTAAATTAGAATAGAATTTCTAGAAAACAGATCATGCACGAATGATCTTGCATTAAGAAGTAAAACAGGATAAGATAGATACGAAATTAGTAAAATTAAATGGCAACAGTTTACTTTTTTAATTTCAATGTAAAACACCACAGTGTGGGGTATCATAAATTGGATTATTGATAGGTGGGTTAGGGTAAAACAAACACCAAGTAGCCATGTTACGACCCCAAGTGTCTAAGGGTAAAGGGGTGTAACTTAAGGATAATTCTTTTGGAAGCAGGTGGGTTTTGGTGAGGGACTAGGAAGTGTGATAAGAGTAAGGAACTAGAGTGGTGCCAAAGAAAAGAAAATAAACAAAATGGAGCTGGCTAGGACAGTGAGGGAAAGCTAATCTGACTACAAAAGAAAACCCAAAACACACGGTCTTCGGCCTCTTCAACACCCTAGCTAACCTGCACTGACTACTCAAAACCATACAAGACAAACGGCACTCACCTGTACTAAACTAGTGTACTAATACAAAATCAACTAAGTGTAAGTGTACCCAACAACCTAAACTAACCTTATATACAAGAGTTCACACACAAAAAAAACAAGTGAACCAGGAATACAAATAAGGGAAAACAAGAGTAATCAACAGGAGCAGGGTACAAAAGAACAAAAAAGTTGAACATGTAACACTGGAGCAAGGTAATGGCAAAACAAGGATGAACACACAAACAAACGAAAGTACAAAGAAACTAACAAAAAAAACCCAACAAAACAACAAAGCTGAAGCTATACAAAAAAACACACACACAAAGCAAAACAAACCAACAAACGAAGCCAAAGCAATAACCAGAAGCGAAGCGAAAACCAAAACCAAACGGGACAACAGTCAAACAAAAGGCCTTTTCTTCCTGAAAGCCTCCATATTATATAGTGAATAAAATGACTTCTGATTGGCTGAGGGCTGATTGATGATGACATCATATTGTCTGATTGATGATGACATCATACAGTGGTGTGATGGTTGGCCAATGGGGAAGGGAGAACAATCAAGGGTCAGCAGTGTGGACATAATATATTATTCATAAAGTAAGTTCCTCAGTTGTTTACTCCTTCTGGTACAGCTTGCATAGCAGAAGACCTGTCCTCTATCATCAAACAGCAGATGATGACTCCAAAAGCGATTAGCTTCTGACTTCTTAAATTGTTACTAAACCAATTGTCTTCCAGCAACTGATCAGGTGACTGTGGGCAGTTGCTCATTCCCCACACCCTTCTGGGGAATATGGTACAGACAGCCATCTCCATTTTGTCTGGAGTCACTGTCCTCGCACATTCAGATTTTACATGGAGTAGAGAAAAAATAAATCCTAAAACCAAGTAAATAAGAAATAAAAAAACAATAAATAAGGCCATTTTAAAAAACTGGAATGTATTTTTCAATAGAGATCAAAATACATAATAAAAAAGTTATTTCAATACTACAAGGGCAAAAAATTATATCAAGAATGAAGTAAAATATACAGTATCTGGGAAAGAAATGTGAAACATGAGACAATGAAAGGGAAATGACTGATGCACTAAAATGAGTATTGCACTCAGGTGTTCACTGTTACGTCCCAGTGTGTGTTCTGTGTGTGTTTTTTTCTATGTTCCACACTGCTGACCCTTGATTGTTCTCCCTTCCCCATTGGCCCACCATCACTCCACTGTTTCAGTATGATGTCATCATTAATTAGCCTCAGCCAATCAGTGTTCAATCAATGTTTTTGGTTTGGTTTGGTTTGGACTTTCGTCTGTTTGTGTGTTCATCCTTGTTTTGTCATTACCTTGCCCCAGTGTTACATGTTCAACTTTTGTGTTCTTTTTGTGCCCTGCTCCTATTTATTACTCTTGTTTTCCCTTATTTGTCTTCCTGGTTCACTTGTGTTTTTGTGTGAACTTTTGTATATAAGGTAAGTTTAGGTTGTTGGGTACACTTTACACACTTAGTTGATTTTGTATTGGTACACTAGTTTAGTTCGGGTGAGTGCCGTTTGTTTTGTATGGTTTTGGGTAGTCAGTGCAGGTTAGCTAGGGTGTTGAAGACGCAGAAGACCGTGTGTTTTGGGGTTTCTTTTGTAGTCAAATTAGCTTTCCCTCACTGTCCTAGCCAGCTCCATTTTGTTTATTTTCTTTCCTTTGGCACCACTCTAGTTCCTTACCCTTGTTATCATACTTCCTAGTCCCTCACCAAAACCCCCCCTGCTTCCAAACAAATTATCCTAAATGTTACACCCCTTTTCCCCTAGACACTTGGGGGCGTAACATTCACTAAGAAAGAAATCAACAACATGGCAGCAGAAGGACAAAGTTCTGTATTGGATAGTTTTAGAATAGAAGATACAGTAGTGTTTTAAGTATTTAGAATAATTCAAGATTAATAAATCCCTGTGGCCTGATGGTCTCTTACTAATTGTTCTCAAGAAATCAAGAGATGTTATTCAGAAGCAATTGTCACAGCTCTTTTAACAATAGCTTAAGACAGGAGTTTTGTCCAAGTACTACTGCTAATGTAGTACATGTCCATATAAACAAAGAGATAATTAAATCAAATAACACATACCATAAAGACCGGCTTTTTTTATATAAGATTGTAGAAATAAGTATAAGAATCAAACTGGAAATTAACATACTTTATATGAACATTATAATCCTAGGTGACAGTTACAGTAACATGGAGTTAAAATGGTAAATCTTTCATAACCATCTTGTTAATTCTTCAAGTAAGCAACAATGATAATGGCACACACATGGCATAAAATATGATGTGTTTAGATTTTTAAAAGGTTTTTGATTTAATTAATATTAAAGTTTAATTCTCAAACTGCACGAGGCAGGGAAACACAAGTGTTTGGATTAAGAATTGGAAATTAAAAAAACAGGGAGTTACAAAAATAAATTGTGAATACTCATATTTTGTTGATGTACTAAATGGAGTATGTAATAGGACCACTGCTTTTCTTGATTTACATCAATGATATAGATTCTGGTATACTTAGCGAATGAGTCAAGTTCACATCTGATACCATGTACTGTAGGAGGATTAGCCAATTAATTTTGTAGAAGAAGCAAATGAAATTAAGAAATATTTAGATAAAATTCAAAACTGGACAAACACCTGGCAGATAACATCTTAGATTTTCCAGAGACCTATGTCTAGAACACCCAAAAAACCGTAGGCTGTTACCAAGTATTCAACTGTTAAATAACGCCCACAGTGGCCAAAAGAGGAGATAAGCTACTTTCTAAACTAAATAAAACACAACCTGTGTTAAATTTCTCCCTCTGCAAACCCAAATGCCACAAAATAAATGGGAATCTCTCTCACTATTCCAGAATGTACTCACTAACCAGGAGAGGACATTTTTAATTGAGAAACACTTTACACAGGAAATCCAAGTTCTCTAACAGCAAGCTCTCTTAGCTTCAATATGGTCTTCCTAGTTGATCTTGAGCAGGGAACTCTCACCTGACCTATGTTCTGTCTCCTACTCTCCTGTGGTCTGTTCCCCCCTCTCTCCTCATGTTCTCTTATCTTTTTTTCAGTTCATCTGCTTTATCCTACACTTTTGATGCTCTTAATCATTTACCCAAAATTTAATTAACTATGATAAACCAGAAGACAATGATAAACCAGAAGACAACTACGTAAAAAGCCCTTGGTGTTTGAAGCTCTAAGAAGTGGAAATGTTGACAATAACTAGTCATTATCCATTGTCTCTAGGTTCTTCCATAGTCACTTACAGCTTTAAAAATAAAGAAAATAATGATTAGATTCTTCAAGATTTCTTAGATGTTTTCAATAAGAAGGTAAGTGAATAAAACGTTTCTCCATGTGTTCTTTTGTTTCTACAGGCATAAGAAAATGCCTCTAAGAGAAATATAAATCATTGATGCATATCAGCACCTACAGTAATTGTATTGTGTTAAGATTTAAGATCAATGGGAAACTGAAATCTAAGTAGAGGGAATTAAATGTTTCTAGTTCTCACCATCCAGGCAGTCACAAAATCTCCCATCCAGGTTCCTACTGCTGCTAATTTCATGAAACTTTCATTTCTGATGCCCATGTACTCTGTCACAATGTGTGGACTGCAAAGAGAGAAAGAAAGACAGTCAGCACTGGTAAATGTCATAATGTCCACTGGCAGAAAACTATTCATTTCAACCCACTGCTGTGGACACGGAGTGGTTATTTTATAATCTTTCATATTATGGGTAACAATTATACATCCTTGTTGTCTACAGAAAGATCAGTTCTTACAAGCAAATTTATTTTAATGCACATGAAGTTAAAGTATTTTCTATTGTTTGTTCTTAGCATCACATTCCACGTACCTGTAATATGTGAAATTGTTAGCACCTCCATGATTGGAGGGCATTACCATCCAGTACACCCTCAAAATGCTTACCAACCCTTATTTCTGACTGAACAGATATAGTATGTGAACAGTCTATCATGATCTTTATATATCTGTATATCTTTTGTCTGGCAAGCTGATAGTGTCCTATGGAACCTTATTAGCGCCACTAAAGAAATATCTCATTTATACGAGATAGTATTGCATTTTTATGAGAAATGTATCTCATTTATATGAGAAAAGTCTTGTGTTTATACAAGAAACATATTCTGTTTTTACAAGAAAATTATTGCATTTATACAAGAAAAGTATCTCTTATATACAGAAAAAGTATTGCAGTTATATGCAACAGTTAATTTGTGAACAATCTTGCTTACTATATTAATACTGTGTATTGCATTGTACCTTATAGGCAATAATATTATCCCTTGCAAAGTAGCATTGACTTTAACAACAGCAGAACATTGTCACCCTCCTCTTTTTCTCTTCATATATCATATATCTCACTTTCTCTCATATAAACCATCTTCATGGCGCTAATAAGCTTCCATTGTCCTGGCCACTTCAAGCTCACCATACTCCAGAGGCACCCTGGCCTAACAGTAGCAGGATTGTAATACTCAATTTAAGCCACTTTTGGCTAAGACACTAGGGATATTTTAGTGTTCCTTGGAAATGGAGAAGTGGTGTAGGGTGGCATGGCACAAATGGATAGGAACAACAAACAATCCTTACAAACAGACTATCTTTGCTCTTTTGTAACTGTTTTTGATCAGCTTTTCTAGTGCAAGAAACAGTATATTGTCCATGTGTGAACAAATTATTATGCCTAAACTTCACTGGCCCTAGGCTTTAAGTGTTTTTTTTTCACTTGGCCATGTCAGCAATTGTGAAAATGCTTTTTCTGCAAAAAAATATTAAGCAGCTGCATTAAGGGTGGATTATAAATCATACACCATCAATATTATATTCATTAGATTATTTTGACAGAGCTTCATTAATGGAATTGTGAGGTGTCTAGTGACTGATCACTTCAGTTCATCCAAAAATAACCTCCTTGATTAGAATAAGGATTTATGTCCGCATTAACTCAGTTAGATGTTCAGTATCTTGGACCTTGTCCAGCTTCCAAAGAGGTCCCACAGGGAGTCATTTGCTCTCTGCAAAATTATAATCAATATTTCTTGAAACTCAAACTGCTGCACAGTAAATTCGCTAGATAATTCATACCAGAGGAAAACACCCCTCTTCAGAAAGTGTTGGATAATTAGTTAGGGAAATTTGGTGTTATGAAGGGACTTTAACATCTGCAGAAAATATCTGCAGAAAATGTAAAAATGTAGGTATACCTTTAGAGAATTTTTTCGAATCATGATTAAAGGCAAAAGTTTTTCGACTTATTCATGTTTGTTGAAATTTTAATTACCTTCAGAGAAGATGACCTAATCAGACAGATGAGGGAGGTTGTACATCAGGACATGAAAAATCAATACCAAATGGTTAGTGCATGGTTTAAGTCAATGTTTTTTCAAACGTATTTTCAGAACCTTTATGTGTTGCTTGTTGATAATTAAAACGGATATTCTATTGGTCCAACATATAAATATGGCTAATACTGTATCATTTAACTTTTATTTTAAGTACTGAATTTATATAAGAAACCATCTACTTAAAATATGCAAAACATTTACAGCTGAAAGAAAAATCCATCAAAAAGATTTTTTTTAATTCTTTGTTCTAATGTTTGATTGAAAAGTAAATTGTTCCATATTTTATGTTTTACATTGTAAGTTCTCAAGATCCTACTCTGGCTTTGTCTCTACAGGAAATAATGGTGGCTTAGTATGTGATTCCAAGCCAATCACAATCAGACCCAGATTGATGAGAAAGATACTAAAATCATTTCAGGATTGTTCTCAGAAAGATACTTTCAATTCATTAAAAAGATAAAAGAAAAATGGTAGAATCACATCAAATCTTAAATTGTTTACTTCAATCATCCAATTGTCTATTTACCAGTTGTTTATTATTAAAACAGTATTTAAATGTTTATTTAATGACTTTACCGCAACATTTTTTCTGTATTTTTTACTGTCTGACTTTTTTCATGACTGACTAATTTAACAATAAAATACTAACAGTAATTATAACATTGTTGTATAATGACAATTTAAATGAAACAGACACAATTCATAATTAATGTTAATAAATTTTAAAAGAAATTTGGGAAATATTCAGACACAACAGTAATAAATAAATAAAATCTTGCTATTCAGATTGGCAATTATACATGTTTATTTCTGCAGTAAGACTAGTGCTATCAAAAGAGTTACAAACACAATGAAAAACATTGTGTTTTCTTTCTTCTCTTTTTCAGCATGGAATAAACATATTACTTGTTCCTTTGCAGCCTACGCATGCTGACGCAGCTACCCATCTGAACTATTAGATGTGTATGCCTTCCAAGGTTTACATTTGGGTAGTCCATTAAGGAGCATCCCTACAAACTGGGTCATACAGGACCATCAAGGAAAGTTTAGACAAAAAGGGATGAAGAAGTACGAAGGGAGAGGAGAGACTAGGGAATTGTCTTGACTTCCCAAAAGGGGATTAAGGTGTTACAAATCTCAGAGCTGGTTCGGGGCTTCAGGTCACCATAGCTGTCCACGGAAGGGACTATCCACCTGTGCTATGGACAGTAGGTCTACTGGTTAAAAGAGCCATGGTAGTGTAGCGGCGAGGCTTAATAATAAGGCAGAATTAAGTGTTTCTGAGCTTCCCAAATGAGGCCCCATTTCTCTGTTCATCTCTGTGGTGCAGCCACAGAGAAACCATTCATGCAAGATGTTTTCTTTTGATAAGGACAGCTCCCAAAGGGGGATGCACTTAGCTAAGCCTGGCTATCATGATCAATGGTTATCCATTGGCGCCTATCTGTCTAGGGAGTGCCAGTTGGACATCTGGACTGCATTACTAAGTGTCAGGAGTAAGTGACTCATATCTCACCTTGATCAACCAATCAGGGACTGGTAGGGCCGAGTAACCCACGTAGGACTCTGATGCCCATGGAACTTTCAGCCAATCAATGAGCTGAAGTTCCTCCAGGTAAAAACAGGCAACACAGAGAGCCTGAGAGATTCAGATTCAGATTCAGATTCAGATTGAGATTCAGATTCAGATTCAGATTCAACAATTCTAAAGGGAATTCAAAGGAGAATCCCAAGGGCAGGACATTCTCGCAGCGCGCCTCCTGACCATCCTGAGACTCAGCCCGGACAACCACGGAACGGCCAGTGTGTCCGAGTGCCAGAACTTTCCTTTGTTCTAAGAGTCTAGAGTGGAGGTTGCCAGAGAGTAACCAGCAGCAGGCCTCGTGAACCGGTCGGAACTGTGGACAGCTGAATTACTATTCAGAACTAGCTCTTCATCAGGAACGAACCGGTCCTCTTCCTGACTTGCTGGGACCCACAGTCATCTTTTCTCCTGTGCACAACTTTGCTAGTTAAAGCCAACAATGAGCATCAGCAGCGCACCGTCGCAAGCCGCACAGCACAGCCTGGCACGTAGCCAGAGAGCGCGGATTGGACAGCAACAGCCTGCAACTGTTTCTTTGTGCCCGCAGGAGATCTGAATCCCCAAAGATTGGATGAGTATTCAACTTCAATGCATTACAGCTCGAGAATTCAATTGTTATCCAAACCAGTTGATATCAATTTAATTCCTAAGAGTTATGTACTTGTTTGAGTATCTAATGTAGAAGTTGTAACCAAGTTCACTTTACGAAACGGTCTTAATGAATGATATACTGAACGTATGTCCTCTTGATATGTGTAACTCTTTGTAACTGACCGAATATACCTTTTGTATTCTGATAACCCTCTCGATAAGATCTGTTAAGTTTACATGCATATTCTATGTATTAATAAATGTATCCTCGTGTATTAGTACCTGTGTGTGTGCGTTGTTTGAGTTATATCGCATGGTTGGATTCTAAAGCCATCAAAATAATCAACTTTGTGATTTACTGCTACAATTAATAATTGTCTCAGTAAATGCCCAAACCCTACAGAACTGGTGCCTTCAGAGAGCCACTATTAATTTACATATTTGGCGTCCCTGAACCGGTTTTCACTACAGTAGCACTCCCAAGAACAGTTTGTCAGAAAAGGACTAGCTCCTGGAAGGCAGCATAGGGAAACAAAGCCCTGTTTCAGTACAAAACCTGAGAAGACTCCCCATGAGAAGAAATGGTGTTAATGTGGGAAAAACAAAAAAACAGTGGAGGTCATGGTGTCCCTGAAAGCCAAATGTCCGGTTTTGGATTTAGAGTGGCACGACACCTTTGGCACTGGAGATATTTGGGAAATTTTGTACTCTAAAGCAGTAAAGCACCAGGACTATGTAAGAAAAATTTAGTTGCAGGTGAATTTGAACTCCTAACAAAATGTGTGTAGCTGGGGCCCTGCATGATGCATATGGTAGGTACTGTACTATAGCTATTGGAAGCGCACACTAAGGTGCTCATGTCTGCAGAAGAGCTAAGATTTTCCTACAGCCATGAACGTGAGTCACAGCACCATGCACAATACATCATCGTGCTCCTTTGTCTTTGACATGGCAATATTTTAGCCATACAATACATCTAATGTAACAGAAAATCTTATGCTGCAATACATCTGTTCATGTAACAGAAAATCATATGCTGCAAGTAGCATACATTATTTCCACATTTTACGTGATTGCCTGAGAGTACATCATTAATAGAATAAAATTAATTACCAGCACTACCTGCACTTTTTACGTAATTCAGAAATATAATACCAGATATAATATTACTCAAATATTATATTAATAAGTGCAGTTAAATGTATGCTTTATTGTATTACTGATGTTTGGTTTATTCTGAAATCCTGCTTAAAATATATATATGTGTTGTATAAGCATTTCTCACAATATCTTTAAACATAATCATATCAAACACATTTTTATAATGGCAACACAACAAATATTAGAATGTTATGTTTTACATAAATGTTATATTTCTTACCATTCCTTTTACCTTAATTATGTGCTTGGGTTTATTCACATGAACAATTACATTTTATGGCTTATGTATTTGTGTATATTTTATATGCATTTTATGTTTTTTGAGGGGATTTGCATACATCTGTTTGTAACTATAACTTACTAACTTACTAACCTAGCACTGCTCTTCTGCCAAATACATTTTCCCATTTATGTTAGCTGATTATGGTCTGAACAACAATCATCAATGGCTATAAATGACAGCCTGACAATTTGGCTATAACCTGTAATTAACAGGAGCTATACGTGTTCATATTCTCAAGTGTTTCCTCTTGACCTACTAAATATTTTTAACCTTTAAATATTGATGTGCTGCTGTATCCTCTTGGGGGATTGCTGTATGTTTTCTATTGTTCCACACACTAATGCATCTTTCTGATTCACAGACATGACAGGTTTATAAATCAGGTTCTTCTGAATCTCTGATTGCCAATTACATTCTCCTGCCACTCTACAGCTGTATTCAATACCCAGTTACTAGTACATCATTTATTAGTCGTAAGACAGACAAAGCAGTTCTCAATTCACCTGACTCTTAAGAGATGACAATACAGCTGTGACCATTTTCATTTTTTTAAGTTTTATTTGTTGCTTATGCTAGCAGAGTACCAACTGCATAAACACCATGTCACTGATAACACGTAATAAGAGAAAACAATACAGCTGTGACTCATTACTGCCAGTTTTAATGAACTGTTTGGAATGCCTTCAGCAGGTCTAGTGTGTTAACTCTTACTTCCTGCTGAGGCACTTTTGATTTTACCGCATTCATCATCTCCCCTGGAGCCCATCTACTCTGGTCCTGATGGACATCATATGGTGCTTCATCTTGCGGCTACCAGCTGCTGTAGAATAAACACCTGCACAAGGTCCCCACAGATTATACACTTCATCTGTATGACAACTACAGTCACCATATGTGGTTGGCTCTGATTAACAGTGTTACACATACAATAGCAAAGCACTTTACCTTCAGAATCTACAAATAACTACAGTATATGTCTTACATGCATCTGATAAGGCCTGTATCTTAAAATCTTCAGTTTGGATTGAACCCTTTTTGTTTTGTCATTGTTCAGAGCTCACATAAACATAGGATTCTACCTACTGCAACCTGCAAACATAATAATATGAAATGGCATCAGTGAATTGCTTTAAATTTGAAAATATGATTATTTCCCTTCAACAAATTAACTCAAAACTGTGTGGAATGGCCAGTGAATTGACATAGAATCATGCATCTATTTTAACAAAAGCAAATGCTGCCTTATTTAAAAATTAAATGTCTATTCAATCTTTTATTGTTTCATTTATCAAAACAGTAGATGCAGTTTATGTCTTTCTTTAAGTACTGTAGGTTTGAAGTTCACATGGATATATGTGAACATCTTTAGTAGGGTTACTACAGCTATACAGGTTTTCTTACTTCACCAAATTGTACATACAGTATATAGTATACAGTAGATATTGCCATATTGTGTGTGTCTGATTGCTGACAAGTCATTTTATTGGTCCATCCTCCTTTAAAAGATGTGACCAGTATTTGTACAGCTTTAATACACTCTGAATTAATTATCATAACTACAGTATTTATCAATAGAAAGGGGAAATAATAAACTAACAAGACATAGATTAAACACAATTACACCAATTGTACATAAATTTAGTATCTGTTTATTGCAGAATAGTGTAAAATGGTAGATGCTTAACTGCTGTTTAATTTTTTAAATCTTAGAGATCAGGTCACGGAGTAATTATCATGAAATGAAAGGACAGAAATATCTAAAATATTCCTAGAACATTACAAAAAAAAAATTCTGGAGCTCAAAAGTAGTCTGATGGTGTCATAGTGTCACAAACTTGTAATCTTTACGTTAGGAGCTTTAAAGTCATACAGAAACTTCCTGTGCACTACCTTTCTTATTATTTTTGATTTTTATCAGCACAATGAAAAAATAAAGAGGGATAAATTCCAGTATCCAGAGAGCTGTAATTGATTTAACAACAAAGTACTCTTGTTTAATGACATGGTCACAATCCTTCTTTTAACAAATGTACTCTATGAAAATGAATATGTATCTATCCTTTTTAAAAATAAGGGTCAACATTATATTTATAATGTTACTAATATGCATTTTCAAGAAACATGTATTAATGACAGTTAGCCAATTTTATGAGATAAGGTATGCCTTACTTAAAATGACAATAATGATAAAAGTTCAGTACTGTAGGTCAAAAACATGAAATGTCATTGTGTAAATTGCAAAGGCGGTGGTTAATTCTACAATGAAACATCAGAAGTAAAATACACAATTATTTGGTGGTGGAGCCTTCTTCAGGCTTGTGTAGGTGAGAGGCTGGGAGATGGGAATCTGATATGTGAGGTGGGAATGGAAAAGTAGGGGATTGGTAAAAGGATAGGCGGAGAGATGATTGAAAACATTAAAAATAGATTAGTCTATCACTGAGCGATGGGGGCTGTGTGATGCTTGGTTCTTTTATGTCTTTGTAGTACACGAGTCTTTGAATTCCTGTGAAAGGGCACAAAAAGAGCAGTCAGTGTAATCATGGGAGAAGTAAAATACTGAACTATCAGCTTGGAGAGGTCTTTGATCCTAACTGCTCCGACATGTACAGTACACTGAAATGGCTGGTCAGTCTTGTTCCCTCAATGCAAAAGGCAGTATACATTCAGAAAAAATATACTTATATGAGATTGCAGGTAAAATTGCACTTCTGTTGCAGTTGAAAGGGCCTAGTATGGATGACACCTACGGTTGAGGGAAATGCATGACATGATTGGTGTGTCTGAAAAAACAAATTCCGGCTGAAAGGTCATTTTGCGAAATCAAGAAAGTGTGTTTAATGACCTTGGGAACAGACAGTTGTAGCATGCCGGTATTAGGACAGCTTTGATACAGCTGTTCTACCACTAGAGGCCACTGTATGGCTTCAAATTTGGTGCAATCTGTGAAAACTGAAACTGTGCGAGCAGATTTTTTATGTTTGTAATGGAAGGAGATAAATGTTGACCCGGAGCACCATTGAGAAAATTCTTAATAAGCAAGGTTAGGGGAGAAAAAAAGTTTGGTGCTGAAATTTTATTTTATACTGTAGTTATATCAGGATGTAATTTAGTATATTCAATATATTTTGGTCAATATGTAAATAAACATATGCCTTTTTGTGGTACGGGTCCTGAAAGTGTGACCGAATATAATACATTTGCAGTTTTAAGGAAATATTCTATGCTGACAAACTAGAAGAATTGATCTTTTGATTCTTGAATGGATTAGATTTCAAGGGCAAGCATTAAAATTCCTGAAACAAGGTGACAGAATTAAACCTATGAGGGTAAGATGGCTTCCTCTCGTTGAGTCAGTAATATAGAAAGTCTACACTCCCTAGAACTTTTTTCACATTTTGTCTGTGCCTCAGAATGTAATGCATTTAAATGGGGATTTTTCTCCTCTTATGGACACACCATACAGTACGTCACATGTCTAAGGGAAAAATGTTTTTTATGGAAAAATGATATATATATATATTAAAAATACAAAAGTGAATAATTGGATACGTCTCCACTCCCTTGAGTTAATACTTTGAAAAAGCAGTACAGGCTGGATCTATTGGGATAGGTTTCTAACAGCTTTGCCCACCTAGATTTGGTGATATTTGACCATTCTTCTTTGATGAACAGTAAACTCCAAGTTCGTGATTATATTTAGATTGGGGCCCTGACTGGGCTACTCAAGGACTTTTACCTTTTGTGTTAGCCACCCCAGCTTTGGCTGCGTGTTTCAGGTCAATGTCATTCTGAAAGCTTAACTTCCATCCCAGTTTCAGCTTTCATTCAGAGGACAGCAGCGTTTCCTCAAGGATTTCTCTGTACTTTTCTACAGTACATTTGGTTTTTCTTGTATTCTAACAAATACCCCAGTCACTGCTGATGAGAAACACTCCTACAATATGAGGCTGTCCTCATCACGCTTCATAGTAGGGATGGTGATCTTTGAGTGATGTGCTTTGCTGGGTTTACATCAAATATAACATTTTGTGTTTATGCCAAAAGGTGGTACCATACACTTCTTAATAATAACCTTCCCTCCAAGGGATATTCAAGGCATTTTAATATTTTATACTGATTCCTTAATCTACTGTATTGCTGGGCCACAGCTTTGTCCCAGAATTTGTTTAAAAGATCCTTTGTGCTCATGGTTGAATCTTTACTTTAACATACAGTACGTCTCACAGCAGAAGAACCTACAGGGATTCATCCTGACATCATGTGAACCAATAAAATTGAACACAGGTGGAGTCCATTTAACTCGGTGTGTAATTTGAAGGCTATTTGTTACACTTAAGCTAATTTAGGACAGCTAATACAAGGCTTATACAGTACTGTTTTTTGGTTTGTATTTTTAATTTTCTAAATATTTTTTCACTTAGAAGTTGTGTACAGTAGTAGGTTATTTAGATACATTTAGATACATGAAAATATCTTAATGCATTTTAATCCCGTTCTATAAGAAAACAAGTGAAAGTTTTAAAACATATTACAGACTTTCTATAGGCACTGTGCATACGTAGTCTATTCTTTTTAAATTTCATCATATACGTAACACCTACTTGTTAATAAGGAAGCCTTGACAAGTCTTCTTTCCATTCAATTACAAATCTTTTATCAAATCCTTAACTATTTAAATAAACTAGGACAGCACAAATAATTAAAATAAGTAAATATTGTGAATTGTTCTTATTCTGGCCTAAAACAGCCAAAGACCGCTCACCACTGGCCTAGTGTTTCTGGCATGTGAAAGCAACTGCTGTTAGAATAATGATCTGTAGAAAGAATGGTGCTTAACATTGCCAACACATTAACATCTTAAAAATATGAATTCTTGCTTTCTCACTTATTGATATTGTATGTATTCTCATTCAATTTAACAGGCTTTATTTGATTAGTAAACAATGACCTTGTGGGGTAAATGACCTTGACCCTAATTTGTCTGCATAGTGTACAGCCAGAAGCTTTTTTTCTGCATATAAATAAATTTGCAACACCAGTTCATCATTAGCCATCACCAAGGTGTCTGGTTCTTTCGTTCTTTTTCATTTAAAACTGCATTATTTTGCAAGTGCTGCAGAGAGCTCTTTTTGAAATGCATAAAACTGTCACAACAGCTTTGCTGTCCCATTAAGAAAACATCTCCTAAGGCATGTAAAAACATAAGTACTTATATATCATGCAGTAATTCACAATGGACATTTTCTAATGGCACTTCACAGCTCTGCAATATGAATGTGTATAGTTCCTGAATAAAATGCCTTTAGGTTACATTTTCAGACAGACAAACCTTCATTTCTTCAGCTTTCTTTGTGACCTAGCTCAAAAGTGTCAGGAAGCTCACAAAATCTGTCTTGAAAATCGAAATAAATTAAGAAAAAAGGCGGAAAGGTTTTGTGAGGAACTTAATATTAATTTACTAACCGGTGTATCAAAGTACATCATCATGGAAAAAAAAGAAACAGAATACAGGTCGGGTAACTTTATGGATACATTTTTATTGGGGAACTATACAGTGCCTTGCAAATCATTCAACCTTCTAATTTTGTCAAACAAATTTTAGTTAAACTTTAATGCTTAAACTCAACACTTTTGTTATGGGTGGATAAACATCATTATTAGAGGCAGAATTTTTCAAGGCACTATAAGATGACATTACTTTACTATTAATAAATGCATAGTCAAACCTGTTAAAATTATCCTTCACTCAGCAAACTGATATAGTACTGAGAAATTTATCTTTGAACCCCAAAAATAAATATGGACATGTCAGAGTTTTTGAATCAAAACCTTTATTAACAAAAGGGTTTATATTAACCAATTCCATGTCTCAGGAAATAAACTGATGTACAGTATGAATTAAACAGTGAGTAATTAATGTACAGGGGATGTGAAAAAGTAAGTGAACCTTAGTTTCGTTAGCTCATTTAAGGAAATAATAAGAATCAGGTGGTTACTGTATATAATCAGGTAGATCTTGGCGGCTGCGTGCCCTATATAAAGATCAGAAATGTTGTTAATTTGGTCTTCGCCATGTAACATGCGATAATCTAAGAAAATATCTACGGACTGTAGAAAGACCTTTTGATGTTCATCAGTCTGAACAGGGTCAAAAAACATCTCTGAGTATCTTGTGCTCCACCAATTCACTGTCAAATAATCTACAAATTGAGAATGTTCAAGACCACAGTCCCTCTACTGAGGTGTGGCTGTCCTATCAAAATCTTTTCAAGAAACAAATCTGGAAATCACATTAAAACATTGAATAAATAATTTTAAATAAATTCAAAAGAAATCAAAGGACTCAGAGTATCATCCAGGGAACTGCAGGTCACTCTCAGATTGGTTAAAGTGACTGTACAGGCCAAAATTCCTCCAAACTAATGTGTGAGACTGAGAAAATATTACAGGAAATGTTTAGTTGCAGTAGTTGCTGCTCAAAGTGACACCAACAGTTACTGATATTGCATGTACCATCATTTGATGATAAATAAATGTTGATTTTATTCATCATTTGAGTATCATGTTTCATGTAATTTGCTTCTTCAGGTTAATTTATCTATTATTAGGAATTTAATTAAACTTAAATAGAGATTCACTTAAATATGTGAAAATGCCATGGGGTTGACAAACTTTTTCTCAGCATTTTTGGTTTTGAACATATATGTTATGTGTTTAATGCTTGAGTATGTTGTAAACTATGAGGGAGAAAATCAATGCCACAGTATTTGCTTCTAGTTTACAAATTGTTCCATTTGTAATAAAACAAATTAATAAACAAATAACAAAAAGTGTAAAAAATATCATTTTGATCACCTCATGTATATTGTTTGCACCTTAAAACATTTATACATTTAAAACATTTATAATTTTTCAGAAAATAAGCATCAAAATACATTGAAAGGGAATAGAATCTATAGAATCCATGCCTTGTACACTGGCATGTACAAAACATTGCAATAAAATGTACAGTACCCAGCAAATGCATTCACACCATTCTTATAGTGTCCCATTTTGTGAAATTATAAACTGATGCATACACATTTTTTAATATTACATAATATCTCAAATCTGAATGGTAAAATAGAACTCTTCAAAGCACAAGTTACAGTAAACTCAACAAAAACTAAATAGAAAAAAATAAATATAATATAATGTAATAGTACACTCATCCCCCACTATATGAGCACATTTCTACTGTTGGGCAAAAATGTAAAAGCAACACTAAATTCTCATTAGAATGCATGTAATTTTTATATTATATGGAACACTAACTAAATTAACTTATGTGACATACCAAAAGATGCTTTGGAATTATGACTTTTAATTTTTCTTTCATATTAATTTCTGTATTTATGTTTTTCGTTTTGTCTTTTTTTTTGTTTTGAACATATGGAGTAGGTTGTGCAAATGTTAAATTTATATTAAAGTGCCACTTCTGCAAGCTTTAAAGCAAAAAAATGTCAAAACTGTGATTATTATTATTATTATTATTATTATTATTATTATTATTATTATTATTGAAAGGCATATAATATAGCATGGTATCTCAGCAGTACCATTTCTGTGTACTGGACAACTGGTTTGTGATGCAAAACATACAGTATACATCCTCATCCCAGGTTACACCAATTCTATTTTACTTAAAAAGCTCCCATAATAACATTTTCTAAGTAAGAAGACTGGATATGAACAATTGTCAGATAAATCTAATGCCAGATGCTATAGCTAAAACAGTATATTTAGTGCTGGAGTACATGTTTGTACTGGATTAATAGTTTCTTACCCCTACTTGTGATTATGTGTAGATGTCACGAACACGGACTAAAATCCGTGTCAGATCTTATAGAAGACCCTATGCAATGCGGTAAGAGCTGGAGAAAACAGGAGGCGTGGTAAAAGGGGTTTAATTGTGCACAAAATAATAGTGACAGTCTGTGAGACAGTGTACAGGGAAGACAAAACGGCATCCAAATCCAAACGGGTCCAAGGGCTGGTCAAAGCACAATCTGAGAGTCCATCAACTAGAAATCCATCCTGGGATGCGACAAAGTTAAAATCCCCGGGAGGGGGGAGCACACGGACAAACAAAACATGGAGGTCCAAGGGTGATGGGGCGAGATCCTCCAGACCCCGGGCTCAGGAAGCGGGAGGTGTCGGGGATGAGGCCTATGCCCTCAGGAGACGGGCGTAGGGTTTCCTGGTGCTAGGCAGGCCTCGCGACATCTTACCCTAATGATGAGCCCCGAGGACTGGAGGAGCTGGTCTTTAAATAATAACGCTGACAGGGTACACCTGGAGAGCTTAATAACACGGAAAATAATGGGAGCAATGGAGCACCCTCTAGGGAGGGATGTCGGGCGTGACAGTAGATAAGACGCTACTGGTAATGAGCATGTTTTAATTCTAAATACTTTAGTTTTAATATTACCTTCCATCTGCAAAACCTTACTGTCAGTTTTGGGAAGCCTCTTGAAAAGTTTTGTTTTCCTTTTAAGAGTTTGTGCATTGCCTATCAATGTAAAGAAAACAAGTTGTAGACATACAGTATAAAGCAGATTTACAGGAGACTATTCAGATAAAATATTTTCAGGAATTCATAAAAATAGTATGAGTACAAAGAACATGAACAACTTTCCAATACTTTTACTGGAAAGCTAGAGCTGTATATGGCTTCATTCTGCACTCTACTTCTGTGCTTCTCTCTTGTGCTTTTTTTTTGCACAAGAATATCAGAGAATCAAAAAGCATTTTTCAGTTACGCTATTTTCTTAGCACTCCCCCTCTTTTCACCCTGCCAGCATCAAACATCAAACACTGCGTGCTGTTTCTTGTTTATGCTTGTTATCTGCTAAAGTACAGTTGTTGCTTGATGCTTAATTAGGTCTTGCCAGCCTTGTTTCCCTTTAAGGGTCTCTTAAAGCTCTCTATCAGTCTTCATAAAAAAGTGTGTATAAACGTCATCACTGGACTTTCATGCACAGAAAAAGCAATGTATTTGTCACAGTACCACTAATAAACACCACCATGAATAATAAAGCATAATGCAAAAACTATGGATACATTTAAAGTTTAACATTTAAATATTTTTTTCTTTGTCATGCTATCTAATCAGTAACTTTAAAGGAGATAAGGTTTTGCAGATTGATGGTAATATATATAAAATCACTATTTAGAATACAGATAGAATTCATGACTGCGTATAATAAGGGGCATTATTATTATTATTATTATTATTATTATTATTATTATTATTATTATTATTATTATTATTATTATATAGGGAAGAGTTTCATCCAATGAATAGAAAATACTCAATAAGCTGTTGAAAATGAAACAAAAATGAAACATTCTATAAACATACAATACACAATATACTGTGGTATTAAGTTAAAAAATAGAGTTTAATGCTAAAACTGAAAGCACAGTAAATTATTTTATACTTGAATTCATCAGTTAATTAATCTAAATTTAGCCTTTAATATATGAAACTTGGTTGGTTACTTACTCCTTAGTAAGTGTATTCAACTCATTGATGTGCAATTTAGTCACTATGTCAGCTGGTTAGTACTGTATATATTCTGTTAAAATGTCAAAGAATGGTTTTAACAAAATTGTTTCAGGGATTTTAACAGCAATGAGTTTGTAATACACTTTCAGTGGAGCACACTTGTAATACCCTGAAACACAAATCTAAGTTTTTCATTGTTTTGTAAAAGCCTTGCGGCCCAATTTTGCAATAAGCACCAGACAAAGTCAGCTCCAGAAAATATAATATTTTTAAAATGTTCTAAACATTCTGTTGCAAAAATACAACACACAAACTGCTAGCAGCACTTGAAATTATTGTTTCTGTTGTCCCTTGGAAGATATAAACAGTTTCTATTGTTTTAATCTTTTCAAAAAGTTTGCCCATGCCATTCCTCTGAAGCAGGCTATGTGTTTGATGTTGTGCTCAGGGATGTCAAGTTAAATAAAATGAATCCAACTTTCTTTTCAGCCTTCAGTTTGCATACAGGAACGATTTACTTTATCTTGGAGTGTATGTCAAACAAGAAATGTGCTTTGAAATGAGGCAGGAGCCAAACAAGACAAATATCTGAGATAATGAACATGATGGTGATGTTTTGGGAATAGTATTCATAAACATAACACTTCACCAGTGTTAAATTTTTAGTACTCATAATTAATATGATATCTACTGTATATCACGTTTAATGGACAGGAGGAAAATAATCCATTTGCCTAAGTTTTCAAGTTAAACATGGAATTAATGCAGTTTTAACAACAGGGTCAGCTCATCAACTCAAGGCATCCAAATATTCTTTCTTAGGGCCCTATCATTTTCCAGTTTTCAGTCTATCTCAGCTCTAAAATACCTACTGAACAGTCAATGGACCCTTAATTTAAGTAACAATTTTCTTAATTTGCCTCTTCTTGTCTTCAGATGTTATACTGCCAGTTATTCATAAGTTTTATTTAGATGAAGAAGGTCCAGGAAGCTGGTGTAATGTGTAAAATAACACCTTTTAGGACAGTTAAAACTTTGGAATGGTATTGTTGCATTGTAAGTTGTTCCCAATAGACCTCATATAGTGATGAATGCATAAGTATTGTCATGGGTGTTCACAAAACAAACTACATTATGCAGCTACTGTAATTTTACTTATTTAAGATTTTTAATTATCTGCTTGCTAATTACATTGTTGCTCAAATTAAAAAAACAACTGGGTCATAGCACACACCACAAAATGCAATTGAAGAGGAGCATATTTAGAGTACATATAAAAAATGTGACATTGAGAAAGATTAGCCAGTAATTGCTTTCAATAACGCATAATAAGTAACTTTTTGTATTTACAGTATGTGTCAAAGTGATTAATAAAGTCAATTCACCAAAACATTTGTGTAAACTGGTAACGACACAAAAAGACCTATGTGGCTTTTTGTGGCATCTCAAATTAAAACTGATGTATCTGATGTCACTATTTCTCTGAGGCTGTTTGTTCAATGACTTGAAACTTACACTAAGTGTGACAAGCACGGTGGGGAACATTAATGGAATTCTCAAGACTCATAGCCCAAATGCCTACCTAGTATCAATGTTAAACAATTTTCTTGCCTCAAGAGTCTTTAAAAATCTGCTATCTCTTGCAACATAAACTCAGTTTTAAGAAGGTGAAAAATGTGACATTTTAAAGTTAAACTCTAATTGACATTCTCATGGCTTATGTGCTATGCATCATATTTGTCATGGAGAATTTGCCTGAGTTGTACTAGCAGCCGTTTATATTTGAACAGATGCAAAAGCTACTGTATATCCAACAACTAGCGTGAAAATCATTGAGGTTGAAAATGCATATCGAAATTCCCCAGTCAATTTTGGGGGATTTTAACCATGCCAACCTGAGAAAGGTTTTCCCCCGATATGAACAAAATATAGAAGCTGTGACTAGGAAAATTAAAACACTGGATCACTGCAACTGCACTATATCTGAGGCATACCACAGATTTAGTCCAGGCCCCTCTCGATCAGTGAGATCATAATATAGTATTTCTTGTACTTCCTTGTATTTCTTGTAAACAGAGATCCAAAGCACATAACCAACCACAAGAACTGTAAAACAGTGGTCAGCTGAGTCTGAGGAAATGCTAATGGATTGTTTTGATGCCACAGACTGGAGCTTGTTTAGGAAGGCCTGCCGCGATCTTAATGAGCTCACTAACACAATAACATCATATATTCACTTTTGTGAGAGCATATGCATTCCTTGAAAATCAGTCACTTACAATGATTACAATAATAATAAGCTGTGGAACTACAGGGAAATTAATACCCTGTGAGAAAAGAAAAACAGGGCTTTCAAAGAAGGAAATAATGCCGATTTCCAGTCCAGCAAATACAATTTCCCACATGCAGTAAAGAGTGCCAAAGCTTAATATAAGAACAAACTAGAAAATAAACTATTTACTAATGACAGCTGAGGCATCTGGAAAGGCCTTCAACTAATCATTGACTACAAAGTGAAACAAATTGCTCCAGTGGACGATTCCATTTTCCAAGACAAACTGAATAAATTCTACATCAGGTACGATGCACAAAACAGCACACAATGGACAGCACCTAAACAGCCAGTGGAGCCCCTCCAGCCACCCTTTATCATTCAGGAACATGATGTAAGTAAATTTTCCTCACACAGAGCATATCAAAGAGCAAAGCATCTGGATCTGACCTTGTATCAACAGTTACACTGAAATCTTGTGCCACACTTTACAGATATTTTCAATCTATCTCTTAAGCAGCCTAAGATATCAGACAGCTTAAGATGGCTTCTCTAATACCAGTACCTAAAAAATCCACTGTGGACTGACTTAACCACTAAAGACGCCTTGATGTTTTTGAGCAATTTATAGCCAATTTCCTGTCTAATGTGCACTTGGACAAATGCCAGTTTTTCTACAAAACAACACTCATGATGTTAGCCAAAACGTTGTGTTTCCTTTCTTTCCTTTTCAGTATGGAATAAACCCATTACCTGTTCCATGTGGCATGATGTTCTTTATTGACTACAGTTCCTCTTTTAACATTATCATCCATTTCAACCTTTTTGATAAGCTAGTAGAGATGGGTATTAATCAAACTCTCAGTATTTAGTTACTTAACTTCATTTCAGATAGAAAGCAGATAGTGAAGCTGAAAGATACTATCTCTAAACCTCTCACCCTGAGCACAACCCTCTGGGTACCTCTGGGTTGTGTCTTATCACTTCTCCTTTACACACTGTAATGGTTATATTTCAAATTTAGATTCAGTCAAAATGTTCAAGTTCACTAATAATGCATCTCTTATAGGGGTTATCACAAACAATGATGAGTTGGTATACAGGAATGAACCAGCTGAATGAGTTAAATGGTGCAGCCTAAACAACCTAGAGCTACAGTACTTCCAAATCCCTGCTTTTAAAACTATGTTCAAAAAAGTCCACAAATGCCTCCCAATTAGTCAGAATCATGTCAATGACCAGTTCACAGTTATTGTTGAATGCATCTAGAGTGAAAGGGTTTCAATTCTGTGGCATTGCTTTTTTTTAAAAAACTGCTGCTGGAAAGTTATTTAAAATATGCCATTATCGAGTGGTTTTCACGTGAGCATTACAATTACCAGAACGGTTGGGCCAAAATTATTCTTTCCTCTAGTTTTAAAAACAGAATAGAAGAAAGTTTAGCATGTACAAATTATGGATTGAGAATTTAGATTTTCGACCATTCTTGACAGGCGCGCGGCTTAGCAAAAATGACAAAATAGGGTCAAATTTGTTTTTCGAGGAAACAGCAAAACAACACCTTTCCTGCTCTGCAAATACATCCTAAAGCACAGCGAACGCTTTATAAAATGTGTATGTGTTGTTCCAACATTAACCCTAACCCTACCTCGGACACTTTTGGAATATACTTCCAAATCCCTGCTTTAAAAACTATGTTCAAAAAAGTCCACAAATGCCTCCCAATTAGTCAGAATCATGTCAATTACCAGTTCACAGTTATTGTTGAATGCATCTAGAGTGAAAGGGTTTCAATTCTGTGGCATTGCTTTTTTTAAAAAACTGCTGCTGGAAAGTTATTTAAAATATGCCATTATCGAGTGGTTTTCACGAGAGCATTACAATTACCAGAACGGTTGGGCCAAAATTGTTCTTTCCTCTAGTTTTAAAAACAGAAAAGAAGAAAGTTTTCCATGTACAAAGTATGGATTGAGAACTTGGATTTTCGACCATTTTTGACAGGCGCGCGGCTTAGCAAAAACGGCAAAATTGGGTCAAATTTGTTTTTCGAGGAAACAGCAAAACAACACCTTTCCTGCTCTGCAAATACATCCTAAAGCAAAGCGAATGCTTTAGAAAATGTGTAGGTGTTGTTCCAACACTAACCCTAACCCTACCTTGGACACTTTTGGAAAATACTTCCAAATCCCAGCTTTAAAAACGATGTTCAAAAAAGTCCACAAATGCCTCCCAATTAGTCAGAATCATGTCAATTACCAGTTCACAGTTATTGTTTAATGCATCTAGAGTGAAAGGGTTTCAATTCTGTGGCATTGCTTTTTTTAAAAAACTGCTGCTGGAAAGTTATTTAAAATATGCCATTATCGGGCGGTTTTCACGTGAGCATTACAATTACCAGAACGGTTGGGCCAAAATTGTTCTTTCCTCTAGTTTTAAAAACAGAAAATAAGAAAGTTTAGCATGTACAAAGTATGGATTGAGAATTTGGATTTTCGACCATTTTTGACAGGCGCGCGGTTAGCAAAAACGACATAATTGGGTCAAATTTGTATTTCGAGGAAACAGCAAAACAACACCTTTCCTGCTCTGCAAATACATCCTAAAGCGCAGCGAAGGCTTTAGAAAATGTGTAGGTGTTGTTCCAACACTAACCCTAACCCTACCTCGGACACTTTTGAAATATACTTCCTAATCCAGGCTTTAAAATCGATGTTCAAAAAAGTCCACAAATGCCTCCCAATTAGTCAGAATCATGTCAATTACCAGTTCACAGTTATTGTTTAATGCATCTAGAGTGAAAGGGTTTCAATTCTGTGGCATTGCTTTTTTTAAAAAACTGCTGCTGGAAAGTTATTTAAAATATGCCATTATCGGGCGGTTTTCACGTGAGCATTACAATTACCAGAACGGTTGGGCCAAAATTGTTCTTTCCTCTAGTTTTAAAAACAGAATAGAAGAAAGTTTAGCATGTACAAAGTATGGATTGAGAATTTGGATTTTCGACCATTTTTGACAGGCGCGCGGTTAGCAAAAACGACATAATTGGGTCAAATTTGTATTTCGAGGAAACAGCAAAACAACACCTTTCCTGCTCTGCAAATACATCCTAAAGCACAGCGAATGCTTTAGAAAATGTGTAGGGGTTGTTCCAACACTAACCTTAACCCTACCTCGGACACTTTTGGAATATACTTCCAAATCCCTGCTTTTAAAACTATGCTCAAAAAAGTCCACAAATGCCTCCCAATTAGTCAGAATCATGTCAATTACCAGTTCACAGTTATTTTTGAATGCATCTAGAGTGAAAGGGTTTCAATTCTGTGGCATTGCTTTTTTAAAAAAACTGCTGCTGGAAAGTTATTTAAAATATGCCATTATCGAGTGGTTTTCACGTGAGCATTACAATTACCAGAACGGTTGGGCCAAAATTGTTCTTTCCTCTAGTTTTAAAAACAGAAAAGAAGAAAGTTTAGCATGTACAAAGTATGGATATAGAATTTGGATTTTCGACCATTTTTGAGAGGCGCGCGGCTTAGGAAAATCGGCAAAATTGGGTCAAATTTGTTTTTCGAGGAAACAGCAAAACAACACCTTTCCTGCTCTGCAAATACATCCTAAAGCACAGCGAACGCTTTAGAAAATGTGTAGGGGTTGTTCCAACACTAACCCTAACCCTACCTCGGACACTTTTGGAATATACTTCCAAATCCCTGCTTTAAAAACTATGATCAAAAAAGTCCACAAATGCCTCCCAATTAGTTAGAATCATGTCAATTACCAGTTCACAGTTATTGTTGAATGCATCTAGAGTGAAAGGGTTTCAATTCTGTGGCATTGCTTTTTTTAAAAACTGCTGCTGCAAAGTTAGTTAAAATATGCTATATTCAAGGTGTTTTCACATGAACATTACAATTACCAGAATGGTTGGGCCAAAATTGTTCTTTCCTCTAGTTTTGAAAACAGAAAAGAAGAAAGTTTTCCATGTACAAAGTATGGATTGAGAACTTGGATTTTCGACGATTTTTGACAGGCGCGCGGCTTAGCAAAAACGGCAAAATTGGGTCAAATTTGTTTTTCGAGGAAACAGCAAAACAACACCTTTCCTGCTCTGCAAATACATCCTAAAGCACAGCGAATGCTTTAGAAAATGTGTAGGGGTTGTTCCAACACTAACCTTAACCCTACCTCGGACACTTTTGGAATATACTTCCAAATCCCTGCTTTTAAAACTATGCTCAAAAAAGTCCACAAATGCCTCCCAATTAGTCAGAATCATGTCAATTACCAGTTCACAGTTATTGTTGAATGCATCTAGAGTGAAAGGGTTTCAATTCTGTGGCATTGCTTTTTTTAAAAACTGCTGCTGCAAAGTTAGTTAAAATATGCTATATTCAAGGTGTTTTCACATGAACATTACAATTACCAGAATGGTTGGGCCAAAATTGTTCTTTCCTCTAGTTTTGAAAACAGAAAAGAAGAAAGTTTTCCATGTACAAAGTATGGATTGAGAACTTGGATTTTCGACGATTTTTGACAGGCGCGCGGCTTAGCAAAAACGGCAAAATTGGGTCAAATTTGTTTTTCGAGGAAACAGCAAAACAACACCTTTCCTGCTCTGCAAATACATCCTAAAGCACAGCGAATGCTTTAGAAAATGTGTAGGTGTTGTTCCAACACTAACCCTAACCCTACCTTGGACACTTTTGGAAAATACTTCCAAATCCCAGCTTTAAAAACGATGTTCAAAAAAGTCCACAAATGCCTCCCAATTAGTCAGAATCATGTCAATTACTAGTTCACAGTTATTGTTGAATGCATCTAGAGTGAAAGGGTTTCACTTCTGTGGCATTGCTTTTTTTTAAAAACTGCTGCTGGAAAGTTATTTAAAATATGACTTTATCGAGTGGTTTTCACGTGAGCATTACAATTACCAGAACGGTTGGGCCAAAATTGTTCTTTCCTCTAGTTTTAAAAACAGAAAAGAAGAAAGTTTAGCATGTACAAAGTATGGATTGAGAATTTGGATTTTCGACCATTTTTGACAGGTGCGCGGCTTAGCAAAAACGGCAAAATTGGGTCAAATTTGTTTTTCGAGGAAACAGCAAAACAACACCTTTCCTGCTCTGCAAATACATCCTAAAGCACAGCGAATGCTTTAGAAAATGTGTAGGTGTTGTTCCAACACTAACCCTAACCCTACCTTGGACACTTTTGGAAAATGCTTCCAAATCCCAGCTTTAAAAACGATGTTCAAAAAAGTCCACAAATGCCTCCCAATTAGTCAGAATCATGTCAATTACCAGTTTACAGTTATTGTTGAATGCATCTAGAGTGAAAGGGTTTCAATTATGTGGCATTGCTTTTTTAAAAAAAATGCTGCTGGAAAGTTATTTAAAATATGCCATTATCGAGTGGTTTTCACGTGAGCATTACAATTACCAGAACGGTTGGGCCAAAATTGTTCTTTCCTCTAGTTTTAAAAACAGAAAAGAAGAAAGTTTAGCATGTACAAAGTATGGATTGAGAATTTGGATTTTCCACCATTTTTGACAGGCGCGCGCGACTTATCAAAAACGGCAAAATTGGGTCAAATTTGTTTTTCGAGGAAACAGCAAAACAACACCTTTCCTGCTCTGCAAATACATCCTAAAGCACAGCGAATGCTTTAGAAAATGTGTAGGTGTTGTTCCAACACTAACCCTAACCCTACCTTGGACACTTTTGGAAAATACTTCCAAATCCCAGCTTTAAAAACGATGTTCAAAAAAGTCCACAAATGCCTCCCAATTAGTCAGAATCATGTCAATTACTAGTTCACAGTTATTGTTGAATGCATCTAGAGTGAAAGGGTTTCAATTCTGTGGCATTGCTTTTTTTTAAAAACTGCTGCTGGAAAGTTATTTAAAATATGACATTATCGAGTGGTTTTCACGTGAGTATTACAATTACCAGAACGGTTGGGTTAAAATTGTTCTTTCCTCTAGTTTTAAAAACAGAAAAGAAGAAAGTTTAGCATGTACAAAGTATGGATTGAGAATTTGGATTTTCGACCATTTTTGACAGGCGCGCGGCTTAGCAAAAACGGCAAAATTGGGTCAAATTTGTTTTTCGAGGAAAGAGCAAAACAACATCTTTCCTGCTCTGCAAATACATCCTAAAGCACAGCGAATGCTTTAGATAATGTGTAGGGGTTTTCCAACACTAACCCTAACGCTACCTTGGACACTTTTGGAAAATACTTCCAAATCCCAGCTTTAAAAACGATGTTCAAAAAAGTCCACAAATGCCTCCCAATTAGTCAGAATCATGTCAATTACCAGTTTACAGTTATTGTTGAATGCATCTAGACTGAAAGGGTTTCAATTATGTGGCATTGCTTTTTTAAAAAAAATGCTGCTGGAAAGTTATTTAAAATCTGCCATTATCGAGTGGTTTTCACGTGAGCATTACAATTACCAGAACGGTTGGGCCAAAATTGTTCTTTCCTATAGTTTTAAAAACAGAAAAGAAGAAAGTTTAGCATGTACAAAGTATGGATTGAGAATTTGGATTTTCCACCATTTTTGACAGGCGCGCGACTTATCAAAAACGGCCAAAGTGGGTCAAATTTGTTTTTCGAGGAAACAGCAAAACAACATCTTTCCTGCTCTGCAAATACATCCTAAAGCAGAGCGAGCACATTAGAAAATGTGTAGGTGTTGTTCCAACACTAACCCTAACCCTACCTTGGACACTTTTGGAAAATACTTCCAAATCCCAGCTTTAAAAACGATGTTCAAAAAAGTCCACAAATGCCTCCCAATTAGTCAGAATCATGTCAATTACCAGTTTACAGTTATTGTTGAATGCATCTAGATTTAAAGGGTTTCAATTCTGTGGCATTGCTTTTTTAAAAAAACTGCTGCTGGAAAGTTATTTAAAATATGCCATTATCGAGTGGTTTTCACGTGAGCATTACAATTACCAGAACGGTTGGGACAAAATAGTTCTTTCCTCTAGTTTTAAAAACAGAAAAGAAGAAAGTTTAGCATGTACAAAGTAGGGATTGAGAATTTGGATTTTCGACCATTTTTGACAGGCGCGCGGCTTAGCAAAAACGGCAAAATTGGGTCAAATTTGTTTTTCGAGGAAACAGCAAAACAACACCTTTCCTGCTCTGCAAATACATCCTAAAGCACAGCGAATGCTTTAGAAAATGTGTAGGTGTTGTTCCAACACTAACCCTAACCCTACCTTGGACACTTTTGGAAAATACTTCCAAATCCCAGCTTTAAAAACGATGTTCAAAAAAGTCCACAAATGCCTCCCAATTAGTCAGAATCATGTCAATTACCAGTTTACAGTTATTGTTGAATGCATCTAGAGTGAAAGGGTTTCAATTCTGTGGCATTGCTTTTTTTTAAAAACTGCTGCTGGAAAGTTATTTAAAATATGACATTATCGAGTGGTTTTCACGTGAGCATTACAATTACCAGAACGGTTGGGCCAAAATTGTTCTTTCCTCTAGTTTTAAAAACAGAAAAGAAGAAAGTTTTCCATGTACAAAGTATGGATTGAGAATTTGGATTTTCGACCATTTTTGACAGGCGCGCGGCTTAGCAAAAACGGCAAAATTGGGTCAAATTTGTTTTTCGAGGAAACAGCAAAACAACACCTTTCGTGCTCTGCAAATACATCCTAAAGCACAGCGAATGCTTTAGAAAATGTGTAGGTGTTGTTCCAACACTAACCCTAACCCTACCTTGGACACTTTTGGAAAATACTTCCAAATCCCAGCTTTAAAAACGATGTTCAAAAAAGTCCACAAATGCCTCCCAATTAGTCAGAATCATGTCAATTACTAGTTCACAGTTATTGTTGAATGCATCTAGAGTGAAAGGGTTTCACTTCTGTGGCATTGCTTTTTTTAAAAACTGCTGCTGGAAAGTTATTTAAAATATGACATTATCGAGTGGTTTTCACGTGAGCATTACAATTACCAGAACGGTTGGGCCAAAATTGTTCTTTCCTCTAGTTTTAAAAACAGAAAAGAAGAAAGTTTTCCATGTACAAAGTATTGATTGAGAATTTGGATTTTCGACCATTTTTGACAGGCGCGCGGCTTAGCAAAAACGGCAAAATTGGGTCAAATTTGTTTTTCGAGGAAACAGCAAAACAACACCTTTCCTGCTCTGCAAATACATCCTAAAGCACAGCGAATGCTTTAGAAAATGTGTAGGTGTTGTTCCAACACTAACCCTAACCCTACCTTGGACACTTTTGAAAAATACTTCCAAATCCCAGCTTTAAAAACGATGTTCAAAAAAGTCCACAAATGCCTCCCAATTAGTCAGAATCATGTCAAATACTAGTTCACAGTTATTGTTGAATGCATCTAGAGTGAAAGGGTTTCACTTCTGTGGCATTGCTTTTTTTTAAAAACTGCTGCTGGAAAGTTATTTAAAATATGACTTTATCGAGTGGTTTTCACGTGAGCATTACAATTACCAGAACGGTTGGGCCAAAATTGTTCTTTCCTCTAGTTTTAAAAACAGAAAAGAAGAAAGTTTAGCATGTACAAAGTATGGATTGAGAATTTGGATTTTCGACCATTTTTGACAGGTGCGCGGCTTAGCAAAAACGGCAAAATTGGGTCAAATTTGTTTTTCGAGGAAACAGCAAAACAACACCTTTCCTGCTCTGCAAATACATCCTAAAGCACAGCGAGCACTTTAGAAAATTTGTAGAGGTTGTTCCAACACTAACCCTAACCGTACCTCGGACACTTTTGGAATATACTTCCAAATCCCTGCTTTAAAAACTATGTTCAAAAAAGTCCACAAATGCCTCCCAATCAGTCAGAATCATGTCAATTACCAGTTCATAGTTATTGTTGAATGCATCTAGAGTGAAAGGGTTTCAATTCTGTGGCATTGCTTTTTTTAAAAAACTGCTGCTGGAAAGTTATTTAAAATATGCCATTATCGAGTGGTTTTCACGTGAGCATTACAATTACCAGAACGGTTGGGCCAAAATTGTTCTTTCCTCTAGTTTTAAAAACAGAAAAGAAGAAAGTTTAGCATGTACACAGTATGATTTGAGAATTTGGATTTTCGACCATTTTTGACAGGCGCGCGGCTTAGCAAAAACGGCAAAATTGGGTCAAATTTGTTTTTCGAGGAAACAGCAAAACAACACCTTTCCTGCTCTGCAAATACATCCTAAAGCACAGCGAATGCTTTAGAAAATGTGTAGGGGTTTTCCAACACTAACCCTAACGCTACCTTGGACACTTTTGGAAAATACTTCCAAATCCCAGCTTTAAAAACGATGTTCAAAAAAGTCCACAAATGCCTCCCAATTAGTCAGAATCATGTCAATTACCAGTTTACAGTTATTGTTGAATGCATCTAGACTGAAAGGGTTTCAATTATGTGGCATTGCTTTTTTAAAAAAAATGCTGCTGGAAAGTTATTTAAAATTTGCCATTATCGAGTGGTTTTCACGTGAGCATTACAATTACCAGAACGGTTGGGCCAAAATTGTTCTTTCCTCTAGTTTTAAAAACAGAAAAGAAGAAAGTTTAGCATGTACAAAGTATGGATTGAGAATTTGGATTTTCCACCATTTTTGACAGGCGCGCGACTTATCAAAAACGGCCAAATTGGGTCAAATTTGTTTTTCGAGGAAACAGCAAAACAACATCTTTCCTGCTCTGCAAATACATCCTAAAGCAGAGCGAGCACATTAGAAAATGTGTAGGTGTTGTTCCAACACTAACCCTAACCCTACCTTGGACACTTTTGGAAAATACTTCCAAATCCCAGCTTTAAAAACGATGTTCAAAAAAGTCCACAAATGCCTCCCAATTAGTCAGAATCATGTCAATTACTAGTTCACAGATATTGTTGAATGCATCTAGATTTAAAGGGTTTCAATTCTGTGGCATTGCTTTTTTAAAAAAACTGCTGCTGGAAAGTTATTTAAAATATGCCATTATCGAGTGGTTTTCACGTGAGCATTACAATTACCAGAACGGTTGGGACAAAATAGTTCTTTCCTCTAGTTTTAAAAACAGAAAAGAAGAAAGTTTAGCATGTACAAAGTATGGATTGAGAATTTGGATTTTCGACCATTTTTGACAGGCGCGCGGCTTAGCAAAAACGGCAAAATTGGGTCAAATTTGTTTTTCGAGGAAACAGCAAAACAACACCTTTCCTGCTCTGCAAATACATCCTAAAGCACAGCGAATGCTTTAGAAAATGTGTAGGTGTTGTTCCAACACTAACCCTAACCCTACCTTGGACACTTTTGGAAAATACTTCCAAATCCCAGCTTTAAAAACGATGTTCAAAAAAGTCCACAAATGCCTCCCAATTAGTCAGAATCATGTCAATTACCAGTTTACAGTTATTGTTGAATGCATCTAGAGTGAAAGGGTTTCAATTCTGTGGCATTGCTTTTTTTTAAAAACTGCTGCTGGAAAGTTATTTAAAATATGACATTATCGAGTGGTTTTCACGTGAGCATTACAATTACCAGAACGGTTGGGCCAAAATTGTTCTTTCCTCTAGTTTTAAAAACAGAAAAGAAGAAAGTTTTCCATGTACAAAGTATGGATTGAGAATTTGGATTTTCGACCATTTTTGACAGGCGCGCGGCTTAGCAAAAACGGCAAAATTGGGTCAAATTTGTTTTTCGAGGAAACAGCAAAACAACACCTTTCCTGCTCTACAAATACATCCTAAAGCACAGCGAATGCTTTAGAAAATGTGTAGGTGTTGTTCCAACACTAACCCTAACCCTACCTTGGACACTTTTGGAAAATACTTCCAAATCCCAGCTTTAAAAACGATGTTCAAAAAAGTCCACAAATGCCTCCCAATTAGTCAGAATCATGTCAATTACTAGTTCACAGTTATTGTTGAATGCATCTAGAGTGAAAGGGTTTCACTTCTGTGGCATTGCTTTTTTTTAAAAACTGCTGCTGGAAAGTTATTTAAAATATGACATTATCGAGTGGTTTTCACGTGAGCATTACAATTACCAGAACGGTTGGGCCAAAATTGTTCTTTCCTCTAGTTTTAAAAACAGAAAAGAAGAAAGTTTAGCATGTACAAAGTATGGATTGAGAATCTGGATTTTCGACCATATTTGACAGGCGCGCGGCTTAGCAAAAACGGCAAAATTGGGTCAAATTTGTTTTTCGAGGAAACAGCAAAACAACACCTTTCCTGCTCTGCAAATACATCCTAAAGCACAGCGAATGCTTTAGAAAATGTGTAGGTGTTGTTCAAACACTAACCCTAACCCTACCTTGGACACTTTTGGAAAATACTTCCAAATCCCAGCTTTAAAAACGATGTTCAAAAAAGTCCACAAATGCCTCCCAATTAGTCAGAATCATGTCAATTACCAGTTTACAGTTATTGTTGAATGCATCTAGAGTGAAAGGGTTTCAATTCTGTGGCATTGCTTTTTTTAAAAAACTGCTGCTGGAAAGTTATTTAAAATATGCCATTATCGAGTGGTTTTCACGTGAGCATTACAATTACCAGAACGGTTGGGCCAAAATTGTTCTTTCCTCTAGTTTTAAAAACAGAAAAGAAGAAAGTATAGCATGTACAAAGTATGGATTGAGAATTTGGATTTTCGACCATTTTTGACAGGCGCGCGGCTTAGCAAAAACGGCAAAATTGGGTCAAATTTGTTTTTCGAGGAAACAGCAAAACAACACCTTTCGTGCTCTGCAAATACATCCTAAAGCACAGCGAATGCTTTAGAAAATGTGTAGGTGTTGTTCCAACACTAACCCTAACCCTACCTTGGACACTTTTGGAAAATACTTCCAAATCCCAGCTTTAAAAACGATGTTCAAAAAAGTCCACAAATGCCTCCCAATTAGTCAGAATCATGTCAATTACTAGTTCACAGTTATTGTTGAATGCATCTAGAGTGAAAGGGTTTCACTTCTGTGGCATTGCTTTTTTTAAAAACTGCTGCTGGAAAGTTATTTAAAATATGACATTATCGAGTGGTTTTCACGTGAGCATTACAATTACCAGAACGGTTGGGCCAAAATTGTTCTTTCCTCTAGTTTTAAAAACAGAAAAGAAGAAAGTTTTCCATGTACAAAGTATTGATTGAGAATTTGGATTTTCGACCATTTTTGACAGGCGCGCGGCTTAGCAAAAACGGCAAAATTGGGTCAAATTTGTTTTTCGAGGAAACAGCAAAACAACACCTTTCCTGCTCTGCAAATACATCCTAAAGCACAGCGAATGCTTTAGAAAATGTGTAGGTGTTGTTCCAACACTAACCCTAACCCTACCTTGGACACTTTTGGAAAATACTTCCAAATCCCAGCTTTAAAAACGATGTTCAAAAAAGTCCACAAATGCCTCCCAATTAGTCAGAATCATGTCAAATACTAGTTCACAGTTATTGTTGAATGCATCTAGAGTGAAAGGGTTTCACTTCTGTGGCATTGCTTTTTTTTAAAAACTGCTGCTGGAAAGTTATTTAAAATATGACTTTATCGAGTGGTTTTCACGTGAGCATTACAATTACCAGAACGGTTGGGCCAAAATTGTTCTTTCCTCTAGTTTTAAAAACAGAAAAGAAGAAAGTTTAGCATGTACAAAGTATGGATTGAGAATTTGGATTTTCGACCATTTTTGACAGGTGCGCGGCTTAGCAAAAACGGCAAAATTGGGTCAAATTTGTTTTTCGAGGAAACAGCAAAACAACACCTTTCCTGCTCTGCAAATACATCCTAAAGCACAGCGAGCACTTTAGAAAATTTGTAGAGGTTGTTCCAACACTAACCCTAACCGTACCTCGGACACTTTTGGAATATACTTCCAAATCCCTGCTTTAAAAACTATGTTCAAAAAAGTCCACAAATGCCTCCCAATCAGTCAGAATCATGTCAATTACCAGTTCATAGTTATTGTTGAATGCATCTAGAGTGAAAGGGTTTCAATTCTGTGGCATTGCTTTTTTTAAAAAACTGCTGCTGGAAAGTTATTTAAAATATGCCATTATCGAGTGGTTTTCACGTGAGCATTACAATTACCAGAACGGTTGGGCCAAAATTGTTCTTTCCTCTAGTTTTAAAAACAGAAAAGAAGAAAGTTTTCCATGTACACAGTATGATTTGAGAATTTGGATTTTCGACCATTTTTGACAGGCGCGCGGCTTAGCAAAAACGGCAAAATTGGGTCAAATTTGTTTTTCGAGGAAACAGCAAAACAACACCTTTCCTGCTCTGCAAATACATCCTAAAGCACAGCGAATGCTTTAGAAAATGTGTAGGTGTTGTTCCAACACTAACCCTAACCCTACCTTGGACACTTTTGGAAAATACTTCCAAATCCCAGCTTTAAAAACGATGTTCAAAAAAGTCCACAAATGCCTCCCAATTAGTCAGAATCATGTCAATTACCAGTTTACAGTTATTGTTGAATGCATCTAGAGTGAAAGGGTTTCACTTCTGTGGCATTGCTTTTTTTAAAAAACTGCTGCTGGAAAGTTATTTAAAATATGACATTATCGAGTGGTTTTCACGTGAGCATTACAATTACCAGAACGGTTGGGCCAAAATTGTTCTTTCCTCTAGTTTTAAAAATAGAAAGAAGAAAGTTTAGCGTGTACAAAGTATGGATTGAGAATTTGGATTTTCGACCATTTTTGACAGGCGCGCGGCTTAGCAAAAACGGCAAAATTGGGTCAAATTTCTTTTTCGAGGAAACAGCAAAACAACACCTTTCCTGCTCTGCAAATACATCCTAAAGCACAGCGAATGCTTTAGAAAATGTGTAGGTGTTGTTCCAACACTAACCCTAACCCTACCTTGGACACTTTTGGAAAATACTTCCAAATCCCAGCTTTAAAAACGATGTTCAAAAAAGTCCACAAATGCCTCCCAATTAGTCAGAATCATGTCAATTACTAGTTCACAGTTATTGTTGAATGCATCTAGAGTGAAAGGGTTTCACTTCTGTGGCATTGCTTTTTTTAAAAAACTGCTGCTGGAAAGTTATTTAAAATATGACATTATCGAGTGGTTTTCACGTGAGCATTACAATTACCAGAACGGTTGGGCCAAAATTGTTCTTTCCTCTAGTTTTAAAAACAGAAAAGAAGAAAGTTTAGCATGTACAAAGTATGGATTGAGAATTTGGATTTTCGACCATATTTGACAGGCGCGCGGCTTAGCAAAAACGGCAAAATTGGGTCAAATTTGTTTTTCGAGGAAACAGCAAAACAACACCTTTCCTGCTCTGCAAATACATCCTAAAGCACAGCGAACGCTTTAGAAAATGTGTAGGTGTTGTTCCAACACTAACCCTAACCCTACCTCGGACACTATTGGAATATACTTCCAAATCCCAGCTTTAGAAACGATGTTCAAAAAAGTCCACAAATACCTCCCAATTAGTCAGAATCATGTCAATTACTAGTTCACAGTTATTGTTGAATGCATCTAGAGTGAAAGGGTTTCAATTATGTGGCATTGCTTTTTTAAAAAACTGCTGCTGGAAAGTTATTTAAAATATGCCATTATCGAGTGGTTTTCACGTGAGCATTACAATTACCAGAACGGTTGGGCCAAAATTGTTCTTTCCTCTAGTTTTAAAAATAGAAAGAAGAAAGTTTAGCGTGTACAAAGTATGGATTGAGAATTTGGATTTTCGACCATTTTTGACAGGCGCGCGGCTTAGCAAAAACGGCAAAATTGGGTCAAATTTCTTTTTCAAGGAAACAGCAAAACAACACCTTTCCTGCTCTGCAAATACATCCTAAAGCACAGCGAATGCTTTAGAAAATGTGTAGGTGTTGTTCCAACACTAACCCTAACCCTACCTTGGACACTTTTGGAAAATACTTCCAAATCCCAGCTTTAAAAACGATGTTCAAAAAAGTCCACAAATGCCTCCCAATTAGTCAGAATCATGTCAATTACCAGTTTACAGTTATTGTTGAATGCATCTAGAGTGAAAGGGTTTCACTTCTGTGGCATTGCTTTTTTTAAAAAACTGCTGCTGGAAAGTTATTTAAAATATGACATTATCGAGTGGTTGTCACGTGAGCATTACAATTACCAGAACGGTTGGGCCAAAATTGTTCTTTCCTCTAGTTTTAAAAACAGAAAAGAAGAAAGTTTTCCATGTACAAAGTATTGATTGAGAATTTGGATTTTCGACCATTTTTGACAGGTGCGCGGCTTAGCAAAAACGGCAAAATTGGGTCAAATTTGTTTTTCGAGGAAACAGCAAAACAACACCTTTCCTGCTCTGCAAATACATCCTAAAGCACAGCGAATGCTTTAGAAAATGTGTAGGTGTTGTTCCAACACTAACCCTAACCCTACCTTGGACACTTTTGGAAAATACTTCCAAATCCCAGCTTTAAAAACGATGTTCAAAAAAGTCCACAAATGCCTCCCAATTAGTCAGAATCATGTCAATTACTAGTTCACAGTTATTGTTGAATGCATCTAGAGTGAAAGGGTTTCACTTCTGTGGCATTGCTTTTTTTAAAAAACTGCTGCTGGAGAGTTATTTAAAATATGACATTATCGAGTGGTTTTCACGTGAGCATTACAATTACCAGAACGGTTGGGCCAAAATTGTTCTTTCCTCTAGTTTTAAAAACAGAAAAGAAGAAAGTTTTCCATGTACAAAGTATGGATTGAGAATTTGGATTTTCGACCATTTTTGAAAGGCGCGCGGCTTAGCAAAAACGGCAAAATTGGGTCAAATTTGTTTTTCGAGGAAACAGCAAAACAACACCTTTCCTGCTCTGCAAATACATCCTAAAGCACAGCGAATGCTTTAGAAAATGTGTAGGTGTTGTTCCAACACGAACCCTAACCCTACCTTGGACACTTTTGGAAAATACTTCCAAATCAGAGCTTTAAAAACGATGTTCAAAAAAGTCCACAAATGCCTCCCAATTAGTCAGAATCATGTCAATTACTAGTTCACAGTTATTGTTGAATGCATCTAGAGTGAAAGGGTTTCAATTCTGTGGCATTGCTTTTTTTAAAAACTGCTGCTGCAAAGTTAGATAAATATGTTATATTCAAGGTGTTTTCACATGAACATTACAATTACCAGAATGGTTGGGCCAAAATTGTTCTTTCCTCTAGTTTTGAAAACAGAAAAGAAGAAAGTTTTCCATGTACAAAGTATGGATTGAGAACTTGGATTTTCGACGATTTTTGACAGGCGCGCGGCTTAGCAAAAACGGCAAAATTGGGTCAAATTTGTTTTTCGAGGAAACAGCAAAACAACACCTTTCCTGCTCTGCAAATACATCCTAAAGCACAGCGAATGCTTTAGAAAATGTGTAGGTGTTGTTCCAACACTAACCCTAACCCTACCTTGGACACTTTTGGAAAATACTTCCAAATCCCAGCTTTAAAAACGATGTTCAAAAAAGTCCACAAATGCCTCCCAATTAGTCAGAATCATGTCAATTACAAGTTTACAGTTATTGTTGAATGCATCTAGAGTGAAAGGGTTTCAATTCTGTGGCATTGCTTTTTTTTAAAAACTGCTGCTGGAAAGTTATTTAAAATATGACATTATCGAGTGGTTTTCACGTGAGCATTACAATTACCAGAACGGTTGGGCCAAAATTGTTCTTTCCTCTAGTTTTAAAAACAGAAAAGAAGAAAGTTTTCCATGTACAAAGTATGGATTGAGAATTTGGATTTTCGACCATTTTTGACAGGCGCGCGGCTTAGCAAAAACGGCAAAATTGGGTCAAATTTGTTTTTCGAGGAAACAGCAAAACAACACCTTTCCTGCTCTGCAAATACATCCTAAAGCACAGCGAATGCTTTAGAAAATGTGTAGGTGTTGTTCCAACACTAACCCTAACCCTACCTTGGACACTTTTGGAAAATACTTCCAAATCCCAGCTTTAAAAACGATGTTCAAAAAAGTCCACAAATGCCTCCCAATTAGTCAGAATCATGTCAATTACCAGTTTACAGTTATTGTTGAATGCATCTAGAGTGAAAGGGTTTCACTTCTGTGGCATTGCTTTTTTTAAAAAACTGCTGCTGGAAAGTTATTTAAAATATGACATTATCGAGTGGTTTTCACGTGAGCATTACAATTACCAGAACGGTTGGGCCAAAATTGTTCTTTCCTCTAGTTTTAAAAACAGAAAAGAAGAAAGTTTTCCATGTACAAAGTATGGATTGAGAATTTGGATTTTCGACCATTTTTTACAGGCGCGCGGCTTAGCAAAAACGGCAAAATTGGGTCAAATTTGTTTTTCGAGGAAACAGCAAAACAACACCTTTTCTGCTCTGCAAATACATCCTAAAGCACAGCGAATGCTTTAGAAAATGTGTAGGTGTTGTTCCAACACTAACCCTAACCCTACCTTGGACACTTTTGGAAAATACTTCCAAATCCCAGCTTTAAAAACGATGTTCAAAAAAGTCCACAAATGCCTCCCAATTAGTCAGAATCATGTCAATTACTAGTTCACAGTTATTGTTGAATGCATCTAGAGTGAAAGGGTTTCAATTCTGTGGCATTGCTTTTTTTTAAAAACTGCTGCTGGAAAGTTATTTAAAATATGACATTATCGAGTGGTTTTCACGTGAGTATTACAATTACCAGAACGGTTGGGTTAAAATTGTTCTTTCCTCTAGTTTTAAAAACAGAAAAGAAGAAAGTTTAGCATGTACAAAGTATGGATTGAGAATTTGGATTTTCGACCATTTTTGACAGGCGCGCGGCTTAGCAAAAACGGCAAAATTGGGTCAAATTTGTTTTTCGAGGAAACAGCAAAACAACACCTTTCCTGCTCTGCAAATACATCCTAAAGCACAGCGAATGCTTTAGAAAATGTGTAGGGGTTTTCCAACACTAACCCTAACGCTACCTTGGACACTTTTGGAAAATACTTCCAAATCCCAGCTTTAAAAACGATGTTCAAAAAAGTCCACAAATGCCTCCCAATTAGTCAGAATCATGTCAATTACCAGTTTACAGTTATTGTTGAATGCATCTAGAGTGAAAGGGTTTCACTTCTGTGGCATTGCTTTTTTTAAAAAACTGCTGCTGGAAAGTTATTTAAAATATGACATTATCGAGTGGTTTTCACGTGAGCATTACAATTACCAGAACGGTTGGGCCAAAATTGTTCTTTCCTCTAGTTTTAAAAACAGAAAAGAAGAAAGTTTTCCATGTACAAAGTATGGATTGAGAATTTGGATTTTCGACCATTTTTGACAGGCGCGCGCGGCTTAGCAAAAACGGCAAAATTGGGTCAAATTTGTTTTTCGAGGAAACAGCAAAACAACACCTTTCCTGCTCTGCAAATACATCCTAAAGCACAGCGAATGCTTTAGAAAATGTGTAGGTGTTGTTCCAACACTAACCCTAACCCTACCTTGGACACTTTTGGAAAATACTTCCAAATCCCAGCTTTAAAAACGATGTTCAAAAAAGTCCACAAATGCCTCCCAATTAGTCAGAATCATGTCAATTACCAGTTTACAGTTATTGTTGAATGCATCTAGAGTGAAAGGGTTTCAATTCTGTGGCATTGCTTTTTTTAAAAAACTGCTGCTGGAAAGTTATTTAAAATATGCCATTATCGAGTGGTTTTCACGTGAGCATTACAATTACCAGAACGGTTGGGCCAAAATTGTTCTTTCCTCTAGTTTTAAAAACAGAAAAGAAGAAAGTTTAGCATGTACAAAGTATGGATTGAGAATTTGGATTTTCGACCATTTTTGACAGGCGCGCGGCTTAGCAAAAACGGCAAAATTGGGTCAAATTTGTTTTTCGAGGAAACAGCAAAACAACACCTTTCCTGCTCTGCAAATACATTCTAAAGCACAGCAAATGCTTTAGAAAATGTGTAGGTGTTGTCCCAACACTAACCCTAACCCTACCTTGGACACTTTTGGAAAATACTTCCAAATCCCAGCTTTAAAAACGATGTTCAAAAAAGTCCACAAATGCCTCCCAATTAGTCAGAATCATGTCAATTACTAGTTCACAGTTATTGTTGAATGCATCTAGAGTGAAAGGGTTTCACTTCTGTGGCATTGCTTTTTTAAAAAACTGCTGCTGGAAAGTTATTTAAAATATGCCATTATCGAGTGGTTTTCACGTGAGCATTACAATTACCAGAACGGTTGGGCCAAAATTGTTCTTTCCTCTAGTTTTAAAAACAGAAAAGAAGAAAGTTTTCCATGTACAAAGTATGGATTGAGAATTTGGATTTTCGACCATTTTTGACAGGCGCGCGGCTTAGCAAAAACGGCAAAATTGGGTCAAATTTGTTTTTCGAGGAAACAGCAAAACAACACCTTTCCTGCTCTGCAAATACATCCTAAAGCACAGCGAATGCTTTAGAAAATGTGTAGGTGTTGTTCCAACACTAACCCTAACCCTACCTTGGACACTTTTGGAAAATACTTCCAAATCCCAGCTTTAAAAACGATGTTCAAAAAAGTCCACAAATGCCTCCCAATTAGTCAGAATCATGTCAATTACCAGTTTACAGTTATTGTTGAATGCATCTAGAGTGAAAGGGTTTCACTTCTGTGGCATTGCTTTTTTTAAAAAACTGCTGCTGGAAAGTTATTTAAAATATGACATTATCGAGTGGTTTTCACGTGAGCATTACAATTACCAGAACGGTTGGGCCAAAATTGTTCTTTCCTCTAGTTTTAAAAATAGAAAGAAGAAAGTTTAGCGTGTACAAAGTATGGATTGAGAATTTGGATTTTCGACCATTTTTGACAGGCGCGCGGCTTAGCAAAAACGGCAAAATTGGGTCAAATTTCTTTTTCAAGGAAACCGCAAAACAACACCTTTCCTGCTCTGCAAATACATCCTAAAGCACAGCGAATGCTTTAGAAAATGTGTAGGTGTTGTTCCAACACTAACCCTAACCCTACCTTGGACACTTTTGGAAAATACTTCCAAATCCCAGCTTTAAAAACGATGTTCAAAAAAGTCCACAAATGCCTCCCAATTAGTCAGAATCATGTCAATTACCAGTTTACAGTTATTGTTGAATGCATCTAGAGTGAAAGGGTTTCACTTCTGTGGCATTGCTTTTTTTAAAAAACTGCTGCTGGAAAGTTATTTAAAATATGACATTATCGAGTGGTTTTCACGTGAGCATTACAATTACCAGAACGGTTGGGCCAAAATTGTTCTTTCCTCTAGTTTTAAAAACAGAAAAGAAGAAAGTTTTCCATGTACAAAGTATGGATTGAGAATTTGGATTTTCGACCATTTTTTACAGGCGCGCGGCTTAGCAAAAACGGCAAAATTGGGTCAAATTTGTTTTTCGAGGAAACAGCAAAACAACACCTTTCCTGCTCTGCAAATACATCCTAAAGCACAGCGAATGCTTTAGAAAATGTGTAGGGGTTTTCCAACACTAACCCTAACGCTACCTTGGACACTTTTGGAAAATACTTCCAAATCCCAGCTTTAAAAACGATGTTCAAAAAAGTCCACAAATGCCTCCCAATTAGTCAGAATCATGTCAATTACCAGTTTACAGTTATTGTTGAATGCATCTAGAGTGAAAGGGTTTCACTTCTGTGGCATTGCTTTTTTTAAAAAACTGCTGCTGGAAAGTTATTTAAAATATGACATTATCGAGTGGTTTTCACGTGAGCATTACAATTACCAGAACGGTTGGGCCAAAATTGTTCTTTCCTCTAGTTTTAAAAACAGAAAAGAAGAAAGTTTTCCATGTACAAAGTATGGATTGAGAATTTGGATTTTCGACCATTTTTGACAGGCGCGCGCGGCTTAGCAAAAACGGCAAAATTGGGTCAAATTTGTTTTTCGAGGAAACAGCAAAACAACACCTTTCCTGCTCTGCAAATACATCCTAAAGCACAGCGAATGCTTTAGAAAATGTGTAGGTGTTGTTCCAACACTAACCCTAACCCTACCTTGGACACTTTTGGAAAATACTTCCAAATCCCAGCTTTAAAAACGATGTTCAAAAAAGTCCACAAATGCCTCCCAATTAGTCAGAATCATGTCAATTACCAGTTTACAGTTATTGTTGAATGCATCTAGAGTGAAAGGGTTTCAATTCTGTGGCATTGCTTTTTTTTAAAAACTGCTGCTGGAAAGTTATTTAAAATATGACATTATCGAATGGTTTTCACGTGAGCATTACAATTACCAGAACGGTTGGGCCAAAATTGTTCTTTCCTCTAGTTTTAAAAACAGAAAAGAAGAAAGTTTTCCATGTACAAAGTATGGATTGAGAATTTGGATTTTCGACCATTTTTGACAGGCGCGCGGCTTAGCAAAAACGGCAAAATTGGGTCAAATTTGTTTTTCGAGGAAACAGCAAAACAACACCTTTCCTGCTCTGCAAATACATCCTAAAGCACAGCGAATGCTTTAGAAAATGTGTAGGTGTTGTTCCAACACTAACCCTAACCCTACCTTGGACACTTTTGGAAAATACTTCCAAATCCCAGCTTTAAAAACGATGTTCAAAAAAGTCCACAAATGCCTCCCAATTAGTCAGAATCATGTCAATTACCAGTTTACAGTTATTGTTGAATGCATCTAGAGTGAAAGGGTTTCACTTCTGTGGCATTGCTTTTTTTAAAAAACTGCTGCTGGAAAGTTATTTAAAATATGACATTATCGAGTGGTTTTCACGTGAGCATTACAATTACCAGAACGGTTGGGCCAAAATTGTTCTTTCCTCTAGTTTTAAAAATAGAAAGAAGAAAGTTTAGCGTGTACAAAGTATGGATTGAGAATTTGGATTTTCGACCATTTTTGACAGGCGCGCGGCTTAGCAAAAACGGCAAAATTGGGTCAAATTTCTTTTTCAAGGAAACAGCAAAACAACACCTTTCCTGCTCTGCAAATACATCCTAAAGCACAGCGAATGCTTTAGAAAATGTGTAGGTGTTGTTCCAACACTAACCCTAACCCTACCTTGGACACTTTTGGAAAATACTTCCAAATCCCAGCTTTAAAAACGATGTTCAAAAAAGTCCACAAATGCCTCCCAATTAGTCAGAATCATGTCAATTACCAGTTTACAGTTATTGTTGAATGCATCTAGAGTGAAAGGGTTTCAATTCTGTGGCATTGCTTTTTTTAAAAAACTGCTGCTGGAAAGTTATTTAAAATATGCCATTATCGAGTGGTTTTCACGTGAGCATTACAATTACCAGAACGGTTGGGCCAAAATTGTTCTTTCCTCTAGTTTTAAAAACAGAAAAGAAGAAAGTTTAGCATGTACAAAGTATGGATTGAGAATTTGGATTTTCGACCATTTTTGACAGGCGCGCGGCTTAGCAAAAACGGCAAAATTGGGTCAAATTTGTTTTTCGAGGAAACAGCAAAACAACACCTTTCCTGCTCTGCAAATACATTCTAAAGCACAGCAAATGCTTTAGAAAATGTGTAGGTGTTGTCCCAACACTAACCCTAACCCTACCTTGGACACTTTTGGAAAATACTTCCAAATCCCAGCTTTAAAAACGATGTTCAAAAAAGTCCACAAATGCCTCCCAATTAGTCAGAATCATGTCAATTACTAGTTCACAGTTATTGTTGAATGCATCTAGAGTGAAAGGGTTTCACTTCTGTGGCATTGCTTTTTTAAAAAACTGCTGCTGGAAAGTTATTTAAAATATGCCATTATCGAGTGGTTTTCACGTGAGCATTACAATTACCAGAACGGTTGGGCCAAAATTGTTCTTTCCTCTAGTTTTAAAAACAGAAAAGAAGAAAGTTTTCCATGTACAAAGTATGGATTGAGAATTTGGATTTTCGACCATTTTTGACAGGCGCGCGGCTTAGCAAAAACGGCAAAATTGGGTCAAATTTGTTTTTCGAGGAAACAGCAAAACAACACCTTTCCTGCTCTGCAAATACATCCTAAAGCACAGCGAATGCTTTACAAAATGTGTAGGTGTTGTTCCAACACTAACCCTAACCCTACCTTGGACACTTTTGGAAAATACTTCCAAATCCCAGCTTTAAAAACGATGTTCAAAAAAGTCCACAAATGCCTCCCAATTAGTCAGAATCATGTCAATTACCAGTTTACAGTTATTGTTGAATGCATCTAGAGTGAAAGGGTTTCAATTCTGTGGCATTGCTTTTTTAAAAAAACTGCTGCTGGAAAGTTATTTAAAATATGACATTATCGAGTGGTTTTCACGTGAGTATTACAATTACCAGAACGGTTGGGCTAAAATTGTTCTTTCCTCTAGTTTTAAAAACAGAAAAGAAGAAAGTTTAGCATGTACAAAGTATGGATTGAGAATTTGGATTTACGACCATTTTTGACAGGCGCGCGGCTTAGCAAAAACGGCAAAATTGGGTCAAATTTGTTTTTCGAGGAAACAGCAAAACAACACCTTTCCTGCTCTGCAAATACATCCTAAAGCACAGCGAATGCTTTAGAAAATGTGTAGGTGTTGTTCCAACACTAACCCTAACCCTACCTTGGACACTTTTGGAAAATACTTCCAAATCCCAGCTTTAAAAACGATGTTCAAAAAAGTCCACAAATGCCTCCCAATTAGTCAGAATCATGTCAATTACTAGTTCACAGTTATTGTTGAATGCATCTAGAGTGAAAGGGTTTCACTTCTGTGGCATTGCTTTTTTTAAAAACTGCTGCTGGAAAGTTATTTAAAATATGACATTATCGAGTGGTTTTCACGTGAGCATTACAATTACCAGAACGGTTGGGCCAAAATTGTTCTTTCCTCTAGTTTTAAAAACAGAAAAGAAGAAAGTTTAGCATGTACAAAGTATGGATTGAGAATTTGGATTTTCGACCATATTTGACAGGCGCGCGGCTTAGCAAAAACGGCAAAATTGGGTCAAATTTGTTTTTCGAGGAAACAGCAAAACAACACCTTTCCTGCTCTGCAAATACATCCTAAAGCACAGCGAATGCTTTAGAAAATGTGTAGGTGTTGTCCCAACACTAACCCTAACCCTACCTTGGACACTTTTGGAAAATACTTCCAAATCCCAGCTTTAAAAACGATGTTCAAAAAAGTCCACAAATGCCTCCCAATTAGTCAGAATCATGTCAATTACTAGTTCACAGTTATTGTTGAATGCATCTAGAGTGAGAGGGTTTCACTTCTGTGGCATTGCTTTTTTTAAAAAACTGCTGCTGGAAAGTTATTTAAAATATGACATTATCGAGTGGTTTTCACGTGAGCATTACAATTACCAGAATGGTTGGGCCAAAATTGTTCTTTCCTCTAGTTTTAAAAACAGAAAAGAAGAAAGTTTTCCATGTACAAAGTATGGATTGAGAATTTGGATTTTCGACCATTTTTGACAGGCGCGCGGCTTAGCAAAAACGGCAAAATTGGGTCAAATTTGTTTTTCGAGGAAACAGCAAAACAACACCTTTCCTGCTCTGCAAATACATCCTAAAGCAGAGCGAGCACATTAGAAAATGTGTAGGTGTTGTTCCAACACTAACCCTAACCCTACCTTGGACACTATTGGAATATACTTCCAAATCCCAGCTTTAAAAACTATGTTCAAAAAAGTCCAAAAATGCCTCCCAATTAGTCAGAATCATGTCAATTACTAGATCACAGTTATTGTTGAATGCATCTAGAGTGAAAGGGTTTCAATTATGTGGCATTGCTTTTTTAAAAGAAATGCTGCTGGAAAGTTATTTAAAATATGACATTATCGAGTGGTTTTCACGTGAGTATTACAATTACCAGAACGGTTGGGCTAAAATTGTTCTTTCCTCTAGTTTTAAAAACAGAAAAGAAGAAAGTTTAGCATGTACAAAGTATGGATTGAGAATTTGGATTTTCGACCATTTTTGACAGGCGCGCGGCTTAGCAAAAACGGCAAAATTGGGTCAAATTTGTTTTTCGAGGAAACAGCAAAACAACACCTTTCCTGCTCTGCAAATACATCCTAAAGCACAGCGAATGCTTTAAAAAATGTGTAGGTGTTGTTCCAACACTAACCCTAACCCTACCTTGGACACTTTTGGAAAATACTTCCAAATCCCAGCTTTAAAAACGATGTTCAAAAAAGTCCACAAATGCCTCCCAATTAGTCAGAATCATGTCAATTACCAGTTTACAGTTATTGTTGAATGCATCTAGAGTGAAAGGGTTTCAATTCTGTGGCATTGCTTTTTTTAAAAAACTGCTGCTGGAAAGTTATTTAAAATATGCCATTATCGAGTGGTTTTCACGTGAGCATTACAATTACCAGAACGGTTGGGCCAAAATTGTTCTTTCCTCTAGTTTTAAAAACAGAAAAGAAGAAAGTTTAGCATGTACAAAGTATGGATTGAGAATTTGGATTTTCGACCATTTTTGACAGGCGCGCGGCTTAGCAAAAACGGCAAAATTGGGTCAAATTTGTTTTTCGAGGAAACAGCAAAACAACACCTTTCCTGCTCTGCAAATACATCCTAAAGCACAGCGAATGCTTTAGAAAATGTGTAGGGGTTGTTCCAACATTAACCCTAACCCTACCTTGGACACTTTTGTAAAATACTTCCAAATCCCAGCTTTAAAAACGATGTTCAAAAAAGTCCACAATTGCCTCCCAATTAGTCAGAATCATGTCAATTACTAGTTCACAGTTATTGTTGAATGCATCTAGAGTGAGAGGGTTTCACTTCTGTGGCATTGCTTTTTTTAAAAAACTGCTGCTGGAAAGTTATTTAAAATATGACATTATCGAGTGGTTTTCACGTGAGCATTACAATTACCAGAACGGTTGGGCCAAAATTGTTCTTTCCTCTAGTTTTAAAAACAGAAAAGAAGAAAGTTTTCCATGTACAAAGTATGGATTGAGTATTTGGATTTTCGACCATTTTTTACAGGCGCGCGGCTTAGCAAAAACGGCAAAATTGGGTCAAATTTGTTTTTCGAGGAAACAGCAAAACAACACCTTTCCTGCTCTGCAAATACATCCTAAAGCACAGCGAATGCTTTAGAAAATGTGTAGGTGTTGTTCCAACACTAACCCTAACCCTACCTCGGACACTATTGGAATATACTTCCAAATCCCAGCTTTAAAAACTATGTTCAAAAAAGTCCAAAAATGCCTCCCAATTAGTCAGAATCATGTCAATTACTAGATCACAGTTATTGTTGAATGCATCTAGAGTGAAAGGGTTTCAATTATGTGGCATTGCTTTTTTAAAAGAAATGCTGCTGGAAAGTTATTTAAAATATGACATTATCGAGTGGTTTTCACGTGAGTATTACAATTTCCAGAACGGTTGGGCTAAAATTGTTCTTTCCTCTAGTTTTAAAAACAGAAAAGAAGAAAGTTTAGCATGTACAAAGTATGGATTGAGAATTTGGATTTTCGACCATTTTTGACAGGCGCGCGGCTTAGCAAAAACGGCAAAATTGGGTCAAATTTGTTTTTCGAGGAAACAGCAAAACAACACCTTTCCTGCTCTGCAAATACATCCTAAAGCACAGCGAATGCTTTAGAAAATGTGTAGGGGTTTTTCCAACACTAACCCTAACCCTACCTTGGACTCTTTTGGAAAATACTTCCAAATCCCAGCTTTAAAAACGATGTTCAAAAAAGTCCACAAATGCCTCCCAATTAGTCAGAATCATGTCAATTACTACTTCACAGTTATTGTTGAATGCATCTAGAGTGAAAGGGTTTCACTTCTGTGGCATTGCTTTTTTTAAAAACTGCTGCTGGAAAGTTATTTAAAATATGACATTATCGAGTGGTTTTCACGTGAGCATTACAATTACCAGAATGGTTGGGCCAAAATTGTTCTTTCCTCTAGTTTTAAAAACAGAAAAGAAGAAAGTTTTCCATGTACAAAGTATGGATTGAGAATTTGGATTTTCGACCATTTTTGACAGGCGCGCGGCTTAGCAAAAACGGCAAAATTGGGTCAAATTTGTTTTTCGAGGAAACAGCAAAACAACACCTTTCCTGCTCTGCAAATACATCCTAAAGCAGAGCGAGCACATTAGAAAATGTGTAGGTGTTGTTCCAACACTAACCCTAACCCTACCTTGGACACTATTGGAATATACTTCCAAATCCCAGCTTTAAAAACTATGTTCAAAAAAGTCCAAAAATGCCTCCCAATTAGTCAGAATCATGTCAATTACTAGATCACAGTTATTGTTGAATGCATCTAGAGTGAAAGGGTTTCAATTATGTGGCATTGCTTTTTTAAAAGAAATGCTGCTGGAAAGTTATTTAAAATATGACATTATCGAGTGGTTTTCACGTGAGTATTACAATTACCAGAACGGTTGGGCTAAAATTGTTCTTTCCTCTAGTTTTAAAAACAGAAAAGAAGAAAGTTTAGCATGTACAAAGTATGGATTGAGAATTTGGATTTTCGACCATTTTTGACAGGCGCGCGGCTTAGCAAAAACGGCAAAATTGGGTCAAATTTGTTTTTCGAGGAAACAGCAAAACAACACCTTTCCTGCTCTGCAAATACATCCTAAAGCACAGCGAATGCTTTAGAAAATGTGTAGGGGTTTTTCCAACACTAACCCTAACCCTACCTTGGACACTTTTGGAAAATACTTCCAAATCCCAGCTTTAAAAACGATGTTCAAAAAAGTCCACAAATGCCTCCCAATTAGTCAGAATCATGTCAATTACCAGTTTACAGTTATTGTTGAATGCATCTAGAGTGAAAGGGTTTCAATTCTGTGGCATTGCTTTTTTTAAAAAACTGCTGCTGGAAAGTTATTTAAAATATGCCATTATCGAGTGGTTTTCACGTGAGCATTACAATTACCAGAACGGTTGGGCCAAAATTGTTCTTTCCTCTAGTTTTAAAAACAGAAAAGAAGAAAGTTTAGCATGTACAAAGTATGGATTGAGAATTTGGATTTTCGACCATTTTTGACAGGCGCGCGGCTTAGCAAAAACGGCAAAATTGGGTCAAATTTGTTTTTCGAGGAAACAGCAAAACAACACCTTTCCTGCTCTGCAAATACATCCTAAAGCACAGCGAATGCTTTAAAAAATGTGTAGGTGTTGTTCCAACACTAACCCTAACCCTACCTTGGACACTTTTGGAAAATACTTCCAAATCCCAGCTTTAAAAACGATGTTCAAAAAAGTCCACAAATGCCTCCCAATTAGTCAGAATCATGTCAATTACCAGTTTACAGTTATTGTTGAATGCATCTAGAGTGAAAGGGTTTCAATTCTGTGGCATTGCTTTTTTTAAAAAACTGCTGCTGGAAAGTTATTTAAAATATGCCATTATCGAGTGGTTTTCACGTGAGCATTACAATTACCAGAACGGTTGGGCCAAAATTGTTCTTTCCTCTAGTTTTAAAAACAGAAAAGAAGAAAGTTTAGCATGTACAAAGTATGGATTGAGAATTTGGATTTTCGACCATTTTTGACAGGCGCGCGGCTTAGCAAAAACGGCAAAATTGGGTCAAATTTGTTTTTCGAGGAAACAGCAAAACAACACCTTTCCTGCTCTGCAAATACATCCTAAAGCACAGCGAATGCTTTAGAAAATGTGTAGGGGTTGTTCCAACACTAACCCTAACCCTACCTTGGACTCTTTTGGAAAATACTTCCAAATCCCAGCTTTAAAAACGATGTTCAAAAAAGTCCACAAATGCCTCCCAATTAGTCAGAATCATGTCAATTACTAGTTCACAGTTATTGTTGAATGCATCTAGAGTGAAAGGGTTTCACTTCTGTGGCATTGCTTTTTTTAAAAAACTGCTGCTGGAAAGTTATTTAAAATATGACATTATCGAGTGGTTTTCACGTGAGCATTACAATTACCAGAACGGTTGGGCCAAAATTGTTCTTTCCTCTAGTTTTAAAAACAGAAAAGAAGAAAGTTTAGCATGTACAAAGTATGGATTGAGAATTTGGATTTTCGACCATTTTTGACAGGCGCGCGGCTTAGCAAAAACGGCAAAATTGGGTCAAATTTGTTTTTCGAGGAAACAGCAAAACAACACCTTTCCTGCTCTGCAAATACATCCTAAAGCACAGCGAATGCTTTAGAAAATGTGTAGGTGTTGTTCCAACACTAACCCTAACCCTACCTTGGACACTTTTGGAAAATACTTCCAAATCCCAGCTTTAAAAACGATGTTCAAAAAAGTCCACAAATGCCTCCCAATTAGTCAGAATCATGTCAATTACCAGTTTACAGTTATTGTTGAATGCATCTAGAGTGAAAGGGTTTCACTTCTGTGGCATTGCTTTTTTTAAAAAACTGCTGCTGGAAAGTTATTTAAAATATGACATTATCGAGTGGTTTTCACGTGAGCATTACAATTACCAGAACGGTTGGGCCAAAATTGTTCTTTCCTCTAGTTTTAAAAATAGAAAGAAGAAAGTTTAGCGTGTACAAAGTATGGATTGAGAATTTGGATTTTCGACCATTTTTGACAGGCGCGCGGCTTAGCAAAAACGGCAAAATTGGGTCAAATTTCTTTTTCAAGGAAACAGCAAAACAACACCTTTCCTGCTCTGCAAATACATCCTAAAGCACAGCGAATGCTTTAGAAAATGTGTAGGTGTTGTTCCAACACTAACCCTAACCCTACCTTGGACACTTTTGGAAAATACTTCCAAATCCCAGCTTTAAAAACGATGTTCAAAAAAGTCCACAAATGCCTCCCAATTAGTCAGAATCATGTCAATTACCAGTTTACAGTTATTGTTGAATGCATCTAGAGTGAAAGGGTTTCACTTCTGTGGCATTGCTTTTTTTAAAAAACTGCTGCTGGAAAGTTATTTAAAATATGACATTATCGAGTGGTTTTCACGTGAGCATTACAATTACCAGAACGGTTGGGCCAAAATTGTTCTTTCCTCTAGTTTTAAAAACAGAAAAGAAGAAAGTTTTCCATGTACAAAGTATGGATTGAGAATTTGGATTTTCGACCATTTTTTACAGGCGCGCGGCTTAGCAAAAACGGCAAAATTGGGTCAAATTTGTTTTTCAAGGAAACAGCAAAACAACACCTTTCCTGCTCTGCAAATACATCCTAAAGCACAGCGAATGCTTTAGAAAATGTGTAGGTGTTGTTCCAACACTAACCCTAACCCTACCTTGGACACTTTTGGAAAATACTTCCAAATCCCAGCTTTAAAAACGATGTTCAAAAAAGTCCACAAATGCCTCCCAATTAGTCAGAATCATGTCAATTACTAGTTCACAGTTATTGTTGAATGCATCTAGAGTGAAAGGGTTTCACTTCTGTGGCATTGCTTTTTTTAAAAAACTGCTGCTGGAAAGTTATTTAAAATATGACATTATCGAGTGGTTTTCACGTGAGCATTACAATTACCAGAACGGTTGGGTTAAAATTGTTCTTTCCTCTAGTTTTAAAAACAGAAAAGAAGAAAGTTTAGCATGTACAAAGTATGGATTGAGAATTTGGATTTTCGACCATTTTTGACAGGCGCGCGCGGCTTAGCAAAAACGGCAAAATTGGGTCAAATTTCTTTTTCAAGGAAACCGCAAAACAACACCTTTCCTGCTCTGCAAATACATCCTAAAGCACAGCGAATGCTTTAGAAAATGTGTAGGTGTTGTTCCAACACTAACCCTAACCCTACCTTGGACACTTTTGGAAAATACTTCCAAATCCCAGCTTTAAAAACGATGTTCAAAAAAGTCCACAAATGCCTCCCAATTAGTCAGAATCATGTCAATTACCAGTTTACAGTTATTGTTGAATGCATCTAGAGTGAAAGGGTTTCACTTCTGTGGCATTGCTTTTTTTAAAAAACTGCTGCTGGAAAGTTATTTAAAATATGACATTATCGAGTGGTTTTCACGTGAGCATTACAATTACCAGAACGGTTGGGCCAAAATTGTTCTTTCCTCTAGTTTTAAAAACAGAAAAGAAGAAAGTTTTCCATGTACAAAGTATGGATTGAGAATTTGGATTTTCGACCATTTTTTACAGGCGCGCGGCTTAGCAAAAACGGCAAAATTGGGTCAAATTTGTTTTTCAAGGAAACAGCAAAACAACACCTTTCCTGCTCTGCAAATACATCCTAAAGCACAGCGAATGCTTTAGAAAATGTGTAGGTGTTGTTCCAACACTAACCCTAACCCTACCTTGGACACTTTTGGAAAATACTTCCAAATCCCAGCTTTAAAAACGATGTTCAAAAAAGTCCACAAATGCCTCCCAATTAGTCAGAATCATGTCAATTACTAGTTCACAGTTATTGTTGAATGCATCTAGAGTGAAAGGGTTTCACTTCTGTGGCATTGCTTTTTTTAAAAAACTGCTGCCGGAAAGTTATTTAAAATATGACATTATCGAGTGGTTTTCACGTGAGCATTACAATTACCAGAACGGTTGGGTTAAAATTGTTCTTTCCTCTAGTTTTAAAAACAGAAAAGAAGAAAGTTTAGCATGTACAAAGTATGGATTGAGAATTTGGATTTTCGACCATTTTTGACAGGCGCGCGCGGCTTAGCAAAAACGGCAAAATTGGGTCAAATTTGTTTTTCGAGGAAACAGCAAAACAACACCTTTCCTGCTCTGCAAATACATCCTAAAGCACAGCGAATGCTTTAGAAAATGTGTAGGTGTTGTTCCAACACTAACCCTAACCCTACCTTGGACACTTTTGGAAAATACTTCCAAATCCCAGCTTTAAAAACGATGTTCAAAAAAGTCCACAAATGCCTCCCAATTAGTCAGAATCATGTCAATTACCAGTTTACAGTTATTGTTGAATGCATCTAGAGTGAAAGGGTTTCAATTCTGTGGCATTGCTTTTTTTTAAAAACTGCTGCTGGAAAGTTATTTAAAATATGACATTATCGAATGGTTTTCACGTGAGCATTACAATTACCAGAACGGTTGGGCCAAAATTGTTCTTTCCTCTAGTTTTAAAAACAGAAAAGAAGAAAGTTTTCCATGTACAAAGTATGGATTGAGAATTTGGATTTTCGACCATTTTTGACAGGCGCGCGGCTTAGCAAAAACGGCAAAATTGGGTCAAATTTGTTTTTCGAGGAAACAGCAAAACAACACCTTTCCTGCTCTGCAAATACATCCTAAAGCACAGCGAATGCTTTAGAAAATGTGTAGGTGTTGTTCCAACACTAACCCTTACCCTACCTTGGACACTTTTGGAAAATACTTCCAAATCCCAGCTTTAAAAACGATGTTCAAAAAAGTCCACAAATGCCTCCCAATTAGTCAGAATCATGTCAATTACCAGTTTACAGTTATTGTTGAATGCATCTAGAGTGAAAGGGTTTCACTTCTGTGGCATTGCTTTTTTTAAAAAACTGCTGCTGGAAAGTTATTTAAAATATGACATTATCGAGTGGTTTTCACGTGAGCATTACAATTACCAGAACGGTTGGGCCAAAATTGTTCTTTCCTCTAGTTTTAAAAATAGAAAGAAGAAAGTTTAGCGTGTACAAAGTATGGATTGAGAATTTGGATTTTCGACCATTTTTGACAGGCGCGCGGCTTAGCAAAAACGGCAAAATTGGGTCAAATTTCTTTTTCAAGGAAACAGCAAAACAACACCTTTCCTGCTCTGCAAATACATCCTAAAGCACAGCGAATGCTTTAGAAAATGTGTAGGTGTTGTTCCAACACTAACCCTAACCCTACCTTGGACACTTTTGGAAAATACTTCCAAATCCCAGCTTTAAAAACGATGTTCAAAAAAGTCCACAAATGCCTCCCAATTAGTCAGAATCATGTCAATTACCAGTTTACAGTTATTGTTGAATGCATCTAGAGTGAAAGGGTTTCAATTCTGTGGCATTGCTTTTTTTAAAAAACTGCTGCTGGAAAGTTATTTAAAATATGCCATTATCGAGTGGTTTTCACGTGAGCATTACAATTACCAGAACGGTTGGGCCAAAATTGTTCTTTCCTCTAGTTTTAAAAACAGAAAAGAAGAAAGTTTAGCATGTACAAAGTATGGATTGAGAATTTGGATTTTCGACCATTTTTGACAGGCGCGCGGCTTAGCAAAAACGGCAAAATTGGGTCAAATTTGTTTTTCGAGGAAACAGCAAAACAACACCTTTCCTGCTCTGCAAATACATTCTAAAGCACAGCAAATGCTTTAGAAAATGTGTAGGTGTTGTCCCAACACTAACCCTAACCCTACCTTGGACACTTTTGGAAAATACTTCCAAATCCCAGCTTTAAAAACGATGTTCAAAAAAGTCCACAAATGCCTCCCAATTAGTCAGAATCATGTCAATTACTAGTTCACAGTTATTGTTGAATGCATCTAGAGTGAAAGGGTTTCACTTCTGTGGCATTGCTTTTTTAAAAAACTGCTGCTGGAAAGTTATTTAAAATATGCCATTATCGAGTGGTTTTCACGTGAGCATTACAATTACCAGAACGGTTGGGCCAAAATTGTTCTTTCCTCTAGTTTTAAAAACAGAAAAGAAGAAAGTTTTCCATGTACAAAGTATGGATTGAGAATTTGGATTTTCGACCATTTTTGACAGGCGCGCGGCTTAGCAAAAACGGCAAAATTGGGTCAAATTTGTTTTTCGAGGAAACAGCAAAACAACACCTTTCCTGCTCTGCAAATACATCCTAAAGCACAGCGAATGCTTTACAAAATGTGTAGGTGTTGTTCCAACACTAACCCTAACCCTACCTTGGACACTTTTGGAAAATACTTCCAAATCCCAGCTTTAAAAACGATGTTCAAAAAAGTCCACAAATGCCTCCCAATTAGTCAGAATCATGTCAATTACCAGTTTACAGTTATTGTTGAATGCATCTAGAGTGAAAGGGTTTCAATTCTGTGGCATTGCTTTTTTAAAAAAACTGCTGCTGGAAAGTTATTTAAAATATGACATTATCGAGTGGTTTTCACGTGAGTATTACAATTACCAGAACGGTTGGGCTAAAATTGTTCTTTCCTCTAGTTTTAAAAACAGAAAAGAAGAAAGTTTAGCATGTACAAAGTATGGATTGAGAATTTGGATTTACGACCATTTTTGACAGGCGCGCGGCTTAGCAAAAACGGCAAAATTGGGTCAAATTTGTTTTTCGAGGAAACAGCAAAACAACACCTTTCCTGCTCTGCAAATACATCCTAAAGCACAGCGAATGCTTTAGAAAATGTGTAGGTGTTGTTCCAACACTAACCCTAACCCTACCTTGGACACTTTTGGAAAATACTTCCAAATCCCAGCTTTAAAAACGATGTTCAAAAAAGTCCACAAATGCCTCCCAATTAGTCAGAATCGTGTCAATTACTAGTTCACAGTTATTGTTGAATGCATCTAGAGTGAAAGGGTTTCACTTCTGTGGCATTGCTTTTTTTAAAAACTGCTGCTGGAAAGTTATTTAAAATATGCCATTATCGAGTGGTTTTCACGTGAGCATTACAATTACCAGAACGGTTGGGCCAAAATTGTTCTTTCCTCTAGTTTTAAAAACAGAAAAGAAGAAAGTTTAGCATGTACAAAGTATGGATTGAGAATTTGGATTTTCGACCATTTTTGACAGGCGCGCGGCTTAGCAAAAACGGCAAAATTGGGTCAAATTTGTTTTTCGAGGAAACAGCAAAACAACACCTTTCCTGCTCTGCAAATACATCCTAAAGCACAGCGAATGCTTTAGAAAATGTGTAGGGGTTGTTCCAACATTAACCCTAACCCTACCTTGGACACTTTTGTAAAATACTTCCAAATCCCAGCTTTAAAAACGATGTTCAAAAAAGTCCACAATTGCCTCCCAATTAGTCAGAATCATGTCAATTACTAGTTCACAGTTATTGTTGAATGCATCTAGAGTGAGAGGGTTTCACTTCTGTGGCATTGCTTTTTTTAAAAAACTGCTGCTGGAAAGTTATTTAAAATATGACATTATCGAGTGGTTTTCACGTGAGCATTACAATTACCAGAACGGTTGGGCCAAAATTGTTCTTTCCTCTAGTTTTAAAAACAGAAAAGAAGAAAGTTTTCCATGTACAAAGTATGGATTGAGAATTTGGATTTTCGACCATTTTTTACAGGCGCGCGGCTTAGCAAAAACGGCAAAATTGGGTCAAATTTGTTTTTCGAGGAAACAGCAAAACAACACCTTTCCTGCTCTGCAAATACATCCTAAAGCACAGCGAATGCTTTAGAAAATGTGTAGGTGTTGTTCCAACACTAACCCTAACCCTACCTCGGACACTATTGGAATATACTTCCAAATCCCAGCTTTAAAAACTATGTTCAAAAAAGTCCAAAAATGCCTCCCAATTAGTCAGAATCATGTCAATTACTAGATCACAGTTATTGTTGAATGCATCTAGAGTGAAAGGGTTTCAATTATGTGGCATTGCTTTTTTAAAAGAAATGCTGCTGGAAAGTTATTTAAAATATGACATTATCGAGTGGTTTTCACGTGAGTATTACAATTTCCAGAACGGTTGGGCTAAAATTGTTCTTTCCTCTAGTTTTAAAAACAGAAAAGAAGAAAGTTTAGCATGTACAAAGTATGGATTGAGAATTTGGATTTTCGACCATTTTTGACAGGCGCGCGGCTTAGCAAAAACGGCAAAATTGGGTCAAATTTGTTTTTCGAGGAAACAGCAAAACAACACCTTTCCTGCTCTGCAAATACATCCTAAAGCACAGCGAATGCTTTAGAAAATGTGTAGGGGTTTTTCCAACACTAACCCTAACCCTACCTTGGACTCTTTTGGAAAATACTTCCAAATCCCAGCTTTAAAAACGATGTTCAAAAAAGTCCACAAATGCCTCCCAATTAGTCAGAATCATGTCAATTACTACTTCACAGTTATTGTTGAATGCATCTAGAGTGAAAGGGTTTCACTTCTGTGGCATTGCTTTTTTTAAAAACTGCTGCTGGAAAGTTATTTAAAATATGACATTATCGAGTGGTTTTCACGTGAGCATTACAATTACCAGAATGGTTGGGCCAAAATTGTTCTTTCCTCTAGTTTTAAAAACAGAAAAGAAGAAAGTTTTCCATGTACAAAGTATGGATTGAGAATTTGGATTTTCGACCATTTTTGACAGGCGCGCGGCTTAGCAAAAACGGCAAAATTGGGTCAAATTTGTTTTTCGAGGAAACAGCAAAACAACACCTTTCCTGCTCTGCAAATACATCCTAAAGCAGAGCGAGCACATTAGAAAATGTGTAGGTGTTGTTCCAACACTAACCCTAACCCTACCTTGGACACTATTGGAATATACTTCCAAATCCCAGCTTTAAAAACTATGTTCAAAAAAGTCCAAAAATGCCTCCCAATTAGTCAGAATCATGTCAATTACTAGATCACAGTTATTGTTGAATGCATCTAGAGTGAAAGGGTTTCAATTATGTGGCATTGCTTTTTTAAAAGAAATGCTGCTGGAAAGTTATTTAAAATATGACATTATCGAGTGGTTTTCACGTGAGTATTACAATTACCAGAACGGTTGGGCTAAAATTGTTCTTTCCTCTAGTTTTAAAAACAGAAAAGAAGAAAGTTTAGCATGTACAAAGTATGGATTGAGAATTTGGATTTTCGACCATTTTTGACAGGCGCGCGGCTTAGCAAAAACGGCAAAATTGGGTCAAATTTGTTTTTCGAGGAAACAGCAAAACAACACCTTTCCTGCTCTGCAAATACATCCTAAAGCACAGCGAATGCTTTAGAAAATGTGTAGGGGTTTTTCCAACACTAACCCTAACCCTACCTTGGACACTTTTGGAAAATACTTCCAAATCCCAGCTTTAAAAACGATCTTCAAAAAAGTCCACAAATGCCTCCCAATTAGTCAGAATCATGTCAATTACCAGTTTACAGTTATTGTTGAATGCATCTAGAGTGAAAGGGTTTCAATTCTGTGGCATTGCTTTTTTTAAAAAACTGCTGCTGGAAAGTTATTTAAAATATGCCATTATCGAGTGGTTTTCACGTGAGCATTACAATTACCAGAACGGTTGGGCCAAAATTGTTCTTTCCTCTAGTTTTAAAAACAGAAAAGAAGAAAGTTTAGCATGTACAAAGTATGGATTGAGAATTTGGATTTTCGACCATTTTTGACAGGCGCGCGGCTTAGCAAAAACGGCAAAATTGGGTCAAATTTGTTTTTCGAGGAAACAGCAAAACAACACCTTTCCTGCTCTGCAAATACATCCTAAAGCACAGCGAATGCTTTAAAAAATGTGTAGGGGTTTTTCCAACACTAACCCTAACCCTACCTTGGACACTTTTGGAAAATACTTCCAAATCCCAGCTTTAAAAACGATGTTCAAAAAAGTCCACAAATGCCTCCCAATTAGTCAGAATCATGTCAATTACCAGTTTACAGTTATTGTTGAATGCATCTAGAGTGAAAGGGTTTCAATTCTGTGGCATTGCTTTTTTTAAAAAACTGCTGCTGGAAAGTTATTTAAAATATGCCATTATCGAGTGGTTTTCACGTGAGCATTACAATTACCAGAACGGTTGGGCCAAAATTGTTCTTTCCTCTAGTTTTAAAAACAGAAAAGAAGAAAGTTTAGCATGTACAAAGTATGGATTGAGAATTTGGATTTTCGACCATTTTTGACAGGCGCGCGCGCGGCTTAGCAAAAACGGCAAAATTGGGTCAAATTTGTTTTTCGAGGAAACAGCAAAACAACACCTTTCCTGCTCTGCAAATACATCCTAAAGCACAGCGAATGCTTTAGAAAATGTGTAGGTGTTGTTCCAACACTAACCCTAACCCTACCTTGGACACTTTTGGAAAATACTTCCAAATCCCAGCTTTAAAAACGATCTTCAAAAAAGTCCACAAATGCCTCCCAATTAGTCAGAATCATGTCAATTACCAGTTTACAGTTATTGTTGAATGCATCTAGAGTGAAAGGGTTTCAATTCTGTGGCATTGCTTTTTTTAAAAAACTGCTGCTGGAAAGTTATTTAAAATATGCCATTATCGAGTGGTTTTCACGTGAGCATTACAATTACCAGAACAGTTGGGCCAAAATTGTTCTTTCCTCTAGTTTTAAAAACAGAAAAGAAGAAAGTTTAGCATGTACAAAGTATGGATTGAGAATTTGGATTCTCGACCATTTTTGACAGGCGCGCGGCTTAGCAAAAACGGCAAAATTGGGTCAAATTTGTTTTTCGAGGAAACAGCAAAACAACACCTTTCCTGCTCTGCAAATACATCCTAAAGCACAGCGAATGCTTTAGAAAATGTGTAGGGGTTGTTCCAACACTAACCCTAACCCTACCTTGGACACTTTTGGAAAATACTTCCAAATCCCAGCTTTAAAAACGATGTTCAAAAAAGTCCACAAATTCTTCCCAATTAGTCAGAATCATGTCAATTACTAGTTCACAGTTATTGTTGAATGCATCTAGAGTGAAAGGGTTTCACTTCTGTATCATTGCTTTTTTTAAAAAACTGCTGCTGGAAAGTTATTTAAAATATGACATTATCGAGTGGTTTTCACGTGAGCATTACAATTACCAGAACGGTTGGGCCAAAATTGTTCTTTCCTCTAGTTTTAAAAACAGAAAAGAAGAAAGTTTAGCATGTACAAAGTATGGATTGAGCGATTTGGATTTTCGACCATTTTTGACAGGCGCGCGGCTTAGCAAAAACGGCAAAATTGGGTCAAATTTGTTTTTCGAGGAAACAGCAAAACAACACCTTTCCTGCTCTGCAAATACATCCTAAAGCACAGCGAATGCTTTAGAAAATGTGTAGGTGTTGTTCCAACACTAACCCTAACCCTACCTTGGACACTTTTGGAAAATACTTCCAAATCCCAGCTTTAAAAACGATGTTCAAAAAAGTCCACAAATGCCTCCCAATTAGTCAGAATCATGTCAATTACCAGTTTACAGTTATTGTTGAATGCATCTAGAGTGAAAGGGTTTCAATTCTGTGGCATTGCTTTTTTTTAAAAACTGCTGCTGGAAAGTTATTTAAAATATGACATTATCGAGTGGTTTTCACGTGAGCATTACAATTACCAGAACGGTTGGGCCAAAATTGTTCTTTCCTCTAGTTTTAAAAACAGAAAAGAAGAAAGTTTTCCATGTACAAAGTATGGATTGAGAATTTGGATTTTCGACCATTTTTGACAGGCGCGCGGCTTAGCAAAAACGGCAAAATTGGGTCAAATTTGTTTTTCGAGGAAACAGCAAAACAACACCTTTCCTGCTCTGCAAATACATCCTAAAGCACAGCGAATGCTTTAGAAAATGTGTAGGTGTTGTTCCAACACTAACCCTAACCCTACCTTGGACACTTTTGGAAAATACTTCCAAATCCCAGCTTTAAAAACGATGTTCAAAAAAGTCCACAAATGCCTCCCAATTAGTCAGAATCATGTCAATTACCAGTTTACAGTTATTGTTGAATGCATCTAGAGTGAAAGGGTTTCACTTCTGTGGCATTGCTTTTTTTAAAAAACTGCTGCTGGAAAGTTATTTAAAATATGACATTATCGAGTGGTTTTCACGTGAGCATTACAATTACCAGAACGGTTGGGCCAAAATTGTTCTTTCCTCTAGTTTTAAAAACAGAAAAGAAGAAAGTTTTCCATGTGCAAAGTATGGATTGAGAATTTGGATTTTCGACCATTTTTTACAGGCGCGCGGCTTAGCAAAAACGGCAAAATTGGGTCAAATTTGTTTTTCGAGGAAACAGCAAAACAACACCTTTCCTGCTCTGCAAATACATCCTAAAGCACAGCGAATGCTTTAGAAAATGTGTAGGTGTTGTTCCAACACTAACCCTAACCCTACCTTGGACACTTTTGGAAAATACTTCCAAATCCCAGCTTTAAAAACGATGTTCAAAAAAGTCCACAAATGCCTCCCAATTAGTCAGAATCATGTCAATTACTAGTTCACAGTTATTGTTGAATGCATCTAGAGTGAAAGGGTTTCAATTCTGTGGCATTGCTTTTTTTTAAAAACTGCTGCTGGAAAGTTATTTAAAATATGACATTATCGAGTGGTTTTCACGTGAGTATTACAATTACCAGAACGGTTGGGTTAAAATTGTTCTTTCCTCTAGTTTTAAAAACAGAAAAGAAGAAAGTTTAGCATGTACAAAGTATGGATTGAGAATTTGGATTTTCGACCATTTTTGACAGGCGCGCGGCTTAGCAAAAACGGCAAAATTGGGTCAAATTTGTTTTTCGAGGAAACAGCAAAACAACACCTTTCCTGCTCTGCAAATACATCCTAAAGCACAGCGAATGCTTTAGAAAATGTGTAGGTGTTGTTCCAACACTAACCCTAACCCTACCTTGGACACTTTTGGAAAATACTTCCAAATCCCAGCTTTAAAAACGATGTTCAAAAAAGTCCACAAATGCCTCCCAATTAGTCAGAATCATGTCAATTACCAGTTTACAGTTATTGTTGAATGCATCTAGAGTGAAAGGGTTTCACTTCTGTGGCATTGCTTTTTTTAAAAAACTGCTGCTGGAAAGTTATTTAAAATATGACATTATCGAGTGGTTTTCACGTGAGCATTACAATTACCAGAACGGTTGGGCCAAAATTGTTCTTTCCTCTAGTTTTAAAAACAGAAAAGAAGAAAGTTTTCCATGTACAAAGTATGGATTGAGAATTTGGATTTTCGACCATTTTTGACAGGCGCGCGCGGCTTAGCAAAAACGGCAAAATTGGGTCAAATTTGTTTTTCGAGGAAACAGCAAAACAACACCTTTCCTGCTCTGCAAATACATCCTAAAGCACAGCGAATGCTTTAGAAAATGTGTAGGTGTTGTTCCAACACTAACCCTAACCCTACCTTGGACACTTTTGGAAAATACTTCCAAATCCCAGCTTTAAAAACGATGTTCAAAAAAGTCCACAAATGCCTCCCAATTAGTCAGAATCATGTCAATTACCAGTTTACAGTTATTGTTGAATGCATCTAGAGTGAAAGGGTTTCAATTCTGTGGCATTGCTTTTTTTTAAAAACTGCTCCTGGAAAGTTATTTAAAATATGACATTATCGAATGGTTTTCACGTGAGCATTACAATTACCAGAACGGTTGGGCCAAAATTGTTCTTTCCTCTAGTTTTAAAAACAGAAAAGAAGAAAGTTTTCCATGTACAAAGTATGGATTGAGAATTTGGATTTTCGACCATTTTTGACAGGCGCGCGGCTTAGCAAAAACGGCAAAATTGGGTCAAATTTGTTTTTCGAGGAAACAGCAAAACAACACCTTTCCTGCTCTGCAAATACATCCTAAAGCACAGCGAATGCTTTAGAAAATGTGTAGGTGTTGTTCCAACACTAACCCTAACCCTACCTTGGACACTTTTGGAAAATACTTCCAAATCCCAGCTTTAAAAACGATGTTCAAAAAAGTCCACAAATGCCTCCCAATTAGTCAGAATCATGTCAATTACCAGTTTACAGTTATTGTTGAATGCATCTAGAGTGAAAGGGTTTCACTTCTGTGGCATTGCTTTTTTTAAAAAACTGCTGCTGGAAAGTTATTTAAAATATGACATTATCGAGTGGTTTTCACGTGAGCATTACAATTACCAGAACGGTTGGGCCAAAATTGTTCTTTCCTCTAGTTTTAAAAATAGAAAGAAGAAAGTTTAGCGTGTACAAAGTATGGATTGAGAATTTGGATTTTCGACCATTTTTGACAGGCGCGCGGCTTAGCAAAAACGGCAAAATTGGGTCAAATTTCTTTTTCAAGGAAACAGCAAAACAACACCTTTCCTGCTCTGCAAATACATCCTAAAGCACAGCGAATGCTTTAGAAAATGTGTAGGTGTTGTTCCAACACTAACCCTAACCCTACCTTGGACACTTTTGGAAAATACTTCCAAATCCCAGCTTTAAAAACGATGTTCAAAAAAGTCCACAAATGCCTCCCAATTAGTCAGAATCATGTCAATTACCAGTTTACAGTTATTGTTGAATGCATCTAGAGTGAAAGGGTTTCAATTCTGTGGCATTGCTTTTTTTAAAAAACTGCTGCTGGAAAGTTATTTAAAATATGCCATTATCGAGTGGTTTTCACGTGAGCATTACAATTACCAGAACGGTTGGGCCAAAATTGTTCTTTCCTCTAGTTTTAAAAACAGAAAAGAAGAAAGTTTAGCATGTACAAAGTATGGATTGAGAATTTGGATTTTCGACCATTTTTGACAGGCGCGCGGCTTAGCAAAAACGGCAAAATTGGGTCAAATTTGTTTTTCGAGGAAACAGCAAAACAACACCTTTCCTGCTCTGCAAATACATTCTAAAGCACAGCAAATGCTTTAGAAAATGTGTAGGTGTTGTCCCAACACTAACCCTAACCCTACCTTGGACACTTTTGGAAAATACTTCCAAATCCCAGCTTTAAAAACGATGTTCAAAAAAGTCCACAAATGCCTCCCAATTAGTCAGAATCATGTCAATTACTAGTTCACAGTTATTGTTGAATGCATCTAGAGTGAAAGGGTTTCACTTCTGTGGCATTGCTTTTTTAAAAAACTGCTGCTGGAAAGTTATTTAAAATATGCCATTATCGAGTGGTTTTCACGTGAGCATTACAATTACCAGAACGGTTGGGCCAAAATTGTTCTTTCCTCTAGTTTTAAAAACAGAAAAGAAGAAAGTTTTCCATGTACAAAGTATGGATTGAGAATTTGGATTTTCGACCATTTTTGACAGGCGCGCGGCTTAGCAAAAACGGCAAAATTGGGTCAAATTTGTTTTTCGAGGAAACAGCAAAACAACACCTTTCCTGCTCTGCAAATACATCCTAAAGCACAGCGAATGCTTTACAAAATGTGTAGGTGTTGTTCCAACACTAACCCTAACCCTACCTTGGACACTTTTGGAAAATACTTCCAAATCCCAGCTTTAAAAACGATGTTCAAAAAAGTCCACAAATGCCTCCCAATTAGTCAGAATCATGTCAATTACCAGTTTACAGTTATTGTTGAATGCATCTAGAGTGAAAGGGTTTCAATTCTGTGGCATTGCTTTTTTTAAAAAACTGCTGCTGGAAAGTTATTTAAAATATGCCATTATCGAGTGGTTTTCACGTGAGCATTACAATTACCTGAACGGTTGGGCCAAAATTGTTCTTTCCTCTAGTTTTAAAAACAGAAAAGAAGAAAGTTTAGCATGTACAAAGTATGGATTGAGAATTTGGATTTTCGACCATTTTTGACAGGCGCGCGGCTTAGCAAAAACGGCAAAACTGGGTCAAATTTGTTTTTCGAGGAAACAGCAAAACAACACCTTTCCTGCTCTGCAAATACATCCTAAAGCACAGCGAATGCTTTAGAAAATGTGTAGGTGTTGTTCCAACACTAACCCTAACCCTACCTTGGACACTTTTGGAAAATACTTCCAAATCCCAGCTTTAAAAACGATGTTCAAAAAAGTCCACAAATGCCTCCCAATTAGTCAGAATCATGTCAATTACTAGTTCACAGTTATTGTTGAATGCATCTAGAGTGAAAGGGTTTCACTTCTGTGGCATTGCTTTTTTTAAAAACTGCTGCTGGAAAGTTATTTAAAATATGACATTATCGAGTGGTTTTCACGTGAGCATTACAATTACCAGAACGGTTGGGCCAAAATTGTTCTTTCCTCTAGTTTTAAAAACAGAAAAGAAGAAAGTTTAGCATGTACAAAGTATGGATTGAGAATTTGGATTTTCGACCATATTTGACAGGCGCGCGGCTTAGCAAAAACGGCAAAATTGGGTCAAATTTGTTTTTCGAGGAAACAGCAAAACAACACCTTTCCTGCTCTGCAAATACATCCTAAAGCACAGCGAATGCTTTAGAAAATGTGTAGGGGTTGTTCCAACACTAACCCTAACCCTACCTTGGACACTTTTGGAAAATACTTCCAAATCCCAGCTTTAAAAACGATGTTCAAAAAAGTCCACAAATGCCTCCCAATTAGTCAGAATCATGTCAATTACCAGTTTACAGTTATTGTTGAATGCATCTAGAGTGAAAGGGTTTCAATTCTGTGGCATTGCTTTTTTTAAAAAACTGCTGCTGGAAAGTTATTTAAAATATGCCATTATCGAGTGGTTTTCACGTGAGCATTACAATTACCAGAACGGTTGGGCCAAAATTGTTCTTTCCTCTAGTTTTAAAAACAGAAAAGAAGAAAGTTTAGCATGTACAAAGTATGGACTGAGAATTTGGATTTTCGACCATTTTTGACAGGCGCGCGGCTTAGCAAAAACGGCAAAATTGGGTCAAATTTGTTTTTCGAGGAAACAGCAAAACAACACCTTTCCTGCTCTGCAAATACATCCTAAAGCACAGCGAATGCTTTAGAAAATGTGTAGGGGTTGTTCCAACATTAACCCTAACCCTACCTTGGACAGTTTTGTAAAATACTTCCAAATCCCAGCTTTAAAAACGATGTTCAAAAAAGTCCACAATTGCCTCCCAATTAGTCAGAATCATGTCAATTACTAGTTCACAGTTATTGTTGAATGCATCTAGAGTGAGAGGGTTTCACTTCTGTGGCATTGCTTTTTTTAAAAAACTGCTGCTGGAAAGTTATTTAAAATATGACATTATCGAGTGGTTTTCACGTGAGCATTACAATTACCAGAACGGTTGGGCCAAAATTGTTCTTTCCTCTAGTTTTAAAAACAGAAAAGAAGAAAGTTTTCCATGTACAAAGTATGGATTGAGAATTTGGATTTTCGACCATTTTTTACAGGCGCGCGGCTTAGCAAAAACGGCAAAATTGGGTCAAATTTGTTTTTCGAGGAAACAGCAAAACAACACCTTTCCTGCTCTGCAAATACATCCTAAAGCACAGCGAATGCTTTAGAAAATGTGTAGGTGTTGTTCCAACACTAACCCTAACCCTACCTCGGACACTATTGGAATATACTTCCAAATCCCAGCTTTAAAAACTATGTTCAAAAAAGTCCAAAAATGCCTCCCAATTAGTCAGAATCATGTCAATTACTAGATCACAGTTATTGTTGAATGCATCTAGAGTGAAAGGGTTTCAATTATGTGGCATTGCTTTTTTAAAAGAAATGCTGCTGGAAAGTTATTTAAAATATGACATTATCGAGTGGTTTTCACGTGAGTATTACAATTTCCAGAACGGTTGGGCTAAAATTGTTCTTTCCTCTAGTTTTAAAAACAGAAAAGAAGAAAGTTTAGCATGTACAAAGTATGGATTGAGAATTTGGATTTTCGACCATTTTTGACAGGCGCGCGGCTTAGCAAAAACGGCAAAATTGGGTCAAATTTGTTTTTCGAGGAAACAGCAAAACAACACCTTTCCTGCTCTGCAAATACATCCTAAAGCACAGCGAATGCTTTAGAAAATGTGTAGGGGTTTTTCCAACACTAACCCTAACCCTACCTTGGACTCTTTTGGAAAATACTTCCAAATCCCAGCTTTAAAAACGATGTTCAAAAAAGTCCACAAATGCCTCCCAATTAGTCAGAATCATGTCAATTACTACTTCACAGTTATTGTTGAATGCATCTAGAGTGAAAGGGTTTCACTTCTGTGGCATTGCTTTTTTTAAAAACTGCTGCTGGAAAGTTATTTAAAATATGACATTATCGAGTGGTTTTCACGTGAGCATTACAATTACCAGAATGGTTGGGCCAAAATTGTTCTTTCCTCTAGTTTTAAAAACAGAAAAGAAGAAAGTTTTCCATGTACAAAGTATGGATTGAGAATTTGGATTTTCGACCATTTTTGACAGGCGCGCGGCTTAGCAAAAACGGCAAAATTGGGTCAAATTTGTTTTTCGAGGAAACAGCAAAACAACACCTTTCCTGCTCTGCAAATACATCCTAAAGCAGAGCGAGCACATTAGAAAATGTGTAGGTGTTGTTCCAACACTAACCCTAACCCTACCTTGGACACTATTGGAATATACTTCCAAATCCCAGCTTTAAAAACTATGTTCAAAAAAGTCCAAAAATGCCTCCCAATTAGTCAGAATCATGTCAATTACTAGATCACAGTTATTGTTGAATGCATCTAGAGTGAAAGGGTTTCAATTATGTGGCATTGCTTTTTTAAAAGAAATGCTGCTGGAAAGTTATTTAAAATATGACATTATCGAGTGGTTTTCACGTGAGTATTACAATTACCAGAACGGTTGGGCTGAAATTGTTCTTTCCTCTAGTTTTAAAAACAGAAAAGAAGAAAGTTTAGCATGTACAAAGTATGGATTGAGAATTTGGATTTTCGACCATTTTTGACAGGCGCGCGGCTTAGCAAAAACGGCAAAATTGGGTCAAATTTGTTTTTCGAGGAAACAGCAAAACAACACCTTTCCTGCTCTGCAAATACATCCTAAAGCACAGCGAATGCTTTAGAAAATGTGTAGGGGTTTTTCCAACACTAACCCTAACCCTACCTTGGACACTTTTGGAAAATACTTCCAAATCCCAGCTTTAAAAACGATCTTCAAAAAAGTCCACAAATGCCTCCCAATTAGTCAGAATCATGTCAATTACCAGTTTACAGTTATTGTTGAATGCATCTAGAGTGAAAGGGTTTCAATTCTGTGGCATTGCTTTTTTTAAAAAACTGCTGCTGGAAAGTTATTTAAAATATGCCATTATCGAGTGGTTTTCACGTGAGCATTACAATTACCAGAACGGTTGGGCCAAAATTGTTCTTTCCTCTAGTTTTAAAAACAGAAAAGAAGAAAGTTTAGCATGTACAAAGTATGGATTGAGAATTTGGATTTTCGACCATTTTTGACAGGCGCGCGGCTTAGCAAAAACGGCAAAATTGGGTCAAATTTGTTTTTCGAGGAAACAGCAAAACAACACCTTTCCTGCTCTGCAAATACATCCTAAAGCACAGCGAATGCTTTAAAAAATGTGTAGGTGTTGTTCCAACACTAACCCTAACCCTACCTTGGACACTTTTGGAAAATACTTCCAAATCCCAGCTTTAAAAACGATGTTCAAAAAAGTCCACAAATGCCTCCCAATTAGTCAGAATCATGTCAATTACCAGTTTACAGTTATTGTTGAATGCATCTAGAGTGAAAGGGTTTCAATTCTGTGGCATTGCTTTTTTTAAAAAACTGCTGCTGGAAAGTTATTTAAAATATGCCATTATCGAGTGGTTTTCACGTGAGCATTACAATTACCAGAACGGTTGGGCCAAAATTGTTCTTTCCTCTAGTTTTAAAAACAGAAAAGAAGAAAGTTTAGCATGTACAAAGTATGGATTGAGAATTTGGATTCTCGACCATTTTTGACAGGCGCGCGGCTTAGCAAAAACGGCAAAATTGGGTCAAATTTGTTTTTCGAGGAAACAGCAAAACAACACCTTTCCTGCTCTGCAAATACATCCTAAAGCACAGCGAATGCTTTAGAAAATGTGTAGGGGTTGTTCCAACACTAACCCTAACCCTACCTTGGACACTTTTGGAAAATACTTCCAAATCCCAGCTTTAAAAACGATGTTCAAAAAAGTCCACAAATTCTTCCCAATTAGTCAGAATCATGTCAATTACTAGTTCACAGTTATTGTTGAATGCATCTAGAGTGAAAGGGTTTCACTTCTGTGGCATTGCTTTTTTTAAAAAACTGCTGCTGGAAAGTTATTTAAAATATGACATTATTGAGTGGTTTTCACGTGAGCATTACAATTACCAGAACGGTTGGGCCAAAATTGTTCTTTCCTCTAGTTTTAAAAACAGAAAAGAAGAAAGTTTAGCATGTACAAAGTATGGATTGAGCGATTTGGATTTTCGACCATTTTTGACAGGCGCGCGGCTTAGCAAAAACGGCAAAATTGGGTCAAATTTGTTTTTCGAGGAAACAGCAAAACAACACCTTTCCTGCTCTGCAAATACATCCTAAAGCACAGCGAATGCTTTAGAAAATGTGTAGGGGTTGTTCCAACACTAACCCTAACCCTACCTTGGACACTTTTGGAAAATACTTCCAAATCCCAGCTTTAAAAACGATGTTCAAAAAAGTCCACAAATGCCTCCCAATTAGTCAGAATCATGTCAATTACCAGTTTACAGTTATTGTTGAATGCATCTAGAGTGAAAGGGTTTCAATTCTGTGGCATTGCTTTTTTTAAAAAACTGCTGCTGGAAAGTTATTTAAAATATGCCATTATCGAGTGGTTTTCACGTGAGCATTACAATTACCAGAACGGTTGGGCCAAAATTGTTCTTTCCTCTAGTTTTAAAAACAGAAAAGAAGAAAGTTTAGCATGTACAAAGTATGGACTGAGAATTTGGATTTTCGACCATTTTTGACAGGCGCGCGGCTTAGCAAAAACGGCAAAATTGGGTCAAATTTGTTTTTCGAGGAAACAGCAAAACAACACCTTTCCTGCTCTGCAAATACATCCTAAAGCACAGCGAATGCTTTAGAAAATGTGTAGGGGTTGTTCCAACATTAACCCTAACCCTACCTTGGACAGTTTTGTAAAATACTTCCAAATCCCAGCTTTAAAAACGATGTTCAAAAAAGTCCACAATTGCCTCCCAATTAGTCAGAATCATGTCAATTACTAGTTCACAGTTATTGTTGAATGCATCTAGAGTGAGAGGGTTTCACTTCTGTGGCATTGCTTTTTTTAAAAAACTGCTGCTGGAAAGTTATTTAAAATATGACATTATCGAGTGGTTTTCACGTGAGCATTACAATTACCAGAACGGTTGGGCCAAAATTGTTCTTTCCTCTAGTTTTAAAAACAGAAAAGAAGAAAGTTTTCCATGTACAAAGTATGGATTGAGAATTTGGATTTTCGACCATTTTTGACAGGCGCGCGGCTTAGCAAAAACGGCAAAATTGGGTCAAATTTGTTTTTCGAGGAAACAGCAAAACAACACCTTTCCTGCTCTGCAAATACATCCTAAAGCACAGCGAATGCTTTAGAAAATGTGTAGGTGTTGTTCCAACACTAACCCTAACCCTACCTCGGACACTATTGGAATATACTTCCAAATCCCAGCTTTAAAAACTATGTTCAAAAAAGTCCAAAAATGCCTCCCAATTAGTCAGAATCATGTCAATTACTAGATCACAGTTATTGTTGAATGCATCTAGAGTGAAAGGGTTTCAATTATGTGGCATTGCTTTTTTAAAAGAAATGCTGCTGGAAAGTTATTTAAAATATGACATTATCGAGTGGTTTTCACGTGAGTATTACAATTTCCAGAACGGTTGGGCTAAAATTGTTCTTTCCTCTAGTTTTAAAAACAGAAAAGAAGAAAGTTTAGCATGTACAAAGTATGGATTGAGAATTTGGATTTTCGACCATTTTTGACAGGCGCGCGGCTTAGCAAAAACGGCAAAATTGGGTCAAATTTGTTTTTCGAGGAAACAGCAAAACAACACCTTTCCTGCTCTGCAAATACATCCTAAAGCACAGCGAATGCTTTAGAAAATGTGTAGGGGTTTTTCCAACACTAACCCTAACCCTACCTTGGACTCTTTTGGAAAATACTTCCAAATCCCAGCTTTAAAAACGATGTTCAAAAAAGTCCACAAATGCCTCCCAATTAGTCAGAATCATGTCAATTACTACTTCACAGTTATTGTTGAATGCATCTAGAGTGAAAGGGTTTCACTTCTGTGGCATTGCTTTTTTTAAAAACTGCTGCTGGAAAGTTATTTAAAATATGACATTATCGAGTGGTTTTCACGTGAGCATTACAATTACCAGAATGGTTGGGCCAAAATTGTTCTTTCCTCTAGTTTTAAAAACAGAAAAGAAGAAAGTTTTCCATGTACAAAGTATGGATTGAGAATTTGGATTTTCGACCATTTTTGACAGGCGCGCGGCTTAGCAAAAACGGCAAAATTGGGTCAAATTTGTTTTTCGAGGAAACAGCAAAACAACACCTTTCCTGCTCTGCAAATACATCCTAAAGCAGAGCGAGCACATTAGAAAATGTGTAGGTGTTGTTCCAACACTAACCCTAACCCTACCTTGGACACTATTGGAATATACTTCCAAATCCCAGCTTTAAAAACTATGTTCAAAAAAGTCCAAAAATGCCTCCCAATTAGTCAGAATCATGTCAATTACTAGATCACAGTTATTGTTGAATGCATCTAGAGTGAAAGGGTTTCAATTATGTGGCATTGCTTTTTTAAAAGAAATGCTGCTGGAAAGTTATTTAAAATATGACATTATCGAGTGGTTTTCACGTGAGTATTACAATTACCAGAACGGTTGGGCTAAAATTGTTCTTTCCTCTAGTTTTAAAAACAGAAAAGAAGAAAGTTTAGCATGTACAAAGTATGGATTGAGAATTTGGATTTTCGACCATTTTTGACAGGCGCGCGGCTTAGCAAAAACGGCAAAATTGGGTCAAATTTGTTTTTCGAGGAAACAGCAAAACAACACCTTTCCTGCTCTGCAAATACATCCTAAAGCACAGCGAATGCTTTAGAAAATGTGTAGGGGTTTTTCCAACACTAACCCTAACCCTACCTTGGACACTTTTGGAAAATACTTCCAAATCCCAGCTTTAAAAACGATCTTCAAAAAAGTCCACAAATGCCTCCCAATTAGTCAGAATCATGTCAATTACCAGTTTACAGTTATTGTTGAATGCATCTAGAGTGAAAGGGTTTCAATTCTGTGGCATTGCTTTTTTTAAAAAACTGCTGCTGGAAAGTTATTTAAAATATGCCATTATCGAGTGGTTTTCACGTGAGCATTACAATTACCAGAACGGTTGGGCCAAAATTGTTCTTTCCTCTAGTTTTAAAAACAGAAAAGAAGAAAGTTTAGCATGTACAAAGTATGGATTGAGAATTTGGATTTTCGACCATTTTTGACAGGCGCGCGGCTTAGCAAAAACGGCAAAATTGGGTCAAATTTGTTTTTCGAGGAAACAGCAAAACAACACCTTTCCTGCTCTGCAAATACATCCTAAAGCACAGCGAATGCTTTAAAAAATGTGTAGGTGTTGTTCCAACACTAACCCTAACCCTACCTTGGACACTTTTGGAAAATACTTCCAAATCCCAGCTTTAAAAACGATGTTCAAAAAAGTCCACAAATGCCTCCCAATTAGTCAGAATCATGTCAATTACCAGTTTACAGTTATTGTTGAATGCATCTAGAGTGAAAGGGTTTCAATTCTGTGGCATTGCTTTTTTTAAAAAACTGCTGCTGGAAAGTTATTTAAAATATGCCATTATCGAGTGGTTTTCACGTGAGCATTACAATTACCAGAACGGTTGGGCCAAAATTGTTCTTTCCTCTAGTTTTAAAAACAGAAAAGAAGAAAGTTTAGCATGTACAAAGTATGGATTGAGAATTTGGATTCTCGACCATTTTTGACAGGCGCGCGGCTTAGCAAAAACGGCAAAATTGGGTCAAATTTGTTTTTCGAGGAAACAGCAAAACAACACCTTTCCTGCTCTGCAAATACATCCTAAAGCACAGCGAATGCTTTAGAAAATGTGTAGGGGTTGTTCCAACACTAACCCTAACCCTACCTTGGACACTTTTGGAAAATACTTCCAAATCCCAGCTTTAAAAACGATGTTCAAAAAAGTCCACAAATTCTTCCCAATTAGTCAGAATCATGTCAATTACTAGTTCACAGTTATTGTTGAATGCATCTAGAGTGAAAGGGTTTCACTTCTGTGGCATTGCTTTTTTTAAAAAACTGCTGCTGGAAAGTTATTTAAAATATGACATTATCGAGTGGTTTTCACGTGAGCATTACAATTACCAGAACGGTTGGGCCAAAATTGTTCTTTCCTCTAGTTTTAAAAACAGAAAAGAAGAAAGTTTAGCATGTACAAAGTATGGATTGAGCGATTTGGATTTTCGACCATTTTTGACAGGCGCGCGGCTTAGCAAAAACGGCAAAATTGGGTCAAATTTGTTTTTCGAGGAAACAGCAAAACAACACCTTTCCTGCTCTGCAAATACATCCTAAAGCACAGCGAATGCTTTAGAAAATGTGTAGGTGTTGTTCCAACACTAACCCTAACCCTACCTTGGACACTTTTGGAAAATACTTCCAAATCCCAGCTTTAAAAACGATGTTCAAAAAAGTCCACAAATGCCTCCCAATTAGTCAGAATCATGTCAATTACCAGTTTACAGTTATTGTTGAATGCATCTAGAGTGAAAGGGTTTCAATTCTGTGGCATTGCTTTTTTTAAAAAACTGCTGCTGGAAAGTTATTTAAAATATGACATTATCGAGTGGTTTTCACGTGAGCATTACAATTACCAGAACGGTTGGGCCAAAATTGTTCTTTCCTCTAGTTTTAAAAACAGAAAAGAAGAAAGTTTAGCATGTACAAAGTATGGATTGAGAATTTGGATTTTCGACCATTTTTGACAGGCGCGCGCGCGGCTTAGCAAAAACGGCAAAATTGGGTCAAATTTGTTTTTCGAGGAAACAGCAAAACAACACCTTTCCTGCTCTGCAAATACATCCTAAAGCACAGCGAATGCTTTAGAAAATGTGTAGGTGTTGTTCCAACAATAACCCTAACCCTACCTTGGACACTTTTGGAAAATACTTCCAAATCCCAGCTTTAAAAACGATGTTCAAAAAAGTCCACAAATGCCTCCCAATTAGTCAGAATCATGTCAATTACCAGTTTACAGTTATTGTTGAATGCATCTAGAGTGAAAGGGTTTCAATTCTGTGGCATTGCTTTTTTTAAAAACTGCTGCTGGAAAGTTATTTAAAATATGCCATTATCGAGTGGTTTTCACGTGAGCATTACAATTACAAGAACGGTTGGGCCAAAATTGTTCTTTCCTCTAGTTTTAAAAACAGAAAAGAAGAAAGTTTAGCATGTACAAAGTATGGAATGAGAATTTGGATTTTCGACCATTTTTGACAGGTGCGCGGCTTAGCAAAAACGGCAAAATTGGGTCAAATTTGTTTTTCGAGGAAACAGCAAAACAACACCTTTCCTGCTCTGCAAATACATCCTAAAGCACAGCGAATGCTTTAGAAAATGTGTAGGTGTTGTTCCAACACTAACCCTAACCCTACCTTGGACACTTTTGGAAAATACTTCCAAATCCCAGCTTTAAAAACGATGTTCAAAAAAGTCCACAAATGCCTCCCAATTAGTCAGAATCATGTCAATTACCAGTTTACAGTTATTGTTGAATGCATCTAGAGTGAAAGGGTTTCAATTCTGTGGCATTGCTTTTTTTAAAAAACTGCTGCTGGAAAGTTATTTAAAATATGCCATTATCGAGTGGTTTTCACGTGAGCATTACAATTACCAGAACGGTTGGGCCAAAATTGTTCTTTCCTCTAGTTTTAAAAACAGAAAAGAAGAAAGTTTAGCATGTACAAAGTATGGATTGAGAATTTGGATTCTCGACCATTTTTGACAGGCGCGCGGCTTAGCAAAAACGGCAAAATTGGGTCAAATTTGTTTTTCGAGGAAACAGCAAAACAACACCTTTCCTGCTCTGCAAATACATCCTAAAGCACAGCGAATGCTTTAGAAAATGTGTAGGGGTTGTTCCAACACTAACCCTAACCCTACCTTGGACACTTTTGGAAAATACTTCCAAATCCCAGCTTTAAAAACGATGTTCAAAAAAGTCCACAAATTCTTCCCAATTAGTCAGAATCATGTCAATTACTAGTTCACAGTTATTGTTGAATGCATCTAGAGTGAAAGGGTTTCACTTCTGTGGCATTGCTTTTTTTAAAAAACTGCTGCTGGAAAGTTATTTAAAATATGAGATTATCGAGTGGTTTTCACGTGAGCATTACAATTACCAGAACGGTTGGGCCAAAATTGTTCTTTCCTCTAGTTTTAAAAACAGAAAAGAAGAAAGTTTAGCATGTACAAAGTATGGATTGAGCGATTTGGATTTTCGACCATTTTTGACAGGCGCGCGGCTTAGCAAAAACGGCAAAATTGGGTCAAATTTGTTTTTCGAGGAAACAGCAAAACAACACCTTTCCTGCTCTGCAAATACATCCTAAAGCACAGCGAATGCTTTAGAAAATGTGTAGGTGTTGTTCCAACACTAACCCTAACCCTACCTTGGACACTTTTGGAAAATACTTCCAAATCCCAGCTTTAAAAACGATGTTCAAAAAAGTCCACAAATGCCTCCCAATTAGTCAGAATCATGTCAATTACCAGTTTACAGTTATTGTTGAATGCATCTAGAGTGAAAGGGTTTCAATTCTGTGGCATTGCTTTTTTTAAAAAACTGCTGCTGGAAAGTTATTTAAAATATGCCATTATCGAGTGGTTTTCACGTGAGCATTACAATTACCTGAACGGTTGGGCCAAAATTGTTCTTTCCTCTAGTTTTAAAAACAGAAAAGAAGAAAGTTTAGCATGTACAAAGTATGGATTGAGAATTTGGATTTTCGACCATTTTTGACAGGCGCGCGGCTTAGCAAAAACGGCAAAACTGGGTCAAATTTGTTTTTCGAGGAAACAGCAAAACAACACCTTTCCTGCTCTGCAAATACATCCTAAAGCACAGCGAATGCTTTAGAAAATGTGTAGGTGTTGTTCCAACACTAACCCTAACCCTACCTTGGACACTTTTGGAAAATACTTCCAAATCCCAGCTTTAAAAACGATGTTCAAAAAAGTCCACAAATTCTTCCCAATTAGTCAGAATCATGTCAATTACTAGTTCACAGTTATTGTTGAATGCATCTAGAGTGAAAGGGTTTCACTTCTGTGGCATTGCTTTTTTTAAAAAACTGCTGCTGGAAAGTTATTTAAAATATGCCATTATCGAGTGATTTTCACGTGAGCATTACAATTACCAGAACGGTTGGGCCAAAATTGTTCTTTCCTCTAGTTTTAAAAACAGAAAAGAAGAAAGTTTAGCATGTACAAAGTATGGATTGAGAATTTGGATTCTCGACCATTTTTGACAGGCGCGCGGCTTAGCAAAAACGGCAAAATTGGGTCAAATTTGTTTTTCGAGGAAACAGCAAAACAACACCTTTCCTGCTCTGCAAATACATCCTAAAGCACAGCGAATGCTTTAGAAAATGTGTAGGTATGGTTCCAACACTAACCCTAACCCTACCTTGGACACTTTTGGAAAATACTTCCAAATCCCAGCTTTAAAAACGATGTTCAAAAAACTCCACAAATGCCTCCCAATTAGTCAGAATCATGTCAATTACTAGTTCACAGTTATTGTTGAATGCATCTAGAGTGAAAGGGTTTCAATTATGTGGCATTGCTTTTTTTTAAAAACTGCTGCTGGAAAGTTATTTAAAATATGCCATTATCGAGTGGTTTTCACGTGAGCATTACAATTACCAGAACGGTTGGGCCAAAATTGTTCTTTCCTCTAGTTTTAAAAACAGAAAAGAAGAAAGTTTTCCATGTACAAAGTATGGATTGAGAATTTGGATTTTCGACCATTTTTGACAGGCGCGCGGCTTAGCAAAAACGGCAAAATTGGGTCAAATTTGTTTTTCGAGGAAACAGCAAAACAACACCTTTCCTGCTCTGCAAATACATCCTAAAGCACAGCGAATGCTTTAGAAAATGTGTAGGGGTTGTTCCAACACTAACCCTAACCCTACCTTGGACACTTTTGGAAAATACGTCCAAATCCCAGCTTTAAAAACGATGTTCAAAAAAGTCCACAAATTCTTCCCAATTAGTCAGAATCATGTCAATTACTAGTTCACAGTTATTGTTGAATGCATCTAGAGTGAAAGGGTTTCACTTCTGTGGCATTGCTTTTTTTAAAAAACTGCTGCTGGAAAGTTATTTAAAATATGACATTATCGAGTGGTTTTCACGTGAGCATTACAATTACCAGAACGGTTGGGCCAAAATTGTTCTTTCCTCTAGTTTTAAAAACAGAAAAGAAGAAAGTTTAGCATGTACAAAGTATGGATTGAGCGATTTGGATTTTCGACCATTTTTGACAGGCGCGCGGCTTAGCAAAAACGGCAAAATTGGGTCAAATTTGTTTTTCGAGGAAACAGCAAAACAACACCTTTCCTGCTCTGCAAATACATCCTAAAGCACAGCGAATGCTTTAGAAAATGTGTAGGTGTTGTTCCAACACTAACCCTAACCCTACCTTGGACACTTTTGGAAAATACTTCCAAATCCCAGCTTTAAAAACGATGTTCAAAAAAGTCCACAAATGCCTCCCAATTAGTCAGAATCATGTCAATTACCAGTTTACAGTTATTGTTGAATGCATCTAGAGTGAAAGGGTTTCAATTCTGTGGCATTGCTTTTTTTAAAAAACTGCTGCTGGAAAGTTATTTAAAATATGCCATTATCGAGTGGTTTTCACGTGAGCATTACAATTACCTGAACGGTTGGGCCAAAATTGTTCTTTCCTCTAGTTTTAAAAACAGAAAAGAAGAAAGTTTAGCATGTACAAAGTATGGATTGAGAATTTGGATTTTCGACCATTTTTGACAGGCGCGCGGCTTAGCAAAAACGGCAAAACTGGGTCAAATTTGTTTTTCGAGGAAACAGCAAAACAACACCTTTCCTGCTCTGCAAATACATCCTAAAGCACAGCGAATGCTTTAGAAAATGTGTAGGTGTTGTTCCAACACTAACCCTAACCCTACCTTGGACACTTTTGGAAAATACTTCCAAATCCCAGCTTTAAAAACGATGTTCAAAAAAGTCCACAAATGCCTCCCAATTAGTCAGAATCATGTCAATTACCAGTTTACAGTTATTGTTGAATGCATCTAGAGTGAAAGGGTTTCACTTCTGTGGCATTGCTTTTTTTAAAAAACTGCTGCTGGAAAGTTATTTAAAATATGCCATTATCGAGTGGTTTTCACGTGAGCATTACAATTACCAGAACGGTTGGGCCAAAATTGTTCTTTCCTCTAGTTTTAAAAACAGAAAAGAAGAAAGTTTAGCATGTACAAAGTATGGATTGAGAAATTGGATTTTCGACCATTTTTGACAGGCGCGCGGCTTAGCAAAAACGGCAAAATTGGGTCAAATTTGTTTTTCGAGGAAACAGCAAAACAACACCTTTCCTGCTCTGCAAATACATCCTAAAGCACAGCGAATGCTTTAGAAAATGTGTAGGGGTTGTTCCAACACTAACCCTAACCCTACCTTGGACACTTTTGGAAAATACTTCCAAATCCCAGCTTTAAAAACGATGTTCAAAAAAGTCCACAAATTCTTCCCAATTAGTCAGAATCATGTCAATTACTAGTTCACAGTTATTGTTGAATGCATCTAGAGTGAAAGGGTTTCACTTCTGTGGCATTGCTTTTTTTAAAAAACTGCTGCTGGAAAGTTATTTAAAATATGCCATTATCGAGTGATTTTCACGTGAGCATTACAATTACCAGAACGGTTGGGCCAAAATTGTTCTTTCCTCTAGTTTTAAAAACAGAAAAGAAGAAAGTTTAGCATGTACAAAGTATGGATTGAGAATTTGGATTCTCGACCATTTTTGACAGGCGCGCGGCTTAGCAAAAACGGCAAAATTGGGTCAAATTTGTTTTTCGAGGAAACAGCAAAACAACACCTTTCCTGCTCTGCAAATACATCCTAAAGCACAGCGAATGCTTTAGAAAATGTGTAGGTATGGTTCCAACACTAACCCTAACCCTACCTTGGACACTTTTGGAAAATACTTCCAAATCCCAGCTTTAAAAACGATGTTCAAAAAACTCCACAAATGCCTCCCAATTAGTCAGAATCATGTCAATTACTAGTTCACAGTTATTGTTGAATGCATCTAGAGTGAAAGGGTTTCAATTATGTGGCATTGCTTTTTTTTAAAAACTGCTGCTGGAAAGTTATTTAAAATATGCCATTATCGAGTGGTTTTCACGTGAGCATTACAATTACCAGAACGGTTGGGCCAAAATTGTTCTTTCCTCTAGTTTTAAAAACAGAAAAGAAGAAAGTTTTCCATGTACAAAGTATGGATTGAGAATTTGGATTTTCGACCATTTTTGACAGGCGCGCGGCTTAGCAAAAACGGCAAAATTGGGTCAAATTTGTTTTTCGAGGAAACAGCAAAACAACACCTTTCCTGCTCTGCAAATACATCCTAAAGCACAGCGAATGCTTTAGAAAATGTGTAGGGGTTGTTCCAACACTAACCCTAACCCTACCTTGGACTCTTTTGGAAAATACTTCCAAATCCCAGCTTTAAAAACGATGTTCAAAAAAGTCCACAAATGCCTCCCAATTAGTCAGAATCATGTCAATTACTAGTTCACAGTTATTGTTGAATGCATCTAGAGTGAAAGGGTTTCACTTCTGTGGCATTGCTTTTTTTAAAAAACTGCTGCTGGAAAGTTATTTAAAATATGACATTATCGAGTGGTTTTCACGTGAGCATTACAATTACCAGAACGGTTGGGCCAAAATTGTTCTTTCCTCTAGTTTTAAAAACAGAAAAGAAGAAAGTTTAGCATGTACAAAGTATGGATTGAGAATTTGGATTTTCGACCATTTTTGACAGGCGCGCGCGCGGCTTAGCAAAAACGGCAAAATTGGGTCAAATTTGTTTTTCGAGGAAACAGCAAAACAACACCTTTCCTGCTCTGCAAATACATCCTAAAGCACAGCGAATGCTTTAGAAAATGTGTAGGTGTTGTTCCAACACTAACCCTAACCCTACCTTGGACACTTTTGGAAAATACTTCCAAATCCCAGCTTTAAAAACGATGTTCAAAAAAGTCCACAAATGCCTCCCAATTAGTCAGAATCATGTCAATTACTAGTTCACAGTTATTGTTGAATGCATCTAGAGTGAAAGGGTTTCAATTATGTGGCATTGCTTTTTTAAAAGAAATGCTGCTGGAAAGTTATTTAAAATATGACATTATCGAGTGGTTTTCACGTGAGTATTACAATTACCAGAACGGTTGGGCTAAAATTGTTCTTTCCTCTAGTTTTAAAAACAGAAAAGAAGAAAGTTTAGCATGTACAAAGTATGGATTGAGAATTTGGATTTTCGACCATTTTTGACAGGCGCGCGGCTTAGCAAAAACGGCAAAATTGGGTCAAATTTGTTTTTCGAGGAAACAGCAAAACAACACCTTTCCTGCTCTGCAAATACATCCTAAAGCACAGCGAATGCTTTAGAAAATGTGTAGGTGTTGTTCCAACACTAACCCTAACCCTACCTTGGACACTTTTGGAAAATACTTCCAAATCCCAGCTTTAAAAACGATGTTCAAAAAAGTCCACAAATGCCTCCCAATTAGTCAGAATCATGTCAATTACCAGTTTACAGTTATTGTTGAATGCATCTAGAGTGAAAGGGTTTCACTTCTGTGGCATTGCTTTTTTTAAAAAACTGCTGCTGGAAAGTTATTTAAAATATGACATTATCGAGTGGTTTTCACGTGAGCATTACAATTACCAGAACGGTTGGGCCAAAATTGTTCTTTCCTCTAGTTTTAAAAACAGAAAAGAAGAAAGTTTAGCATGTACAAAGTATGGATTGAGAATTTGGATTTTCGACCATATTTGACAGGCGCGCGGCTTAGCAAAAACGGCAAAATTGGGTCAAATTTGTTTTTCGAGGAAACAGCAAAACAACACCTTTCCTGCTCTGCAAATACATCCTAAAGCACAGCGAACGCTTTAGAAAATGTGTAGGTGTTGTTCCAACACTAACCCTAACCCTACCTCGGACACTATTGGAATATACTTCCAAATCCCAGCTTTAGAAACGATGTTCAAAAAAGTCCACAAATACCTCCCAATTAGTCAGAATCATGTCAATTACTAGTTCACAGTTATTGTTGAATGCATCTAGAGTGAAAGGGTTTCAATTCTGTGGCATTGCTGTTTTTAAAAACTGCTGCTGCAAAGTTAGATAAATATGCTATATTCAAGGTGTTTTCACATGAACATTACAATTACCAGAATGGTTGGGCCAAAATTGTTCTTTCCTCTAGTTTTGAAAACAGAAAAGAAGAAAGTTTTCCATGTACAAAGTATGGATTGAGAACTTGGATTTTCGACGATTTTTGACAGGCGCGCGGCTTAGCAAAAACGGCAAAATTGGGTCAAATTTGTTTTTCGAGGAAACAGCAAAACAACACCTTTCCTGCTCTGCAAATACATCCTAAAGCACAGCGAATGCTTTAGAAAATGTGTAGGTGTTGTTCCAACACTAACCCTAACCCTACCTTGGACACTTTTGGAAAATACTTCCAAATCCCAGCTTTAAAAACGATGTTCAAAAAAGTCCACAAATGCCTCCCAATTAGTCAGAATCATGTCAATTACTAGTTCACAGTTATTGTTGAATGCATCTAGAGTGAAAGGGTTTCAATTCTGTGGCATTGCTTTTTTTTAAAAACTGCTGCTGGAAAGTTATTTAAAATATGCCATTATCGAGTGGTTTTCACGTGAGCATTACAATTACCAGAACGGTTGGGCTAAAATTGTTCTTTCCTCTAGTTTTAAAAACAGAAAAGAAGAAAGTTTTCCATGTACAAAGTATGGATTGAGAATTTGGATTTTCGACTATTTTTGACAGGCGCGCGGCTTAGCAAAAACGGCAAAATTGGGTCAAATTTGTTTTTCGAGGAAACAGCAAAACAACACCTTTCCTGCTCTGCAAATACATCCTAAAGCACAGCGAATGCTTTAGAAAATGTGTAGGTGTTGTTCCAACACTAACCCTAACCCTACCTTGGACACTTTTGGAAAATACTTCCAAATCCCAGCTTTAAAAACGATGTTCAAAAAAGTCCACAAATGCCTCCCAATTAGTCAGAATCATGTCAATTACTAGTTCACAGTTATTGTTGAATGCATCTAGAGTGAAAGGGTTTCACTTCTGTGGCATTGCTTTTTTTAAAAAACTGCTGCTGGAAAGTTATTTAAAATATGACATTATCGAGTGGTTTTCACGTGAGCATTACAATTACCAGAACGGTTGGGCCAAAATTGTTCTTTCCTCTAGTTTTAAAAACAGAAAAGAAGAAAGTTTAGCATGTACAAAGTATGGATTGAGAATTTGGATTTTCGACCATATTTGACAGGCGCGCGGCTTAGCAAAAACGGCAAAATTGGGTCAAATTTGTTTTTCGAGGAAACAGCAAAACAACACCTTTCCTGCTCTGCAAATACATCCTAAAGCACAGCGAATGCTTTAGAAAATGTGTAGGTGTTGTTCCAACACTAACCCTAACCCTACCTTGGACACTTTTGGAAAATACTTCCAAATCCCAGCTTTAAAAACGATGTTCAAAAAAGTCCACAAATGCCTCCCAATTAGTCAGAATCATGTCAATTACCAGTTTACAGTTATTGTTGAATGCATCTAGAGTGAAAGGGTTTCAATTCTGTGGCATTGCTTTTTTTTAAAAACTGCTGCTGGAAAGTTATTTAAAATATGACATTATCGAGTGGTTTTCACGTGAGCATTACAATTACCAGAACGGTTGGGCCAAAATTGTTCTTTCCTCTGGTTTTAAAAACAGAAAAGAAGAAAGTTTTCCATGTACAAAGTATGGATTGAGAATTTGGATTTTCGACGATTTTTGACAGGCGCGCGGCTTAGCAAAAACGGCAAAATTGGGTCAAATTTGTTTTTCGAGGAAACAGCAAAACAACACCTTTCCTGCTCTGCAAATACATCCTAAAGCACAGCGAATGCTTTAGAAAATGTGTAGGTGTTGTTCCAACACTAACCCTAACCCTACCTTGGACACTTTTGGAAAATACTTCCAAATCCCAGCTTTAAAAACGATGTTCAAAAAAGTCCACAAATGCCTCCCAATTAGTCAGAATCATGTCAATTACCAGTTTACAGTTATTGTTGAATGCATCTAGAGTGAAAGGGTTTCAATTATGTGGCATTGCTTTTTTAAAAGAAATGCTGCTGGAAAGTTATTTAAAATATGACATTATCGAGTGGTTTTCACGTGAGTATTACAATTTCCAGAACGGTTGGGCTAAAATTGTTCTTTCCTCTAGTTTTAAAAACAGAAAAGAAGAAAGTTTAGCATGTACAAAGTATGGATTGAGAATTTGGATTTTCGACCATTTTTGACAGGCGCGCGGCTTAGCAAAAACGGCAAAATTGGGTCAAATTTGTTTTTCGAGGAAACAGCAAAACAACACCTTTCCTGCTCTGCAAATACATCCTAAAGCACAGCGAATGCTTTAGAAAATGTGTAGGTGTTGTTCCAACACTAACCCTAACCCTACCTTGGACACTTTTGGAAAATACTTCCAAATCCCAGCTTTAAAAACGATGTTCAAAAAAGTCCACAAATGCCTCCCAATTAGTCAGAATCATGTCAATTACCAGTTTACAGTTATTGTTGAATGCATCTAGAGTGAAAGGGTTTCACTTCTGTGGCATTGCTTTTTTTAAAAAACTGCTGCTGGAAAGTTATTTAAAATATGACATTATCGAGTGGTTTTCACGTGAGCATTACAATTACCAGAACGGTTGGGCCAAAATTGTTCTTTCCTCTAGTTTTAAAAATAGAAAGAAGAAAGTTTAGCGTGTACAAAGTATGGATTGAGAATTTGGATTTTCGACCATTTTTGACAGGCGCGCGGCTTAGCAAAAACGGCAAAATTGGGTCAAATTTCTTTTTCAAGGAAACAGCAAAACAACACCTTTCCTGCTCTGCAAATACATCCTAAAGCACAGCGAATGCTTTAGAAAATGTGTAGGTGTTGTTCCAACACTAACCCTAACCCTACCTTGGACACTTTTGGAAAATACTTCCAAATCCCAGCTTTAAAAACGATGTTCAAAAAAGTCCACAAATGCCTCCCAATTAGTCAGAATCATGTCAATTACCAGTTTACAGTTATTGTTGAATGCATCTAGAGTGAAAGGGTTTCAATTCTGTGGCATTGCTTTTTTTAAAAAACTGCTGCTGGAAAGTTATTTAAAATATGACATTATCGAATGGTTTTCACGTGAGCATTACAATTACCAGAACGGTTGGGCCAAAATTGTTCTTTCCTCTAGTTTTAAAAACAGAAAAGAAGAAAGTTTTCCATGTACAAAGTATGGATTGAGAATTTGGATTTTCGACCATTTTTGACAGGCGCGCGGCTTAGCAAAAACGGCAAAATTGGGTCAAATTTGTTTTTCGAGGAAACAGCAAAACAACACCTTTCCTGCTCTGCAAATACATCCTAAAGCACAGCGAATGCTTTAGAAAATGTGTAGGTGTTGTTCCAACACTAACCCTAACCCTACCTTGGACACTTTTGGAAAATACTTCCAAATCCCAGCTTTAAAAACGATGTTCAAAAAAGTCCACAAATGCCTCCCAATTAGTCAGAATCATGTCAATTACCAGTTTACAGTTATTGTTGAATGCATCTAGAGTGAAAGGGTTTCACTTCTGTGGCATTGCTTTTTTTAAAAAACTGCTGCTGGAAAGTTATTTAAAATATGACATTATCGAGTGGTTTTCACGTGAGCATTACAATTACCAGAACGGTTGGGCCAAAATTGTTCTTTCCTCTAGTTTTAAAAATAGAAAGAAGAAAGTTTAGCGTGTACAAAGTATGGATTGAGAATTTGGATTTTCGACCATTTTTGACAGGCGCGCGGCTTAGCAAAAACGGCAAAATTGGGTCAAATTTCTTTTTCAAGGAAACAGCAAAACAACACCTTTCCTGCTCTGCAAATACATCCTAAAGCACAGCGAATGCTTTAGAAAATGTGTAGGTGTTGTTCCAACACTAACCCTAACCCTACCTTGGACACTTTTGGAAAATACTTCCAAATCCCAGCTTTAAAAACGATGTTCAAAAAAGTCCACAAATGCCTCCCAATTAGTCAGAATCATGTCAATTACTAGTTCACAGTTATTGTTGAATGCATCTAGAGTGAAAGGGTTTCACTTCTGTGGCATTGCTTTTTTTAAAAACTGCTGCTGGAAAGTTATTTAAAATATGACATTATCGAGTGGTTTTCACGTGAGCATTACAATTACCAGAACGGTTGGGCCAAAATTGTTCTTTCCTCTAGTTTTAAAAACAGAAAAGAAGAAAGTTTAGCATGTACAAAGTATGGATTGAGAATTTGGATTTTCGACCATGTTTGACAGGCGCGCGGCTTAGCAAAAACGGCAAAATTGGGTCAAATTTGTTTTTCGAGGAAACAGCAAAACAACACCTTTCCTGCTCTGCAAATACATCCTAAAGCACAGCGAATGCTTTAGAAAATGTGTAGGGGTTGTTCCAACACTAACCCTAACCCTACCTTGGACACTTTTGGAAAATACTTCCAAATCCCAGCTTTAAAAACGATGTTCAAAAAAGTCCACAAATGCCTCCCAATTAGTCAGAATCATGTCAATTACCAGTTTACAGTTATTGTTGAATGCATCTAGAGTGAAAGGGTTTCAATTCTGTGGCATTGCTTTTTTTAAAAAACTGCTGCTGGAAAGTTATTTAAAATATGCCATTATCGAGTGGTTTTCACGTGAGCATTACAATTATCAGAACGGTTGGGCCAAAATTGTTCTTTCCTCTAGTTTTAAAAACAGAAAAGAAGAAAGTTTAGCATGTACAAAGTATGGATTGAGAATTTGGATTTTCGACCATTTTTGACAGGCGCGCGGCTTAGCAAAAACGGCAAAATTGGGTCAAATTTGTTTTTCGAGGAAACAGCAAAACAACACCTTTCCTGCTCTGCAAATACATCCTAAAGCACAGCGAATGCTTTAGAAAATGTGTAGGGGTTGTTCCAACATTAACCCTAACCCTACCTTGGACACTTTTGTAAAATACTTCCAAATCCCAGCTTTAAAAACGATGTTCAAAAAAGTCCACAATTGCCTCCCAATTAGTCAGAATCATGTCAATTACTAGTTCACAGTTATTGTTGAATGCATCTAGAGTGAGAGGGTTTCACTTCTGTGGCATTGCTTTTTTTAAAAAACTGCTGCTGGAAAGTTATTTAAAATATGACATTATCGAGTGGTTTTCACGTGAGCATTACAATTACCAGAACGGTTGGGCCAAAATTGTTCTTTCCTCTAGTTTTAAAAACAGAAAAGAAGAAAGTTTAGCATGTACAAAGTATGGATTGAGAATTTGGATTTTCGACCATTTTTTACAGGCGCGCGGCTTAGCAAAAACGGCAAAATTGGGTCAAATTTGTTTTTCGAGGAAACAGCAAAACAACACCTTTCCTGCTCTGCAAATACATCCTAAAGCACAGCGAATGCTTTAGAAAATGTGTAGGTGTTGTTCCAACACTAACCCTAACCCTACCTCGGACACTATTGGAATATACTTCCAAATCCCAGCTTTAAAAACTATGTTCAAAAAAGTCCAAAAATGCCTCCCAATTAGTCAGAATCATGTCAATTACTAGATCACAGTTATTGTTGAATGCATCTAGAGTGAAAGGGTTTCAATTATGTGGCATTGCTTTTTTGAAAGAAATGCTGCTGGAAAGTTATTTAAAATATGACATTATCGAGTGGTTTTCACGTGAGTATTACAATTACCAAAACGGTTGGGCTAAAATTGTTCTTTCCTCTAGTTTTAAAAACAGAAAAGAAGAAAGTTTTCCATGTACAAAGTATGGATTGAGAATTTGGATTTTCGACCATTTTTTACAGGCGCGCGTCTTAGCAAAAACGGCAAAATTGGGTCAAATTTGTTTTTCGAGGAAACAGCAAAACAACACCTTTCCTGCTTTGCAAATACATCCTAAAGCAGAGCGAGCACATTAGAAAATGTGTAGGTGTTGTTCCAACACTAACCCTAACCCTACCTTGGACACTATTGGAATATACTTCCAAATCCCAGCTTTAAAAACTATGTTCAAAAAAGTCCAAAAATGCCTCCCAATTAGTCAGAATCATGTCAATTACTAGATCACAGTTATTGTTGAATGCATCTAGAGTGAAAGGGTTTCAATTATGTGGCATTGCTTTTTTAAAAGAAATGCTGCTGGATAGTTATTTAAAATATGACATTATCGAGTGGTTTTCACGTGAGTATTACAATTTCCAGAATGGTTGGGCTAAAATTGTTCTTTCCTCTAGTTTTAAAAACAGAAAAGAAGAAAGTTTAGCATGTACAAAGTATGGATTGAGAATTTGGATTTTCGACCATTTTTGACAGGCGCGCGGCTTAGCAAAAACGGCAAAATTGGGTCAAATTTGTTTTTCGAGGAAACAGCAAAACAACACCTTTCCTGCTCTGCAAATACATCCTAAAGCACAGCGAATGCTTTAGAAAATGTGTAGGGGTTTTTCCAACACTAACCCTAACCCTACCTTGGACACTTTTGGAAAATACTTCCAAATCCCAGCTTTAAAAACGATGTTCAAAAAAGTCCACAAATGCCTCCCAATTAGTCAGAATCATGTCAATTACTACTTCACAGTTATTGTTGAATGCATCTAGAGTGAAAGGGTTTCACTTCTGTGGCATTGCTTTTTTTAAAAACTGCTGCTGGAAAGTTATTTAAAATATGACATTATCGAGTGGTTTTCACGTGAGCATTACAATTACCAGAACGGTTGGGCCAAAATTGTTCTTTCCTCTAGTTTTAAAAACAGAAAAGAAGAAAGTTTTCCATGTACAAAGTATGGATTGAGAATTTGGATTTTCGACCATTTTTGACAGGCGCGCGGCTTAGCAAAAACGGCAAAATTGGGTCAAATTTGTTTTTCGAGGAAACAGCAAAACAACACCTTTCCTGCTCTGCAAATACATCCTAAAGCAGAGCGAGCACATTAGAAAATGTGTAGGTGTTGTTCCAACACTAACCCTAACCCTACCTTGGACACTATTGGAATATACTTCCAAATCCCAGCTTTAAAAACTATGTTCAAAAAAGTCCAAAAATGCCTCCCAATTAGTCAGAATCATGTCAATTACTAGATCACAGTTATTGTTGAATGCATCTAGAGTGAAAGGGTTTCAATTATGTGGCATTGCTTTTTTAAAAGAAATGCTGCTGGAAAGTTATTTAAAATATGCCATTATCGAGTGGTTTTCACGTGAGCATTACAATTACCAGAACGGTTGGGCCAAAATTGTTCTTTCCTCTAGTTTTAAAAACAGAAAAGAAGAAAGTTTAGCATGTACAAAGTATGGATTGAGAATTTGGATTTTCGACCATTTTTGACAGGCGCGCGGCTTAGCAAAAACGGCAAAATTGGGTCAAATTTGTTTTTCGAGGAAACAGCAAAACAACACCTTTCCTGCTCTGCAAATACATCCTAAAGCACAGCGAATGCTTTAGAAAATGTGTAGGTGTTGTTCCAACACTAACCCTAACCCTACCTTGTACACTTTTGGAAAATACTTCCAAATCCCAGCTTTAAAAACGATGTTCAAAAAAGTCCACAAATGCCTCCCAATTAGTCAGAATCATGTCAATTACTAGTTCACAGTTATTGTTGAATGCATCTAGAGTGAAAGGGTTTCACTTCTGTGGCATTGCTTTTTTTAAAAAACTGCTGCTGGAAAGTTATTTAAAATATGCCATTATCGAGTGGTTTTCACGTGAGCATTACAATTACCAGAACGGTTGGGCCAAAATTGTTCTTTCCTCTAGTTTTAAAAACAGAAAAGAAGAAAGTTTAGCATGTACAAAGTATGGATTGAGAATTTGGATTTTCGACCATTTTTGACAGGCGCGCGGCTTAGCAAAAACGGCAAAATTGGGTCAAATTTGTTTTTCGAGGAAACAGCAAAACAACACCTTTCCTGCTCTGCAAATACATCCTAAAGCACAGCGAATGCTTTAGAAAATGTGTAGGTGTTGTTCCAACACTAACCCTAACCCTACCTTGGACACTTTTGGAAAATACTTCCAAATCCCAGCTTTAAAAACGATGTTCAAAAAAGTCCACAAATGCCTCCCAATTAGTCAGAATCATGTCAATTACTAGATCACAGAAAGCTTAGCATGTACAAAGTATGGATTGAGAATTTGGATTTTCGACCATTTTTGACAGGCGCGCGGCTTAGCAAAAACGGCAAAATTGGGTCAAATTTGTTTTTCGAGGAAACAGCAAAACAACACCTTTCCTGCTCTGCAAATACATCCTAAAGCACAGCGAATGCTTTAGAAAATGTGTAGGTGTTGTTCCAACACTAACCCTAACCCTACCTTGGACACTTTTGGAAAATACTTCCAAATCCCAGCTTTAAAAACGATGTTCAAAAAAGTCCACAAATGCCTCCCAATTAGTCAGAATCATGTCAATTACTAGTTCACAGTTATTGTTGAATGCATCTAGAGTGAAAGGGTTTCACTTCTGTGGCATTGCTTTTTTTAAAAAACTGCTGCTGGAAAGTTATTTAAAATATGACATTATCGAGTGGTTTTCACGTGAGCATTACAATTACCAGAACAGTTGGGCCAAAATTGTTCTTTCCTTTAGTTTTAAAAACAGAAAAGAAGAAAGTTTAGCATGTACAAAGTATGGATTGAGAATTTGGATTTTCGACCATTTTTGACAGGCGCGCGGCTTAGCAAAAACGGCAAAATTGGGTCATATTTGTTTTTCGAGGAAACAGCAAAACAACACCATACCTGCTCTGCAAATACATCCTAAAGCACAGCGAATGCTTTAGAAAATGTGTAGGTGTTGTTCCAACACTAACCCTAACCCTACCTTGGACACTTTTGGAAAATACTTCCAAATCCCAGCTTTAAAAACGATGTTCAAAAACGTCCACAAATGCCTCCCAATTAGTCCCAATCATGTCAATTACCAGTTTACAGTTATTGTTGAATGTATCTAGAGTGAAAGGGTTTCAATTCTGTGGCATTGCTTTTTTTAAAAAACTGCTGCTGGAAAGTTATTTAAAATATGCCATTATCGAGTGGTTTTCACGTGAGCATTAAAATTACCATAACGGTTGGGCCAAAATTGTTCTTCCCTCTAGTTTTAAAAACAGAAAAGAAGAAAGTTTAGCATGTACAAAGTATGGATTGAGAATTTGGATTTTCGACCATTTTTGACAGGCGCGCGGCTTAGCAAAAACGGCAAAATTGGGTCAAATTTGTTTTTCGAGGAAACAGCAAAACAACACCTTTCCTGCTCTGCAAATACATCCTAAAGCACAGCGAATGCTTTAGAAAATGTGTAGGTGTTGTTCCAACACTAACCCTAACCCTACCTTGGACACTTTTGGAAAATACTTCCAAATCCCAGCTTTAAAAACGATGTTCAAAAAAGTCCACAAATGCCTCCCAATTAGTCAGAATCATGTCAATTACTAGTTCACAGTTATTGTTGAATGCATCTAGAGTGAAAGGGTTTCACTTCTGTGGCATTGCTTTTTTTAAAAAACTGCTGCTGGAAAGTTATTTAAAATATGCCATTATCGAGTGGTTTTCACGTGAGCATTACAATTACCAGAACGGTTGGGCCAAAATTGTTCTTTCCTCTAGTTTTAAAAACAGAAAAGAAGAAAGTTTAGCATGTACAAAGTATGGATTGAGAATTTGGATTTTCGACCATTTTTGACAGGCGCGCGGCTTAGCAAAAACGGCAAAATTGGGTCAAATTTGTTTTTCGAGGAAACAGCAAAACAACACCTTTCCTGCTCTGCAAATACATCCTAAAGCACAGCGAATGCTTTAGAAAATGTGTAGGTGTTGTTCCAACACTAACCCTAACCCTACCTTGGACACTTTTGGAAAATACTTCCAAATCCCAGCTTTAAAAACGATGTTCAAAAAAGTCCACAAATGCCTCCCAATTAGTCAGAATCATGTCAATTACTAGATCACAGAAAGCTTAGCATGTACAAAGTATGGATTGAGAATTTGGATTTTCGACCATTTTTGACAGGCGCGCGGCTTAGCAAAAACGGCAAAATTGGGTCAAATTTGTTTTTCGAGGAAACAGCAAAACAACACCTTTCCTGCTCTGCAAATACATCCTAAAGCACAGCGAATGCTTTAGAAAATGTGTAGGTGTTGTTCCAACACTAACCCTAACCCTACCTTGGACACTTTTGGAAAATACTTCCAAATCCCAGCTTTAAAAACGATGTTCAAAAAAGTCCACAAATGCCTCCCAATTAGTCAGAATCATGTCAATTACTAGTTCACAGTTATTGTTGAATGCATCTAGAGTGAAAGGGTTTCACTTCTGTGGCATTGCTTTTTTTAAAAAACTGCTGCTGGAAAGTTATTTAAAATATGACATTATCGAGTGGTTTTCACGTGAGCATTACAATTACCAGAACAGTTGGGCCAAAATTGTTCTTTCCTTTAGTTTTAAAAACAGAAAAGAAGAAAGTTTAGCATGTACAAAGTATGGATTGAGAATTTGGATTTTCGACCATTTTTGACAGGCGCGCGGCTTAGCAAAAACGGCAAAATTGGGTCATATTTGTTTTTCGAGGAAACAGCAAAACAACACCATACCTGCTCTGCAAATACATCCTAAAGCACAGCGAATGCTTTAGAAAATGTGTAGGTGTTGTTCCAACACTAACCCTAACCCTACCTTGGACACTTTTGGAAAATACTTCCAAATCCCAGCTTTAAAAACGATGTTCAAAAACGTCCACAAATGCCTCCCAATTAGTCCCAATCATGTCAATTACCAGTTTACAGTTATTGTTGAATGTATCTAGAGTGAAAGGGTTTCAATTCTGTGGCATTGCTTTTTTTAAAAAACTGCTGCTGGAAAGTTATTTAAAATATGCCATTATCGAGTGGTTTTCACGTGAGCATTAAAATTACCATAACGGTTGGGCCAAAATTGTTCTTCCCTCTAGTTTTAAAAACAGAAAAGAAGAAAGTTTAGCATGTACAAAGTATGGATTGAGAATTTGGATTTTCGACCATTTTTGACAGGCGCGCGGCATAGCAAAAACGGCAAAATTGGGTCAAATTTGTTTTTCGAGGAAATAGCAAAACAACATCTTTCCTGCTCTGCAAATACATCCTAAAGCAGAGCGAGCACATTAGAAAATGTGTAGGTGTTGTTCCAACACTAACCCTAACCCTACCTCGGACACTATTGGAATATACTTCCAAATCCCAGCTTTAAAAACTATGTTCAAAAAAGTCCACAAATGCCTCCCAATTAGTCAGAATCATGTCAATTACTAGATCACAGTTATTGTTGAATGCATCTAGAGTGAAAGGGTTTCAATTATGTGGCATTGCTTTTTTAAAAAAAATGCTGCTGGAAAGTTATTTAAAATATGCCATTATCGAGTGGTTTTCACGTGAGCATTACAATTACCAAAACGGTTAGACCAAAATTGTTCTTTCCTCTAGTTTTAAAAACAGAAAAGAAGAAAGTTTAGCATGTACAAAGTATGGATTGAGAATTTGGATTTTCGACCATTTTTGACAGGCGCGCGGCTTAGCAAAAACGGCAAAATTGGGTCAAATTTGTTTTTCGAGGAAACAGCAAAACAACACCTTTCCTGCTCTGCAAATACATCCTAAAGCACAGCGAATGCTTTAGAAAATGTGTAGGTGTTGTTCCAACACTGACCCTAACCCTACCTTGGACACTTTTGGAAAATACTTCCAAATCCCAGCTTTAAAAACGATGTTCAAAAAAGTCCACAAATGCCTCCCAATTAGTCAGAATCATGTCAATTACTAGATCACAGAAAGCTTAGCATGTACAAAGTATGGATTGAGAATTTGGATTTTCGACCATTTTTGACAGGCGCGCGGCTTAGCAAAAACGGCAAAATTGGGTCAAATTTGTTTTTCGAGGAAACAGCAAAACAACACCTTTTCTGCTCTGCAAATACATCCTAAAGCACGGCGAACACATTAGAAAATGTGTAGGTGTTGTTCCAACACTAACCCTAACCCTACCTCGGACACTTTGGAATATGCTTCCAAATCCCAGCTTTAAAAACTATGTTCAAAAAAGTCCACAAATGCCTCCCAATTAGTCAGAATCATGTCAATTACTAGATCACAGTTATTGTTGAATGCATCTAGAGTGAAAGGGTTTCAATTATGTGGCATTGCTTTTTTAAAAAAAATGCTGCTGGAAAGTTATTTAAAATATGCCATTATCGAGTGGTTTTCACGTGAGTATTACAATTACCAAAACGGTTAGACCAAAATTGTTCTTTCCTCTAGTTTTAAAAACAGAAAAGAAGAAAGTTTAGCATGTACAAAGTATGGATTGAGAATTTGGATTTTCGACCATTTTTGACAGGCGCGCGGCTTAGCAAAAACGGCAAAATTGGGTCAAATTTGTTTTTCAAGGAAACAGCAAAACAACACCTTTCCTGCTCTGCAAATACATCCTAAAGCACAGCGAATGCTTTAGAAAATGTGTAGGTGTTGTTCCAACACTGACCCTAACCCTACCTTGGACACTTTTGGAAAATACTTCCAAATCCCAGCTTTAAAAACGATGTTCAAAAAAGTCCACAAATGCCTCCCAATTAGTCAGAATCATGTCAATTACTAGATCACAGAAAGCTTAGCATGTACAAAGTATGGATTGAGAATTTGGATTTTCGACCATTTTTGACAGGCGCGCGGCATAGCAAAAACGGCAAAATTGGGTCAAATTTGTTTTTCGAGGAAATAGCAAAACAACATCTTTCCTGCTCTGCAAATACATCCTAAAGCAGAGCGAGCACATTAGAAAATGTGTAGGTGTTGTTCCAACACTAACCCTAACCCTACCTCGGACACTATTGGAATATACTTCCAAATCCCAGCTTTAAAAACTATGTTCAAAAAAGTCCACAAATGCCTCCCAATTAGTCAGAATCATGTCAATTACTAGATCACAGTTATTGTTGAATGCATCTAGAGTGAAAGGGTTTCAATTATGTGGCATTGCTTTTTTAAAAAAAATGCTGCTGGAAAGTTATTTAAAATATGCCATTATCGAGTGGTTTTCACGTGAGCATTACAATTACCAAAACGGTTAGACCAAAATTGTTCTTTCCTCTAGTTTTAAAAACAGAAAAGAAGAAAGTTTAGCATGTACAAAGTATGGATTGAGAATTTGGATTTTCGACCATTTTTGACAGGCGCGCGGCTTAGCAAAAACGGCAAAATTGGGTCAAATTTGTTTTTCGAGGAAACAGCAAAACAACACCTTTCCTGCTCTGCAAATACATCCTAAAGCACAGCGAATGCTTTAGAAAATGTGTAGGTGTTGTTCCAACACTAACCCTAACCCTACCTTGGACACTTTTGGAAAATACTTCCAAATCCCAGCTTTAAAAACGATGTTCAAAAAAGTCCACAAATGCCTCCCAATTAGTCAGAATCATGTCAATTACTAGATCACAGAAAGCTTAGCATGTACAAAGTATGGATTGAGAATTTGGATTTTCGACCATTTTTGACAGGCGCGCGGCTTAGCAAAAACGGCAAAATTGGGTCAAATTTGTTTTTCGAGGAAACAGCAAAACAACACCTTTCCTGCTCTGCAAATACATCCTAAAGCACAGCGAATGCTTTAGAAAATGTGTAGGTGTTGTTCCAACACTAACCCTAACCCTACCTTGGACACTTTTGGAAAATACTTCCAAATCCCAGCTTTAAAAACGATGTTCAAAAAAGTCCACAAATGCCTCCCAATTAGTCAGAATCATGTCAATTACTAGTTCACAGTTATTGTTGAATGCATCTAGAGTGAAAGGGTTTCACTTCTGTGGCATTGCTTTTTTTAAAAACTGCTGCTGGAAAGTTATTTAAAATATGACATTATCGAGTGGTTTTCACGTGAGCATTACAATTACCAGAACGGTTGGGCCAAAATTGTTCTTTCCTCTAGTTTTAAAAACAGAAAAGAAGAAAGTTTAGCATGTACAAAGTATGGATTGAGAATTTGGATTTTCGACCATTTTTGACAGGCGCGCGGCTTAGCAAAAACAGCAAAATTGGGTCAAATTTGTTTTTCGAGGAAACAGCAAAACAACACCTTTCCTGCTCTGCAAATACATCCTAAAGCACAGCGAATGCTTTAGAAAATGTGTAGGTGTTGTTCCAACACTAACCCTAACCCTACCTTGGACACTTTTGGAAAATACTTCCAAATCCCAGCTTTAAAAACGATGTTCAAAAAAGTCCACAAATGCCTCCCAATTAGTCAGAATCATGTCAATTACCAGTTTACAGTTATTGTTGAATGCATCTAGAGTGAAAGGGTTTCACTTCTGTGGCATTGCTTTTTTTAAAAAACTGCTGCTGGAAAGTTATTTAAAATATGCCATTATCGAGTGGTTTTCACGTGAGCATTACAATTACCAGAACGGTTGGGCCAAAATTGTTCTTTCCTCTAGTTTTAAAAACAGAAAAGAAGAAAGTTTAGCATGTACAAAGTATGGATTGAGAATTTGGATTTTCGACCATTTTTGACAGGCGCGCGGCTTAGCAAAAACGGCAAAATTGGGTCAAATTTGTTTTTCGAGGAAACAGCAAAACAACACCTTTTCTGCTCTGCAAATACATCCTAAAGCACAGCGAACACATTAGAAAATGTGTAGGTGTTGTTCCAACACTAACCCTAACCCTACCTCGGACACTTTGGAATATGCTTCCAAATCCCAGCTTTAAAAACTATGTTCAAAAAAGTCCACAAATGCCTCCCAATTAGTCAGAATCATGTCAATTACTAGATCACAGTTATTGTTGAATGCATCTAGAGTGAAAGGGTTTCAATTATGTGGCATTGCTTTTTTAAAAAAAATGCTGCTGGAAAGTTATTTAAAATATGCCATTATCGAGTGGTTTTCACGTGAGCATTACAATTACCAAAATGGTTAGACCAAAATTGTTCTTTCCTCTAGTTTTAAAAACAGAAAAGAAGAAAGTTTAGCATGTACAAAGTATGGATTGAGAATTTGGATTTTCGACCATTTTTTACAGGCGCGCGGCTTAGCAAAAACGGCAAAATTGGGTCAAATTTGTTTTTCGAGGAAACAGCAAAACAACACCTTTCCTGCTCTGCAAATACATCCTAAAGCACAGCGAATGCTTTAGAAAATGTGTAGGGGTTGTTCCAACACTAACCCTAACCCTACCTTGGACACTATTGGAAAATACTTCCAAATCCCAGCTTTAAAAACGATGTTCAAAAAAGTCCACAAATGCCTCCCAATTAGTCAGAATCATGTCAATTACTAGATCACAGAAAGCTTAGCATGTACAAAGTATGGATTGAGAATTTGGATTTTCGACCATTTTTTACAGGCGCGCGGCTTAGCAAAAACGGCAAAATTGGGTCAAATTTGTTTTTCGAGGAAACAGCAAAACAACACCTTTCCTGCTCTGCAAATACATCCTAAAGCACAGCGAATGCTTTAGAAAATGTGTAGGTGTTGTTCCAACACTAACCCTAACCCTACCTTGGACACTTTTGGAAAATACTTCCAAATCCCAGCTTTAAAAACGATGTTCAAAAAAGTCCACAAATGCCTCCCAATTAGTCAGAATCATGTCAATTACTAGTTCACAGTTATTGTTGAATGCATCTAGAGTGAAAGGGTTTCACTTCTGTGGCATTGCTTTTTTTAAAGAACTGCTGCTGGAAAGTTATTTAAAATATGACATTATCGAGTGGTTTTCACGTGAGCATTACAATTACCAGAACAGTTGGGCCAAAATTGTTCTTTCCTTTAGTTTTAAAAACAGAAAAGAAGAAAGTTTAGCATGTACAAAGTATGGATTGAGAATTTGGATTTTCGACCAATTTTGACAGGCGCGCGGCTTAGCAAAAACGGCAAAATTGGGTCAAATTTGTTTTTCGAGGAAACAGCAAAACAACACCATACCTGCTCTGCAAATACATCCTAAAGCACAGCGAATGCTTTAGAAAATGTGTAGGTGTTGTTCCAACACTAACCCTAACCCTACCTTGGACACTTTTGGAAAATACTTCCAAATCCCAGCTTTAAAAACGATGTTCAAAAACGTCCACAAATGCCTCCCAATTAGTCCCAATCATGTCAATTACCAGTTTACAGTTATTGTTGAATGTATCTAGAGTGAAAGGGTTTCAATTCTGTGGCATTGCTTTTTTTAAAAAACTGCTGCTGGAAAGTTATTTAAAATATGCCATTATCGAGTGGTTTTCACGTGAGCATTACAATTACCATAACGGTTGGGCCAAAATTGTTCTTCCCTCTAGTTTTAAAAACAGAAAAGAAGAAAGTTTAGCATGTACAAAGTATGGATTGAGAATTTGGATTTTCGACCATTTTTGACAGGCGCGCGGCTTAGCAAAAACGGCAAAATTGGGTCAAATTTGTTTTTCGAGGAAACAGCAAAACAACACCTTTCCTGCTCTGCAAATACATCCTAAAGCACAGCGAATGCTTTAGAAAATGTGTAGGTGTTGTTCCAACACTAACCCTAACCCTACCTTGGACACTTTTGGAAAATACTTCCAAATCCCAGCTTTAAAAACGATGTTCAAAAAAGTCCACAAATGCCTCCCAATTAGTCAGAATCATGTCAATTACTAGATCACAGAAAGCTTAGCATGTACAAAGTATGGATTGAGAATTTGGATTTTCGACCATTTTTTACAGGCGCGCGGCTTAGCAAAAACGGCAAAATTGGGTCAAATTTGTTTTTCGAGGAAACAGCAAAACAACACCTTTCCTGCTCTGCAAATACATCCTAAAGCACAGCGAATGCTTTAGAAAATGTGTAGGTGTTGTTCCAACACTAACCCTAACCCTACCTTGGACACTTTTGGAAAATACTTCCAAATCCCAGCTTTAAAAACGATGTTCAAAAAAGTCCACAAATGCCTCCCAATTAGTCAGAATCATGTCAATTACTAGTTCACAGTTATTGTTGAATGCATCTAGAGTGAAAGGGTTTCACTTCTGTGGCATTGCTTTTTTTAAAAAACTGCTGCTGGAAAGTTATTTAAAATATGACATTATCGAGTGGTTTTCACGTGAGCATTACAATTACCAGAACAGTTGGGCCAAAATTGTTCTTTCCTTTAGTTTTAAAAACAGAAAAGAAGAAAGTTTAGCATGTACAAAGTATGGATTGAGAATTTGGATTTTCGACCATTTTTGACAGGCGCGCGGCTTAGCAAAAACTGCGAAATTGGGTCAAATTTGTTTTTCGAGGAAACAGCAAAACAACACCTTACCTGCTCTGCAAATACATCCTAAAGCACAGCGAATGCTTTAGAAAATGTGTAGGGGTTGTTCCAACACTAACCCTAACCCTACCTCGGACACTTTTGGAAAATACTTCCAAATCCCAGCTTTAAAAACGATGTACAAAAAAGTCCACAAATGCCTCCCAATTAGTCAGAATCATGTCAATTACTAGTTCACAGTTATTGTTGAATGCATCTAGAGTGAAAGGGTTTCAATTCTGTGGCATTGCTTTTTTTTAAAACTGCTGCTGGAAAGTTATTTAAAATATGCCATTATCGAGTGGTTTTCACGTGAGCATTACAATTACCAGAACGGTTGGGCCAAAATTGTTCTTTCCTCTAGTTTTAAAAACAGAAAAGAAGAAAGTTTAGCATGTACAAAGTATGGATTGAGAATTTGGATTTTCGACCATTTTTGACAGGCGCGCGGCTTAGCAAAAACGGCAAAATTGGGTCAAATTTGTTTTTCGAGGAAACAGCAAAACAACACCTTTCCTGCTCTGCAAATACATCCTAAAGCACAGCGAATGCTTTAGAAAATGTGTAGGTGTTGTTCCAACACTAACCCTAACCCTACCTTGGACACTTTTGGAAAATACTTCCAAATCCCAGCTTTAAAAACGATGTTCAAAAAAGTCCACAAATGCCTCCCAATTAGTCAGAATCATGTCAATTACTAGTTCACAGTTATTGTTGAATGCATCTAGAGTGAAAGTGTTTCACTTCTGTGGCATTGCTTTTTTTAAAAACTGCTGCTGGAAAGTTATTTAAAATATGCCATTATCGAGTGGTTTTCACGTGAGCATTACAATTACCAGAACGGTTAGGCCAAAATTGTTCTTTCCTCTAGTTTTAAAAACAGAAAAGAAGAAAGTTTAGCATGTACAAAGTATGGATTGAGAATTTGGATTTTCGACCATTTTTGACAGGCGCGCGGCTTAGCAAAAACGGCAAAATTGGGTCAAATTTGTTTTTCGAGGAAACAGCAAAACAACACCTTTCCTGCTCTGCAAATACATCCTAAAGCACAGCGAATGCTTTAGAAAATGTGTAGGTGTTGTTCCAACACTAACCCTAACCCTACCTTGGACACTTTTGGAAAATACTTCCAAATCCCAGCTTTAAAAACGATGTTCAAAAAAGTCCACAAATGCCTCCCAATTAGTCAGAATCATGTCAATTACTAGATCACAGAAAGCTTAGCATGTACAAAGTATGGATTGAGAATTTGGATTTTCGACCATTTTTTACAGGCGCGCGGCTTAGCAAAAACGGCAAAATTGGGTCAAATTTGTTTTTCGAGGAAACAGCAAAACAACACCTTACCTGCTCTGCAAATACATCCTAAAGCACAGCGAATGCTTTAGAAAATGTGTAGGGGTTGTTCCAACACTAACCCTAACCCTACCTCGGACACTTTTGGAAAATACTTCCAAATCCCAGCTTTAAAAACGATGTACAAAAAAGTCCACAAATGCCTCCCAATTAGTCAGAATCATGTCAATTACTAGTTCACAGTTATTGTTGAATGCATCTAGAGTGAAAGTGTTTCACTTCTGTGGCATTGCTTTTTTTAAAAACTGCTGCTGGAAAGTTATTTAAAATATGCCATTATCGAGTGGTTTTCACGTGAGCATTACAATTACCAGAACGGTTAGGCCAAAATTGTTCTTTCCTCTAGTTTTAAAAACAGAAAAGAAGAAAGTTTAGCATGTACAAAGTATGGATTGAGAATTTGGATTTTCGACCATTTTTGACAGGCGCGCGGCTTAGCAAAAACGGCAAAATTGGGTCAAATTTGTTTTTCGAGGAAACAGCAAAACAACACCTTTCCTGCTCTGCAAATACATCCTAAAGCACAGCGAATGCTTTAGAAAATGTGTAGGTGTTGTTCCAACACTAACCCTAACCCTACCTTGGACACTATTGGAAAATACTTCCAAATCCCAGCTTTAAAAACGATGTTCAAAAAAGTCCACAAATGCCTCCCAATTAGTCAGAATCATGTCAATTACTAGATCACAGAAAGCTTAGCATGTACAAAGTATGGATTGAGAATTTGGATTTTCGACCATTTTTTACAGGCGCGCGGCTTAGCAAAAACGGCAAAATTGGGTCAAATTTGTTTTTCGAGGAAACAGCAAAACAACACCTTTCCTGCTCTGCAAATACATCCTAAAGCACAGCGAATGCTTTAGAAAATGTGTAGGTGTTGTTCCAACACTAACCCTAACCCTACCTTGGACACTTTTGGAAAATACTTCCAAATCCCAGCTTTAAAAACGATGTTCAAAAAAGTCCACAAATGCCTCCCAATTAGTCAGAATCATGTCAATTACTAGTTCACAGTTATTGTTGAATGCATCTAGAGTGAAAGGGTTTCACTTCTGTGGCATTGCTTTTTTTAAAGAACTGCTGCTGGAAAGTTATTTAAAATATGACATTATCGAGTGGTTTTCACGTGAGCATTACAATTACCAGAACAGTTGGGCCAAAATTGTTCTTTCCTTTAGTTTTAAAAACAGAAAAGAAGAAAGTTTAGCATGTACAAAGTATGGATTGAGAATTTGGATTTTCGACCAATTTTGACAGGCGCGCGGCTTAGCAAAAACGGCAAAATTGGGTCAAATTTGTTTTTCGAGGAAACAGCAAAACAACACCATACCTGCTCTGCAAATACATCCTAAAGCACAGCGAATGCTTTAGAAAATGTGTAGGTGTTGTTCCAACACTAACCCTAACCCTACCTTGGACACTTTTGGAAAATACTTCCAAATCCCAGCTTTAAAAACGATGTTCAAAAACGTCCACAAATGCCTCCCAATTAGTCCCAATCATGTCAATTACCAGTTTACAGTTATTGTTGAATGTATCTAGAGTGAAAGGGTTTCAATTCTGTGGCATTGCTTTTTTTAAAAAACTGCTGCTGGAAAGTTATTTAAAATATGCCATTATCGAGTGGTTTTCACGTGAGCATTACAATTACCATAACGGTTGGGCCAAAATTGTTCTTCCCTCTAGTTTTAAAAACAGAAAAGAAGAAAGTTTAGCATGTACAAAGTATGGATTGAGAATTTGGATTTTCGACCATTTTTGACAGGCGCGCGGCTTAGCAAAAACGGCAAAATTGGGTCAAATTTGTTTTTCGAGGAAACAGCAAAACAACACCTTTCCTGCTCTGCAAATACATCCTAAAGCACAGCGAATGCTTTAGAAAATGTGTAGGTGTTGTTCCAACACTAACCCTAACCCTACCTTGGACACTTTTGGAAAATACTTCCAAATCCCAGCTTTAAAAACGATGTTCAAAAAAGTCCACAAATGCCTCCCAATTAGTCAGAATCATGTCAATTACTAGATCACAGAAAGCTTAGCATGTACAAAGTATGGATTGAGAATTTGGATTTTCGACCATTTTTTACAGGCGCGCGGCTTAGCAAAAACGGCAAAATTGGGTCAAATTTGTTTTTCGAGGAAACAGCAAAACAACACCTTTCCTGCTCTGCAAATACATCCTAAAGCACAGCGAATGCTTTAGAAAATGTGTAGGTGTTGTTCCAACACTAACCCTAACCCTACCTTGGACACTTTTGGAAAATACTTCCAAATCCCAGCTTTAAAAACGATGTTCAAAAAAGTCCACAAATGCCTCCCAATTAGTCAGAATCATGTCAATTACTAGTTCACAGTTATTGTTGAATGCATCTAGAGTGAAAGGGTTTCACTTCTGTGGCATTGCTTTTTTTAAAAAACTGCTGCTGGAAAGTTATTTAAAATATGACATTATCGAGTGGTTTTCACGTGAGCATTACAATTACCAGAACAGTTGGGCCAAAATTGTTCTTTCCTTTAGTTTTAAAAACAGAAAAGAAGAAAGTTTAGCATGTACAAAGTATGGATTGAGAATTTGGATTTTCGACCATTTTTGACAGGCGCGCGGCTTAGCAAAAACTGCGAAATTGGGTCAAATTTGTTTTTCGAGGAAACAGCAAAACAACACCTTACCTGCTCTGCAAATACATCCTAAAGCACAGCGAATGCTTTAGAAAATGTGTAGGGGTTGTTCCAACACTAACCCTAACCCTACCTCGGACACTTTTGGAAAATACTTCCAAATCCCAGCTTTAAAAACGATGTACAAAAAAGTCCACAAATGCCTCCCAATTAGTCAGAATCATGTCAATTACTAGTTCACAGTTATTGTTGAATGCATCTAGAGTGAAAGGGTTTCAATTCTGTGGCATTGCTTTTTTTTAAAACTGCTGCTGGAAAGTTATTTAAAATATGCCATTATCGAGTGGTTTTCACGTGAGCATTACAATTACCAGAACGGTTGGGCCAAAATTGTTCTTTCCTCTAGTTTTAAAAACAGAAAAGAAGAAAGTTTAGCATGTACAAAGTATGGATTGAGAATTTGGATTTTCGACCATTTTTGACAGGCGCGCGGCTTAGCAAAAACGGCAAAATTGGGTCAAATTTGTTTTTCGAGGAAACAGCAAAACAACACCTTTCCTGCTCTGCAAATACATCCTAAAGCACAGCGAATGCTTTAGAAAATGTGTAGGTGTTGTTCCAACACTAACCCTAACCCTACCTTGGACACTTTTGGAAAATACTTCCAAATCCCAGCTTTAAAAACGATGTTCAAAAAAGTCCACAAATGCCTCCCAATTAGTCAGAATCATGTCAATTACTAGTTCACAGTTATTGTTGAATGCATCTAGAGTGAAAGTGTTTCACTTCTGTGGCATTGCTTTTTTTAAAAACTGCTGCTGGAAAGTTATTTAAAATATGCCATTATCGAGTGGTTTTCACGTGAGCATTACAATTACCAGAACGGTTAGGCCAAAATTGTTCTTTCCTCTAGTTTTAAAAACAGAAAAGAAGAAAGTTTAGCATGTACAAAGTATGGATTGAGAATTTGGATTTTCGACCATTTTTGACAGGCGCGCGGCTTAGCAAAAACGGCAAAATTGGGTCAAATTTGTTTTTCGAGGAAACAGCAAAACAACACCTTTCCTGCTCTGCAAATACATCCTAAAGCACAGCGAATGCTTTAGAAAATGTGTAGGTGTTGTTCCAACACTAACCCTAACCCTACCTTGGACACTTTTGGAAAATACTTCCAAATCCCAGCTTTAAAAACGATGTTCAAAAAAGTCCACAAATGCCTCCCAATTAGTCAGAATCATGTCAATTACTAGATCACAGAAAGCTTAGCATGTACAAAGTATGGATTGAGAATTTGGATTTTCGACCATTTTTTACAGGCGCGCGGCTTAGCAAAAACGGCAAAATTGGGTCAAATTTGTTTTTCGAGGAAACAGCAAAACAACACCTTACCTGCTCTGCAAATACATCCTAAAGCACAGCGAATGCTTTAGAAAATGTGTAGGGGTTGTTCCAACACTAACCCTAACCCTACCTCGGACACTTTTGGAAAATACTTCCAAATCCCAGCTTTAAAAACGATGTACAAAAAAGTCCACAAATGCCTCCCAATTAGTCAGAATCATGTCAATTACTAGTTCACAGTTATTGTTGAATGCATCTAGAGTGAAAGTGTTTCACTTCTGTGGCATTGCTTTTTTTAAAAACTGCTGCTGGAAAGTTATTTAAAATATGCCATTATCGAGTGGTTTTCACGTGAGCATTACAATTACCAGAACGGTTAGGCCAAAATTGTTCTTTCCTCTAGTTTTAAAAACAGAAAAGAAGAAAGTTTAGCATGTACAAAGTATGGATTGAGAATTTGGATTTTCGACCATTTTTGACAGGCGCGCGGCTTAGCAAAAACGGCAAAATTGGGTCAAATTTGTTTTTCGAGGAAACAGCAAAACAACACCTTTCCTGCTCTGCAAATACATCCTAAAGCACAGCGAATGCTTTAGAAAATGTGTAGGTGTTGTTCCAACACTAACCCTAACCCTACCTTGGACACTTTTGGAAAATACTTCCAAATCCCAGCTTTAAAAACGATGTTCAAAAAAGTCCACAAATGCCTCCCAATTAGTCAGAATCATGTCAATTACTAGATCACAGAAAGCTTAGCATGTACAAAGTATGGATTGAGAATTTGGATTTTCGACCATTTTTTACAGGCGCGCGGCTTAGCAAAAACGGCAAAATTGGGTCAAATTTGTTTTTCGAGGAAACAGCAAAACAACACCTTACCTGCTCTGCAAATACATCCTAAAGCACAGCGAATGCTTTAGAAAATGTGTAGGGGTTGTTCCAACACTAACCCTAACCCTACCTCGGACACTTTTGGAAAATACTTCCAAATCCCAGCTTTAAAAACGATGTACAAAAAAGTCCACAAATGCCTCCCAATTAGTCAGAATCATGTCAATTACTAGTTCACAGTTATTGTTGAATGCATCTAAAGTGAAAGGGTTTCACTTCTGTGGCATTGCTTTTTTTAAAAACTGCTGCTGGAAAGTTATTTAAAATATGACATTATCGAGTGGTTTTCACGTGAGCATTACAATTACCAGAACGGTTGGGCCAAAATTGTTCTTTCCTCTAGTTTTAAAAACAGAAAAGAAGAAAGTTTAGCATGTACAAAGTATGGATTGAGAATTTGGATTTTCGACCATTTTTGACAGGCGCGCGGCTTAGCAAAAACGGCAAAATTGGGTCAAATTTGTTTTTCGAGGAAACAGCAAAACAACACCTTTCCTGCTCTGCAAATACATCCTAAAGCACAGCGAATGCTTTAGAAAATGTGTAGGTGTTGTTCCAACACTAACCCTAACCCTACCTTGGACACTTTTGGAAAATACTTCCAAATCCCAGCTTTAAAAACGATGTTCAAAAAAGTCCACAAATGCCTCCCAATTAGTCAGAATCATGTCAATTACTAGATCACAGAAAGCTTAGCATGTACAAAGTATGGATTGAGAATTTGGATTTTCGACCATTTTTTACAGGCGCGCGGCTTAGCAAAAACGGCAAAATTGGGTCAAATTTGTTTTTCGAGGAAACAGCAAAACAACACCTTTCCTGCTCTGCAAATACATCCTAAAGCACAGCGAATGCTTTAGAAAATGTGTAGGTGTTGTTCCAACACTAACCCTAACCCTACCTTGGACACTTTTGGAAAATACTTCCAAATCCCAGCTTTAAAAACGATGTTCAAAAAAGTCCACAAATGCCTCCCAATTAGTCAGAATCATGTCAATTACTAGTTCACAGTTATTGTTGAATGCATCTAGAGTGAAAGGGTTTCACTTCTGTGGCATTGCTTTTTTTAAAAAACTGCTGCTGGAAAGTTATTTAAAATATGACATTATCGAGTGGTTTTCACGTGAGCATTACAATTACCAGAACAGTTGGGCCAAAATTGTTCTTTCCTCTAGTTTTAAAAACAGAAAAGAAGAAAGTTTAGCATGTACAAAGTATGGATTGAGAATTTGGATTTTCGACCATTTTTGACAGGCGCGCGGCTTAGCAAAAACGGCAAAATTGGGTCAAATTTGTTTTTCGAGGAAACAGCAAAACAACACCTTTCCTGCTCTGCAAATACATCCTAAAGCACAGCGAATGCTTTAGAAAATGTGTAGGTGTTGTTCCAACACTAACCCTAACCCTACCTTGGACACTTTTGGAAAATACTTCCAAATCCCAGCTTTAAAAACGATGTTCAAAAAAGTCCACAAATGCCTCCCAATTAGTCAGAATCATGTCAATTACTAGTTCACAGTTATTGTTGAATGCATCTAGAGTGAAAGGGTTTCACTTCTGTGGCATTGCTTTTTTTAAAAACTGCTGCTGGAAAGTTATTTAAAATATGACATTATCGAGTGGTTTTCACGTGAGCATTACAATTACCAGAACGGTTGGGCCAAAATTGTTCTTTCCTCTAGTTTTAAAAACAGAAAAGAAGAAAGTTTAGCATGTACAAAGTATGGATTGAGAATTTGGATTTTCGACCATTTTTGACAGGCGCGCGGCTTAGCAAAAACGGCAGAATTGGGTCAAATTTGTTTTTCGAGGAAACAGCAAAACAACACCTTTCCTGCTCTGCAAATACATCCTAAAGCACAGCGAATGCTTTAGAAAATGTGTAGGTGTTGTTCCAACACTAACCCTAACCCTACCTTGGACACTTTTGGAAAATACTTCCAAATCCCAGCTTTAAAAACGATGTTCAAAAAAGTCCACAAATGCCTCCCAATTAGTCAGAATCATGTCAATTACTAGTTCACAGTTATTGTTGAATGCATCTAAAGTGAAAGGGTTTCACTTCTGTGGCATTGCTTTTTTTAAAAACTGCTGCTGGAAAGTTATTTAAAATATGACATTATCGAGTGGTTTTCACGTGAGCATTACAATTACCAGAACGGTTGGGACAAAATTGTTCTTTCCTCTAGTTTTAAAAACAGAAAAGAAGAAAGTTTAGCATGTACAAAGTATGGATTGAGAATTTGGATTTTCGACCATTTTTGACAGGCGCGCGGCTTAGCAAAAACGGCAAAATTGGGTCAAATTTGTTTTTCGAGGAAATAGCAAAACAACATCTTTCCTGCTCTGCAAATACATCCTAAAGCAGAGCGAGCACATTAGAAAATGTGTAGGTGTTGTTCCAACACTAACCCTAACCCTACCTCGGACACTATTGGAATATACTTCCAAATCCCAGCTTTAAAAACTATGTTCAAAAAAGTCCACAAATGCCTCCCAATTAGTCAGAATCATGTCAATTACTAGTTCACAGTTATTGTTGAATGCATCTAAAGTGAAAGGGTTTCACTTCTGTGGCATTGCTTTTTTTAAAAACTGCTGCTGGAAAGTTATTTAAAATATGACATTATCGAGTGGTTTTCACGTGAGCATTACAATTACCAGAACGGTTGGGCCAAAATTGTTCTTTCCTCTAGTTTTAAAAACAGAAAAGAAGAAAGTTTAGCATGTACAAAGTATGGATTGAGAATTTGGATTTTCGACCATTTTTGACAGGCGCGCGGCTTAGCAAAAACGGCAAAATTGGGTCAAATTTGTTTTTTCGAGGAAACAGCAAAACAACACCTTTCCTGCTCTGCAAATACATCCTAAAGCACAGCGAATGCTTTAGAAAATGTGTAGGTGTTGTTCCAACACTAACCCTAACCCTACCTTGGACACTTTTGGAAAATACTTCCAAATCCCAGCTTTAAAAACGATGTTCAAAAAAGTCCACAAATGCCTCCCAATTAGTCAGAATCATGTCAATTACTAGTTCACAGTTATTGTTGAATGCATCTAGAGTGAAAGGGTTTCACTTCTGTGGCATTGCTTTTTTTAAAAAACTGCTGCTGGAAAGTTATTTAAAATATGCCATTATCGAGTGGTTTTCACGTGAGCATTACAATTACCAGAACGGTTAGGCCAAAATTGTACTTTCCTCTAGTTTTAAAAACAGAAAAGAAGAAAGTTTAGCATGTACAAAGTATGGATTGAGAATTTGGATTTTCGACCATTTTTGACAGGCGCGCGGCTTAGCAAAAACGGCAGAATTGGGTCAAATTTGTTTTTCGAGGAAACAGCAAAACAACACCTTTCCTGCTCTGCAAATACATCCTAAAGCACAGCGAATGCTTTAGAAAATGTGTAGGTGTTGTTCCAACACTAACCCTAACCCTACCTTGGACACTTTTGGAAAATACTTCCAAATCCCAGCTTTAAAAACGATGTTCAAAAAAGTCCACAAATGCCTCCCAATTAGTCAGAATCATGTCAATTACTAGATCACAGAAAGCTTAGCATGTACAAAGTATGGATTGAGAATTTGGATTTTCGACCATTTTTGACAGGCGCGCGGCTTAGCAAAAACGGCAAAATTGGGTCAAATTTGTTTTTCGAGGAAATAGCAAAACAACATCTTTCCTGCTCTGCAAATACATCCTAAAGCAGAGCGAGCACATTAGAAAATGTGTAGGTGTTGTTCCAACACTAACCCTAACCCTACCTCGGACACTATTGGAATATACTTCCAAATCCCAGCTTTAAAAACTATGTTCAAAAAAGTCCACAAATGCCTCCCAATTAGTCAGAATCATGTCAATTACTAGATCAGAGTTATTGTTGAATGCATCTAGAGTGAAAGGGTTTCAATTATGTGGCATTGCTTTTTTAAAAAAAATGCTGCTGGAAAGTTATTTAAAATATGACATTATCGAGTGGTTTTCACGTGAGAATTACAATTACCAAAACGGTTAGACCAAAATTGTTCTTTCCTCTAGTTTTAAAATAAGAAAAGAAGAAAGTTTAGCATGTACAAAGTATGGATTGAGAATTTGGATTTTCGACCATTTTTTAGAGGCGCGCGGCTTAGCAAAAACGGCAAAATTGGGTCAAATTTGTTTTTCGAGGAAACAGCAAAACAACACCTTTTCTGCTCTGCAAATACATCCTAAAGCACAGCGAAAACATTAGAAAATGTGTAGGTGTTGTTCCAACACTAACCCTAACCCTACCTCGGACACTTTTGGAAAATACTTCCAAATCCCAGCTTTAAAAACGATGTTCAAAAAAGTCCACAAATGCCTCCCAATTAGTCAGAATCATGTCAATTACTAGATCACAGAAAGCTTAGCATGTACAAAGTATGGATTGAGAATTTGGATTTTCGACCATTTTTTACAGGCGCGCGGCTTAGCAAAAACGGCAAAATTGGGTCAAATTTGTTTTTCGAGGAAACAGCAAAACAACACCTTTCCTGCTCTGCAAATACATCCTAAAGCACAGCGAATGCTTTAGAAAATGTGTAGGTGTTGTTCCAACACTAACCCTAACCCTACCTTGGACAATTTTGGAAAATACTTCCAAATCCCAGCTTTAAAAACGATGTTCAAAAAAGTCCACAAATGCCTCCCAATTAGTCAGAATCATGTCAATTACCAGTTTACAGTTATTGTTGAATGCATCTAAAGTGAAAGGGTTTCACTTCTGTGGCATTGCTTTTTTTAAAAACTGCTGCTGGAAAGTTATTTAAAATATGCCATTATCGAGTGGTTTTCACGTGAGCATTACAATTACCAGAACGGTTGGGCCAAAATTGTTCTTCCCTCTAGTTTTAAAAACAGAAAAGAAGAAAGTTTAGCATGTACAAAGTATGGATTGAGAATTTGGATTTTCGACCATTTTTGACAGGCGCGCGGCTTAGCAAAAACGGCAAAATTGGGTCAAATTTGTTTTTCGAGGAAATAGCAAAACAACATCTTTCCTGCTCTGCAAATACATCCTAAAGCAGAGCGAGCACATTAGAAAATGTGTAGGTGTTGTTCCAACACTAACCCTAACCCTACCTCGGACACTATTGGAATATACTTCCAAATCCCAGCTTTAAAAACTATGTTCAAAAAAGTCCACAAATGCCTCCCAATTAGTCAGAATCATGTCAATTACTAGATCACAGTTATTGTTGAATGCATCTAGAGTGAAAGGGTTTCAATTATGTGGCATTGCTTTTTTAAAAAAAATGCTGCTGGAAAGTTATTTAAAATATGCCATTATCGAGTGGTTTTCACGTGAGCATTACAATTACCAAAACGGTTAGACCAAAATTGTTCTTTCCTCTAGTTTTAAAAACAGAAAAGAAGAAAGTTTAGCATGTACAAAGTATGGATTGAGAATTTGGATTTTCGACCATTTTTGACAGGCGCGCGGCTTAGCAAAAACGGCAAAATTGGGTCAAATTTGTTTTTCGAGGAAACAGCAAAACAACACCTTTCCTGCTCTGCAAATACATCCTAAAGCACAGCGAATGCTTTAGAAAATGTGTAGGGGTTGTTCCAACACTAACCCTAACCCTACCTTGGACACTTTTGGAAAATACTTCCAAATCCCAGCTTTAAAAACGATGTTCAAAAAAGTCCACAAATGCCTCCCAATTAGTCAGAATCATGTCAATTACTAGTTCACAGTTATTGTTGAATGCATCTAGAGTGAAAGGGTTTCAATTCTGTGGTATTGCTTTTTTTTAAAAACTGCTGCTGGAAAGTTATTTAAAATATGCCATTATCGAGTGGTTTTCACGTGAGCATTACAATTACCAGAACGGTTGGGCCAAAATTGTTCTTCCCTCTAGTTTTAAAAACAGAAAAGAAGAAAGTTTAGCATGTACAAAGTATGGATTGAGAATTTGGATTTTCGACCATTTTTGACAGGCGCGCGGCTTAGCAAAAACGGCAAAATTGGGTCAAATTTGTTTTTCGAGGAAATAGCAAAACAACATCTTTCCTGCTCTGCAAATACATCCTAAAGCAGAGCGAGCACATTAGAAAATGTGTAGGTGTTGTTCCAACACTAACCCTAACCCTACCTCGGACACTATTGGAATATACTTCCAAATCCCAACTTTAAAAACTATGTTCAAAAAAGTCCACAAATGCCTCCCAATTAGTCAGAATCATGTCAATTACCAGTTTACAGTTATTGTTGAATGCATCTAGAGTGAAAGGGTTTCAATTCTGTGGCATTGCTTTTTTTTAAAAACTGCTGCTGGAAAGTTATTTAAAATATGCCATTATCGAGTGGTTTTCACGTGAGCATTACAATTACCAGAACGGTTGGGCCAAAATTGTTCTTTCCTCTAGTTTTAAAAACAGAAAAGAAGAAAGTTTAGCATGTACAAAGTATGGATTGAGAATTTGGATTTTCGACCATTTTTGACAGGCGCGCGGCTTAGCAAAAACGGCAAAATTGGGTCAAATTTGTTTTTCGAGGAAACAGCAAAACAAAACCTTTCCTGCTCTGCAAATACATCCTAAAGCACAGCGAATGCTTTAGAAAATGTGTAGGTGTTGTTCCAACACAAACCCTAACCCTACCTTGGACACTTTTCGAAAATACTTTCAAATCCCAGCTTTAAAAACGATGTTCAAAAAAGTCCACAAATGCCTCCCAATTAGTCAGAATCATGTCAATTACTAGTTCACAGTTATTGTTGAATGCATCTAGAGTGAAAGGGTTTCAATTCTGTGGCATTGCTTTTTTTAAAAAACTGCTGCTGGAAAGTTATTTAAAATATGCCATTATCGAGTGGTTTTCACGTGAGCATTACAATTACCAGGACGGTTGGGCCAAAATTGTTCTTTCCTCTAGTTTTAAAAACAGAAAAGAAGAAAGTTTAGCATGTACAAAGTATGGATTGAGAATTTGGATTTTCGACCATTTTTGACAGGCGCGCGGCTTAGCAAAAACGGCAAAATTGGGTCAAATTTGTTTTTCGAGGAAACAGCAAAACAACACCTTTCCTGCTCTGCAAATACATCCTAAAGCACAGCGAATGCTTTAGAAAATGTGTAGGTGTTGTTCCAACACTAACCCTAACCCTACCTTGGACACTTTTGGAAAATACTTCCAAATCCCAGCTTTAAAAACGATGTTCAAAAAAGTCCACAAATGCCTCCCAATTAGTCAGAATCATGTCAATTACTAGTTCACAGTTATTGTTGAATGCATCTAGAGTGAAACGGTTTCAATTCTGTGGCATTGCTTTTTTTAAAAAACTGCTGCTGGAAAGTTATTTAAAATATGCCATTATCGAGTGGTTTTCACGTGAGCATTACAATTACCAGAACGGTTGGGCCAAAATTGTTCTTTCCTCTAGTTTTAAAAACAGAAAAGAAGAAAGTTTTCCATGTACAAAGTATGGATTGAGAATTTGGATTTTCGACCATTTTTGACAGGCGCGCGGCTTAGCAAAAACGGCAAAATTGGGTCAAATTTGTTTTTCGAGGAAACAGCAAAACAACACCTTTCCTGCTCTGCAAATACATCCTAAAGCACAGCGAACGCATTAGAAAATGTGTAGGTGTTGTTCCAAGACAAACCCTAACCCTACCTCGGACACTTTGGAATATACTTCCAAATCCCAGCTTTAAAAACTATGTTCAAAAAAGTCCACAAATGCCTCCCAATTAGTCAGAATCATGTCAATTACTAGTTCACAGTTATTGTTGAATGCATCTAGAGTGAAAGGGTTTCAATTCTGTGGCATTGCTTTTTTTTAAAAACTGCTGCTGGAAAGTTATTTAAAATATGCCATTATCGAGTGGTTTTCACGTGAGCAATACAATTACCAGAATGGTTGGGCCAAAATTGTTCTTTCCTCTAGTTTTAAAAACAGAAAAGAAGAAACTTTTCCATGTACAAAGTATGGATTGAGAATTTGGATTTTTGACCATTTTTGACAGGCGCTCGGCTTAGCAAAAACCGCAAAATTGGGTCAAATTTGTTTTTCGAGGAAACAGCAAAACAACACCTTTCCTGCTCTGCAAATACATCCTAAAGCACAGCGAATGCTTTAGAAAATGTGTAGGTGTTGTTCCAAACCTAACCCTAACCCTACCTTGGACACTTTTGGAAAATACTTCCAAATCCCAGCTTTAAAAACGATGTTCAAAAAAGTCCACAAATGCCTCCCAATTAGTCAGAATCATGTCAATTACCAGTTTACAGTTATTGTTGAATGCATCTAAAGTGAAAGGGTTTCAATTCTGTGGCATTGCTTTTTTTAAAATACTGCTGCTGGAAAGTTATTTAAAATATGCCATTATCGAGTTGTTTTCATGTGAGCATTAAAATTACCAGAACGGTTGGGCCAAAATTGTTCTTTCCTCTAGTTTTAAAAACAGAAAAGAAGAAAGTTTTCCATGTACAAAGTATGGATTGAGAATTTGGATTTTCGACCATTTTTGACAGGCGCGCGGCTTAGCAAAAATGGCAAAATTGGGTCAAATTTGTTTTTCGAGGAAACAGGAAAACAACACCTTTCCTGCTCTGCAAATACATCCTAAAGCACAGCGAACACATTAGAAAATGTGTAGGTGTTGTTCCAAGACTAACCCTAACCCTACCTCGGACACTTTGGAATATACTTCCAAATCCCAGCTTTAAAAACTATGTTCAAAAAAGTCCACAAATGCCTCCCAATTAGTCAGAATCATGTCAATTACCAGTTCATAGTTATTGTTGAATGCATCTAGAGTGAAAGGGTTTCAATTCTGTGGCATTGCTTTTTTTTAAAAACTGCTGCTGGAAAGTTATTTAAAATATGCCATTATCGAGTGGTTTTCACGTGAGCATTACAATTACCAGAACGGTTGGGCCAAAATTGCTCTTTCCTCTAGTTTTAAAAACAGAAAAGAAGAAAGTTTAGCATGTACAAAGTATGGATTGAGACTTTGGATTTTCGACCATTTTTGACAGGAGCGCGGCTTAGCAAAAACAGCAAAATTGGGTCAAATTTGTTTTTCGAGGAAACAGCAAAACAACACCTTTTCTGCTCTGCAAATACATCCTAAAGCACAGCGAATGCTTTAGAAAATGTGTAGGGGTTGTTCCAACACTAACCCTAACCCTACCTTGGACACTTTTGGAAAATACTTCCAAATCCCAGCTTTAAAAACGATGTTCAAAAAAGTCCACAAATGCCTCCCAATTAGTCAGAATCATGTCAATTACTAGTTCACAGTTATTGTTGAATGCATCTAGAGTGAAAGGGTTTCAATTCTGTGGCATTGCTTTTTTTAAAAAACTGCTGCTGGAAAGTTATTTAAAATATGCCATTATCGTGTGGTTTTCACGAAAGCATTACAATTACCAGAACGGTTGGGCCAAAATTGTTCTTTCCTCTAGTTTTAAAAACAGAAAAGAAGAAAGTTTAGAATGTACAAAGTATGGATTGAGACTTTGGATTTTCGACCATTTTTGACAGGCGCGCGGCTTAGCAAAAACGGCAAAATTGGGTCAAATTTCTTTTTCGAGGAAACAGCAAAACAACACCTTTCCTGCTCTGCAAATACATCCTAAAGCACAGCGAATGCTTTAGAAAATGTGTAGGTGTTGTTCCAACACTAACCCTAACCCTACCTTGGACACTTTTGGAAAATACTTCCAAATCCCAGCTTTAAAAACGATGCTCAAAAAAGTCCACAAATGCCTCCCAATTAGTCAGAATCATGTCAATTACCAGTTTACTGTTATTATTGAATGCATCTAGAGTGAAAGGGTTTCAATTCTGTGGCATTGCTTCTTTTAAAAAACTGCTGCTGGAAAGTTATTTAAAATATGCCATTATCGAGTGGTTTTCACGTGAGCATTACAATTACCAGAATGGTTGGGCCAAAATTGTTCTTTCCTCTAGTTTTAAAAACAGAAAAGAAGAAAGTTTAGCATGTACAAAGTATGGATTGAGAATTTGGATTTTCGACCATTTTTGACAGGCGCGCGGCTTAGCAAAAACGGCAAAATTGGGTCAAATTTGTTTTTCGAGGAAACAGCAAAACAACACCTTTCCTGCTCTGCAAATACATCCTAAAGCACAGCGAACGCATTAGAAAATGTGTAGGTGTTGTTCCAAGACAAACCCTAACCCTACCTCGGACACTTTGGAATATACTTCCAAATCCCAGCTTTAAAAACTATGTTCAAAAAAGTCCACAAATGCCTCCCAATTAGTCAGAATCATGTCAATTACTAGTTCACAGTTATTGTTGAATGCATCTAGAGTGAAAGGGTTTCAATTCTGTGGCATTGCTTTTTTAAAAAAACTGCTGCTGGAAAGTTATTTAAAATATGCCATTATCGAGTGCTTTTCACGTGAGCATTACAATTACCAGAACGGTTGGGCCAAAATTGTTCTTTCCTCTAGTTTTAAAAACAGAAAAGAAGAAACTTTTCCATGTACAAAGTATGGATTGAGAATTTGGATTTTTGACCATTTTTGACAGGCGCTCGGCTTAGCAAAAACCGCAAAATTGGGTCAAATTTGTTTTTCGAGGAAACAGCAAAACAACACCTTTCCTGCTCTGCAAATACATCCTAAAGCACAGCGAATGCTTTAGAAAATGTGTAGGTGTTGTTCCAAACCTAACCCTAACCCTACCTTGGACACTTTTGGAAAATACTTCCAAATCCCAGCTTTAAAAACGATGTTCAAAAAAGTCCACAAATGCCTCCCAATTAGTCAGAATCATGTCAATTACCAGTTTACAGTTATTGTTGAATGCATCTAAAGTGAAAGGGTTTCAATTCTGTGGCATTGCTTTTTTTAAAATACTGCTGCTGGAAAGTTATTTAAAATATGCCATTATCGAGTGGTTTTCATGTGAGCATTACAATTACCAGAACGGTTGGGCCAAAATTGTTCTTTCCTCTAGTTTTAAAAACAGAAAAGAAGAAAGTTTTCCATGTACAAAGTATGGATTGAGAATTTGGATTTTCGACCATTTTTGACAGGCGCGCGGCTTAGCAAAAACGGCAAAATTGGGTCAAATTTGTTTTTCGAGGAAACAGCAAAACAACACCTTTCCTGCTCTGCAAATACATCCTAAAGCACAGCGAATGCTTTAGAAAATGTGTAGGTGTTGTTCCAAACCTAACCCTAACCCTACCTTGGACACTTTTGGAAAATACTTCCAAATCCCAGCTTTAAAAACGATGTTCAAAATAGTCCACAAATGCCTCCCAATTAGTCAGAATCATGTCAATTACTAGTTCACAGTTATTGTTGAATGCATCTAGAGTGAAAGGGTTTCAATTCTGTGGCATTGCTTTTTTTAAAAAACTGCTGCTGGAAAGTTATTTAAAATATGCCATTATCGAGTGGTTTTCACGAAAGCATTACAATTACCAGAACGGTTGGGCCAAAATTGTTCTTTCCTCTAGTTTTAAAAACAGAAAAGAAGAAAGTTTAGCATGTACAAAGTATGGATTGAGAATTTGGATTTTCGACCATTTTTGACAGGCGCGCGGCTTAGCAAAAATGGCAAAATTGGGTCAAATTTGTTTTACGAGGAAACAGGAAAACAACACCTTTCCTGCTCTGCAAATACATCCTAAAGCACAGCGAACACATTAGAAAATGTGTAGGTGTTGTTCCAAGACTAACCCTAACCCTACCTCGGACACTTTGGAATATACTTCCAAATCCCAGCTTTAAAAACTATGTTCAAAAAAGTCCACAAATGCCTCCCAATTAGTCAGAATCATGTCAATTACCAGTTCATAGTTATTGTTGAATGCATCTAGAGTGAAAGGGTTTGAATTCTGTGGCATTGCTTTTTTTAAAAAACTGCTGCTGGAAAGTTATTTAAAATATGCCATTATCGAGTGGTTTTCACGTGAGCATTACAATTACCAGAACGGTTGGGCCAAAATTGCTCTTTCCTCTAGTTTTAAAAACAGAAAAGAAGAAAGTTTAGCATGTACAAAGTATGGATTGAGACTTTGGATTTTCGACCATTTTTGACAGGAGCGCGGCTTAGCAAAAACGGCAAAATTGGGTCAAATTTGTTTTTCGAGGAAACAGCAAAACAACACCTTTTCTGCTCTGCAAATACATCCTAAAGCACAGCGAATGCTTTAGAAAATGTGTAGGGGTTGTTCCAACACTAACCCTAACCCTACCTTGGACACTTTTGGAAAATGCTTCCAAATCCCAGCTTTAAAAACGATGTTCAAAAAAGTCCACAAATGCCTCCCAATTAGTCAGAATCATGTCAATTACTAGTTCACAGTTATTGTTGAATGCATCTAGAGTGAAAGGGTTTCAATTCTGTGGCATTGCTTTTTTTAAAAAACTGCTGCTGGAAAGTTATTTAAAATATGCCATTATCGAGTGGTTTTCACGTGAGCATTACAATTACCAGAACGGTTGGGCCAAAATTGTTCTTTCCTCTAGTTTTAAAAACAGAAAAGAAGAAAGTTTAGCATGTACAAAGTATGGATTGAGACTTTGGATTTTCGACCATTTTTGACAGGCGCGCGGCTTAGCAAAAACGGCAAAATTGGGTCAAATTTGTTTTTCGAGGAAACAGCAAAACAACACCTTTCCTGCTCTGCAAATACATCCTAATGCACAGCGAATGCTTTAGAAAATGTGTAGGTGTTGTTCCAACACTAACCCTAACCCTACCTTGGACACTTTTGGAAAATACTTCCAAATCCCAGCTTTAAAAACAATGTTCAAAAAAGTCCACAAATGCCTCCCAATTAGTCAGAATCATGTCAATTACCAGTTTACAGTTATTATTGAATGCATCTAGAGTGAAAGGGTTTCAATTCTGTGGCATTGCTTCTTATAAAAAACTGCTGCTGGAAAGTTATTTAAAATATGCCATTATCGAGTGGTTTTCACGTGAGCATTACAATTACCAGAACGGTTGGGCCAAAATTGTTCTTTCCTCTAGTTTTAAAAACAGAAAAGAAGAAAGTTTAGCATGTACAAAGTATGGATTGAGAATTTGGATTTTCGACCATTTTTGACAGGCGCGCGGCTTAGCAATAACGGCAAAATTGGGTCAAATTTGTTTTTCGAGGAAACAGCAAAACAACACCTTTCCTGCTCTGCAAATACATCCTAAAGCACAGCGAATACTTTAGAAAATGTGTAGGTGTTGTTCCAAACCTAACCCTATCCCTACCTTGGACACTTTTGGAAAATACTTCCAAATCCCAGATTTAAAAACGATGTTCAAAAAAGTCCACAAATGCCTCCCAATTAGTCAGAATCATGTCAATTACCAGTTCATAGTTATTGTTGAATGCATCTAGAGTGAAAGGGTTTCAATTCTGTGGCATTGCTTTTTTTAAAAAACTGCTGCTGGAAAGTTATTTAAAATATGCCATTATCGAGTGGTTTTCACGTGAGCATTACAATTACCAGAACGGTTGGGCCAAAATTGCTCTTTCCTCTAGTTTTAAAAACAGAAAAGAAGAAAGTTTAGCATGTACAAAGTATGGATTGAGACTTTGGATTTTCGACCATTTTTGACAGGAGCGCGGCTTAGCAAAAACGGCAAAATTGGGTCAAATTTGTTTTTCGAGGAAACAGCAAAACAACACCTTTTCTGCTCTGCAAATACATCCTAAAGCACAGCGAATGCTTTAGAAAATGTGTAGGGGTTGTTCCAACACTAACCCTAACCCTACCTTGGACACTTTTGGAAAATGCTTCCAAATCCCAGCTTTAAAAACGATGTTCAAAAAAGTCCACAAATGCCTCCCAATTAGTCAGAATCATGTCAATTACTAGTTCACAGTTATTGTTGAATGCATCTAGAGTGAAAGGGTTTCAATTCTGTGGCATTGCTTTTTTTAAAAAACTGCTGCTGGAAAGTTATTTAAAATATGCCATTATCGAGTGGTTTTCACGTGAGCATTACAATTACCAGAACGGTTGGGCCAAAATTGTTCTTTCCTCTAGTTTTAAAAACAGAAAAGAAGAAAGTTTAGCATGTACAAAGTATGGATTGAGACTTTGGATTTTCGACCATTTTTGACAGGCGCGCGGCTTAGCAAAAACGGCAAAATTGGGTCAAATTTGTTTTTCGAGGAAACAGCAAAACAACACCTTTCCTGCTCTGCAAATACATCCTAATGCACAGCGAATGCTTTAGAAAATGTGTAGGTGTTGTTCCAACACTAACCCTAACCCTACCTTGGACACTTTTGGAAAATACTTCCAAATCCCAGCTTTAAAAACAATGTTCAAAAAAGTCCACAAATGCCTCCCAATTAGTCAGAATCATGTCAATTACCAGTTTACAGTTATTATTGAATGCATCTAGAGTGAAAGGGTTTCAATTCTGTGGCATTGCTTCTTATAAAAAACTGCTGCTGGAAAGTTATTTAAAATATGCCATTATCGAGTGGTTTTCACGTGAGCATTACAATTACCAGAACGGTTGGGCCAAAATTGTTCTTTCCTCTAGTTTTAAAAACAGAAAAGAAGAAAGTTTAGCATGTACAAAGTATGGATTGAGAATTTGGATTTTCGACCATTTTTGACAGGCGCGCGGCTTAGCAAAAACGGCAAAATTGGGTCAAATTTGTTTTTCGAGGAAACAGCAAAACAACACCTTTCCTGCTCTGCAAATACATCCTAAAGCACAGCGAATGCTTTAGAAAATGTGTAGGTGTTGTTCCAAACCTAACCCTAACCCTACCTTGGACACTTTTGGAAAATACTTCCAAATCCCAGCTTTAAAAACGATGTTCAAAATAGTCCACAAATGCCTCCCAATTAGTCAGAATCATGTCAATTACTAGTTCACAGTTATTGTTGAATGCATCTAGAGTGAAAGGGTTTCAATTCTGTGGCATTGCTTTTTTTAAAAAACTGCTGCTGGAAAGTTATTTAAAATATGCCATTATCGAGTGGTTTTCACGAAAGCATTACAATTACCAGAACGGTTGGGCCAAAATTGTTCTTTCCTCTAGTTTTAAAAACAGAAAAGAAGAAAGTTTAGCATGTACAAAGTATGGATTGAGAATTTGGATTTTCAACCATTTTTGACAGGCGCGCGGCTTAGCAAAAATGGCAAAATTGGGTCAAATTTGTTTTACGAGGAAACAGGAAAACAACACCTTTCCTGCTCTGCAAATACATCCTAAAGCACAGCGAACACATTAGAAAATGTGTAGGTGTTGTTCCAAGACTAACCCTAACCCTACCTCGGACACTTTGGAATATACTTCCAAATCCCAGCTTTAAAAACTATGTTCAAAAAAGTCCACAAATGCCTCCCAATTAGTCAGAATCATGTCAATTACCAGTTCATAGTTATTGTTGAATGCATCTAGAGTGAAAGGGTTTCAATTCTGTGGCATTGCTTTTTTAAAAAAAATGCTGCTGGAAAGTTATTTAAAATATGCCATTATCGAGTGGTTTTCACGTGAGCATTACAATTACCAAAACGGTTAGACCAAAATTGTTCTTTCCTCTAGTTTTAAAAACAGAAAAGAAGAAAGTTTAGCATGTACAAAGTATGGATTGAGAATTTGGATTTTCGACCATTTTTGACAGGCGCGCGGCTTAGCAAAAACGGCAAAATTGGGTCAAATTTGTTTTTCGAGGATACAGCAAAACAACACCTTTCCTGCTCTGCAAATACATCCTAAAGCACAGCGAACGCTTTAGAAAATGTGTAGGTGTTGTTCCAACACAAACCCTAACCCTACCTTGGACACTTTTGGAAAATACTTCCAAATACCAGCTTTAAAAACGATGTTCAAAATAGTCCACAAATGCCTCCCAATTAGTCAGAATCATGTCAATTACTAGTTCACAGTTATTGTTGAATGCATCTAGAGTGAAAGGGTTTCAATTCTGTGGCATTGCTTTTTTTAAAAAACTGCTGCTGGAAAGTTATTTAAAATATGCCATTATCGAGTGGTTTTCACGTGAGCATTACAATTACCAGAACGGTTGGGCCAAAATTGTTCTTTCCTCTAGTTTTAAAAACAGAAAAGAAGAAAGTTTAGCATGTACAAAGTATGGATTGAGACTTTGGATTTTCGACCATTTTTGACAGATGCGCGGCTTAGCAAAAATGGCAAAATTGGGTCAAATTTGTTTTTCGAGGAAACAGCAAAACAACACATTTCCTGCTCTGCAAATACATCCTAAAGCACAGCGAACACATTAGAAAATGTGTAGGTGTTGTTCCAAGACTAACCCTAACCCTACCTCGGACACTTTGGAATATACTTCCAAATCCCAGCTTTAAAAACTATGTTCAAAAAAGTCCACAAATGCCTCCCAATTAGTCAGAATCATGTCAATTACCAGTTCATAGTTATTGTTGAATGCATCTAGAGTGAAAGGGTTTCAATTCTGTGGCATTGCTTTTTTTTAAATACTGCTGCTGGAAAGTTATTTAAAATATGCCATTATCGAGTGGTTTTCACGTGAGCATTACAATTACCAGAACGGTTGGGCCAAAATTGTTCTTTCCTCTAGTTTTAAAAACAGAAAAGAAGAAAGTTTAGCATGTACAAAGTATGGATTGAGACTTTGGATTTTCGACCATTTTTGACAGGCGCGCGTCTTAGCAATAACGGCAAAATTGGGTCAAATTTGTTTTTCGAGGAAACAGCAAAACAACACCTTTCCTGCTCTGCAAATACATCCTAAAGCACAGCGAATACTTTAGAAAATGTGTAGGTGTTGTTCCAAACCTAACCCTATCCCTACCTTGGACACTTTTGGAAAATACTTCCAAATCCCAGATTTAAAAACGATGTTCAAAAAAGTCCACAAATGCCTCCCAATTAGTCAGAATCATGTCAATTACCAGTTCATAGTTATTGTTGAATGCATCTAGAGTGAAAGGGTTTCAATTCTGTGGCATTGCTTTTTTTTAAAAACTGCTGCTGGAAAGTTATTTAAAATATGCCATTATCGAGTGGTTTTCACGTGAGCATTACAATTACCAGAACGGTTGGGCCAAAATTGTTCTTTCCTCTAGTTTTAAAAACAGAAAAGAAGAAAGTTTAGCATGTACAAAGTATGGATTGAGACTTTGGATTTTCGACCATTTTTGACAGGCGCGCGGCTTAGCAATAACGGCAAAATTGGGTCAAATTTGTTTTTCGAGGAAACAGCAAAACAACACCTTTCCTGCTCTGCAAATACATCCTAAAGCACAGCGAATGCTTTAGAAAATGTGTAGGTGTTGTTCCAAACCTAACCCTAACCCTACCTTGGACACTTTTGGAAAATACTTCCAAATCCCAGCTTTAAAAACGATGTTCAAAATAGTCCACAAATGCCTCCCAATTAGTCAGAATCATGTCAATTACTAGTTTACAGTTATTGTTGAATGCATCTAGAGTGAAAGGGTTTCAATTCTGTGGCATTGCTTCTTTTAAAAAACTGCTGCTGGAAAGTTATTTAAAATATGCCATTATCGAGTGGTTTTCACGTGAACATTACAATTACCAGAACGGTTGGGCCAAAATTGTTCTTTCCTCTAGTTTTAAAAACAGAAAAGAAGAAAGTTTAGCATGTACAAAGTATGGATTGAGACTTTGGATTTTCGACCATTTTTGACAGGCGCGCGGCTTAGCAAAAACGGCAAAATTGGGTCAAATTTGTTTTTCGAGGAAACAGCAAAACAACACCTTTCCTGCTCTGCAAATACATCCTAAAGCACAGCGAATGCTTTAGAAAATGTGTAGGTGTTGTTCCAACACTAACCCTAACCCTACCTTGGACACTTTTGGAAAATACTTCCAAATCCCAGCTTTAAAAACAATGTTCAAAAAAGTCCACAAATGCCTCCCAATTAGTCAGAATCATGTCAATTACTAGATCACAGTTATTGTTGAATGCATCTAGAGTGAAAGGGTTTCAATTATGTGGCATTGCTTTTTTAAAAAAAATGCTGCTGGAAAGTTATTTAAAATATGCCATTATCGAGTGGTTTTCACGTGAGCATTACAATTACCAAAACGGTTAGACCAAAATTGTTCTTTCCTCTAGTTTTAAAAACAGAAAAGAAGAAAGTTTAGCATGTACAAAGTATGGATTGAGAATTTGGATTTTCGACCATTTTTGACAGGCGCGCGGCTTAGCAAAAACGGCAAAATTGGGTCAAATTTGTTTTTCGAGGAAACAGCAAAACAACACCTTTCCTGCTCTGCAAATACATCCTAAAGCACAGCGAATGCTTTAGAAAATGTGTAGGTGTTGTTCCAACACAAACCCTAACCCTACCTTGGACACTTTTGGAAAATACTTCCAAATCCCAGCTTTAAAAACGATGTTCAAAATAGTCCACAAATGCCTCCCAATTAGTCAGAATCATGTCAATTACTAGTTCACAGTTATTGTTGAATGCATCTAGAGTGAAAGGGTTTCAATTCTGTGGCATTGCTTTTTTTAAAAAACTGCTGCTGGAAAGTTATTTAAAATATGCCATTATCGAGTGGTTTTCACGTGAGCATTACAATTACCAGAACGGTTGGGCCAAAATTGTTCTTTCCTCTAGTTTTAAAAACAGAAAAGAAGAAAGTTTAGCATGTACAAAGTATGGATTGAGACTTTGGATTTTCGACCATTTTTGACAGATGCGCGGCTTAGCAAAAATGGCAAAATTGGGTCAAATTTGTTTTTCGAGGAAACAGCAAAACAACACCTTTCCTGCTCTGCAAATACATCCTAAAGCACAGCGAACACATTAGAAAATGTGTAGGTGTTGTTCCAAGACTAACCCTAACCCTACCTCGGACACTTTGGAATATACTTCCAAATCCCAGCTTTAAAAACTATGTTCAAAAAAGTCCACAAATGCCTCCCAATTAGTCAGAATCATGTCAATTACCAGTTCATAGTTATTGTTGAATGCATCTAGAGTGAAAGGGTTTCAATTCTGTGGCATTGCTTTTTTTAAAAAACTGCTGCTGGAAAGTTATTTAAAATATGCCATTATCGAGTGGTTTTCACGTGAGCATTACAATTACCAGAACGGTTGGGCCAAAATTGTTCTTTCCTCTAGTTTTAAAAACAGAAAAGAAGAAAGTTTAGCATGTACAAAGTATGGATTGAGACTTTGGATTTTCGACCATTTTTGACAGGCGCGCGGCTTAGCAAAAACGGCAAAATTGGGTCAAATTTGTTTTTCGAGGAAACAGCAAAACAACACCTTTCCTGCTCTGCAAATACATCCTAATGCACAGCGAATGCTTTAGAAAATGTGTAGGTGTTGTTCCAACACTAACCCTAACCCTACCTTGGACACTTTTGGAAAATACTTCCAAATCCCAGCTTTAAAAACAATGTTCAAAAAAGTCCACAAATGCCTCCCAATTAGTCAGAATCATGTCAATTACCAGTTTACAGTTATTATTGAATGCATCTAGAGTGAAAGGGTTTCAATTCTGTGGCATTGCTTCTTATAAAAAACTGCTGCTGGAAAGTTATTTAAAATATGCCATTATCGAGTGGTTTTCACGTGAGCATTACAATTACCAGAACGGTTGGGCCAAAATTGTTCTTTCCTCTAGTTTTAAAAACAGAAAAGAAGAACGTTTAGCATGTACAAAGTATGGATTGAGAATTTGGATTTTCGACCATTTTTGACAGGCGCGCGGCTTAGCAATAACGGCAAAATTGGGTCAAATTTGTTTTTCGAGGAAACAGCAAAACAACACCTTTCCTGCTCTGCAAATACATCCTAAAGCACAGCGAATACTTTAGAAAATGTGTAGGTGTTGTTCCAAACCTAACCCTATCCCTACCTTGGACACTTTTGGAAAATACTTCCAAATCCCAGATTTAAAAACGATGTTCAAAAAAGTCCACAAATGCCTCCCAATTAGTCAGAATCATGTCAATTACCAGTTCATAGTTATTGTTGAATGCATCTAGAGTGAAAGGGTTTCAATTCTGTGGCATTGCTTTTTTTAAAAAACTGCTGCTGGAAAGTTATTTAAAATATGCCATTATCGAGTGGTTTTCACGTGAGCATTACAATTACCAGAACGGTTGGGCCAAAATTGTTCTTTCCTCTAGTTTTAAAAACAGAAAAGAAGAAAGTTTAGCATGTACAAAGTATGGATTGAGACTTTGGATTTTCGACCATTTTTGACAGGCGCGCGGCTTAGCAAAAACGGCAAAATTGGGTCAAATTTGTTTTTCGAGGAAACAGCAAAACAACACCTTTCCTGCTCTGCAAATACATCCTAAAGCACAGCGAATGCTTTAGAAAATGTGTAGGTGTTGTTCCAAACCTAACCCTAACCCTACCTTGGACACTTTTGGAAAATACTTCCAAATCCCAGCTTTAAAAACGATGTTCAAAATAGTCCACAAATGCCTCCCAATTAGTCAGAATCATGTCAATTACTAGTTCACAGTTATTGTTGAATGCACCTAGAGTGAAAGGGTTTCAATTCTGTGGCATTGCTTTTTTTAAAAAACTGCTGCTGGAAAGTTATTTAAAATATGCCATTATCGAGTGGTTTTCACGAAAGCATTACAATTACCAGAACGGTTGGGCCAAAATTGTTCTTTCCTCTAGTTTTAAAAACAGAAAAGAAGAAAGTTTAGCATGTACAAAGTATGGATTGAGAATTTGGATTTTCGACCATTTTTGACAGGCGCGCGGCTTAGCAAAAATGGCAAAATTGGGTCAAATTTGTTTTACGAGGAAACAGGAAAACAACACCTTTCCTGCTCTGCAAATACATCCTAAAGCACAGCGAACACATTAGAAAATGTGTAGGTGTTGTTCCAAGACTAACCCTAACCCTACCTCGGACACTTTGGAATATACTTCCAAATCCCAGCTTTAAAAACTATGTTCAAAAAAGTCCACAAATGCCTCCCAATTAGTCAGAATCATGTCAATTACCAGTTCATAGTTATTGTTGAATGCATCTAGAGTGAAAGGGTTTCAATTCTGTGGCATTGCTTTTTTTTAAAAACTGCTGCTGGAAAGTTATTTAAAATATGCCATTATCGAGTGGTTTTCACGTGAGCATTACAATTACCAGAACGGTTGGGCCAAAATTGCTCTTTCCTCTAGTTTTAAAAACAGAAAAGAAGAAAGTTTAGCATGTACAAAGTATGGATTGAGACTTTGGATTTTCGACCATTTTTGACAGGAGCGCGGCTTAGCAAAAACGGCAAAATTGGGTCAAATTTGTTTTTCGAGGAAACAGCAAAACAACACCTTTTCTGCTCTACAAATACATCCTAAAGCACAGCGAATGCTTTAGAAAATGTGTAGGGGTTGTTCCAACACTAACCCTAACCCTACCTTGGACACTTTTGGAAAATGCTTCCAAATCCCAGCTTTAAAAACGATGTTCAAAAAAGTCCACAAATGCCTCCCAATTAGTCAGAATCATGTCAATTACTAGTTCACAGTTATTGTTGAATGCATCTAGAGTGAAAGGGTTTCAATTCTGTGGCATTGCTTCTTATAAAAAACTGCTGCTGGAAAGTTATTTAAAATATGCCATTATCGAGTGGTTTTCACGTGAGCATTACAATTACCAGAACGGTTGGGCCAAAATTGTTCTTTCCTCTAGTTTTAAAAACAGAAAAGAAGAAAGTTTAGCATGTACAAAGTATGGATTGAGACTTTGGATTTTCGACCATTTTTGACAGGCGCGCGGCTTAGCAAAAACGGCAAAATTGGGTCAAATTTGTTTTTCGAGGAAACAGCAAAACAACACCTTTCCTGCTCTGCAAATACATCCTAAAGCACAGCGAATGCTTTAGAAAATGTGTAGGTGTTGTTCCAACACTAACCCTAACCCTACCTTGGACACTTTTGGAAAATACTTCCAAATCCCAGCTTTAAAAACGATGTTCAAAAAAGTCCACAAATGCCTCCCAATTAGTCAGAATCATGTCAATTACTAGATCACAGTTATTGTTGAATGCATCTAGAGTGAAAGGGTTTCAATTATGTGGCATTGCTTTTTTAAAAAAAATGCTGCTGGAAAGTTATTTAAAATATGCCATTATCGAGTGGTTTTCACGTGAGCATTACAATTACCAAAACGGTTAGACCAAAATTGTTCTTTCCTCTAGTTTTAAAAACAGAAAAGAAGAAAGTTTAGCATGTACAAAGTATGGATTGAGAATTTGGATTTTCGACCATTTTTGACAGGCGCGCGGCTTAGCAAAAACGGCAAAATTGGGTCAAATTTGTTTTTCGAGGATACAGCAAAACAACACCTTTCCTGCTCTGCAAATACATCCTAAAGCACAGCGAATGCTTTAGAAAATGTGTAGGTGTTGTTCCAACACAAACCCTAACCCTACCTTGGACACTTTTGGAAAATACTTCCAAATACCAGCTTTAAAAACGATGTTCAAAATAGTCCACAAATGCCTCCCAATTAGTCAGAATCATGTCAATTACTAGTTCACAGTTATTGTTGAATGCATCTAGAGTGAAAGGGTTTCAATTCTGTGGCATTGCTTTTTTTAAAAAACTGCTGCTGGAAAGTTATTTAAAATATGCCATTATCGAGGGGTTTTCACGTGAGCATTACAATTACCAGAACGGTTGGGCCAAAATTGTTCTTTCCTCTAGTTTTAAAAACAGAAAAGAAGAAAGTTTAGCATGTACAAAGTATGGATTGAGACTTTGGATTTTCGACCATTTTTGACAGGCGCGCGTCTTAGCAATAACGGCAAAATTGGGTCAAATTTGTTTTTCGAGGAAACAGCAAAACAACACCTTTCCTGCTCTGCAAATACATCCTAAAGCACAGCGAATACTTTAGAAAATGTGTAGGTGTTGTTCCAAACCTAACCCTATCCCTACCTTGGACACTTTTGGAAAATACTTCCAAATCCCAGATTTAAAAACGATGTTCAAAAAAGTCCACAAATGCCTCCCAATTAGTCAGAATCATGTCAATTACCAGTTCATAGTTATTGTTGAATGCATCTAGAGTGAAAGGGTTTCAATTCTGTGGCATTGCTTTTTTTTAAAAACTGCTGCTGGAAAGTTATTTAAAATATGCCATTATCGAGTGGTTTTCACGTGAGCATTACAATTACCAGAACGGTTGGGCCAAAATTGTTCTTTCCTCTAGTTTTAAAAACAGAAAAGAAGAAAGTTTAGCATGTACAAAGTATGGATTGAGACTTTGGATTTTCGACCATTTTTGACAGGCGCGCGGCTTAGCAATAACGGCAAAATTGGGTCAAATTTGTTTTTCGAGGAAACAGCAAAACAACACCTTTCCTGCTCTGCAAATACATCCTAAAGCACAGCCAATGCTTTAGAAAATGTGTAGGTGTTGTTCCAAACCTAACCCTAACCCTACCTTGGACACTTTTGGAAAATACTTCCAAATCCCAGCTTTAAAAACGATGTTCAAAATAGTCCACAAATGCCTCCCAATTAGTCAGAATCATGTCAATTACTAGTTTATAGTTATTGTTGAATGCATCTAGAGTGAAAGGGTTTCAATTCTGTGGCATTGCTTCTTTTAAAAAACTGCTGCTGGAAAGTTATTTAAAATATGCCATTATCGAGTGGTTTTCACGTGAGCATTACAATTACCAGAACGGTTGGGCCAAAATTGTTCTTTCCTCTAGTTTTAAAAACAGAAAAGAAGAAAGTTTAGCATGTACAAAGTATGGATTGAGACTTTGGATTTTCGACCATTTTTGACAGGCGCGCGGCTTAGCAAAAACGGCAAAATTGGGTCAAATTTGTTTTTCGAGGAAACAGCAAAACAACACCTTTCCTGCTCTGCAAATACATCCTAAAGCACAGCGAATGCTTTAGAAAATGTGTAGGTGTTGTTCCAACACTAACCCTAACCCTACCTTGGACACTTTTGGAAAATACTTCCAAATCCCAGCTTTAAAAACAATGTTCAAAAAAGTCCACAAATGCCTCCCAATTAGTCAGAATCATGTCAATTACTAGATCACAGTTATTGTTGAATGCATCTAGAGTGAAAGGGTTTCAATTATGTGGCATTGCTTTTTTAAAAAAAATGCTGCTGGAAAGTTATTTAAAATATGACATTATCGAGTGGTTTTCACGTGAGCATTACAATTACCAAAACGGTTAGACCAAAATTGTTCTTTCCTCTAGTTTTAAAAACAGAAAAGAAGAAAGTTTAGCATGTACAAAGTATGGATTGAGAATTTGGATTTTCGACCATTTTTGACAGGCGCGCGGCTTAGCAAAAACGGCAAAATTGGGTCAAATTTGTTTTTCGAGGAAACAGCAAAACAACACCTTTACTGCTCTGCAAATACATCCTAAAGCACAGCGAATGCTTTAGAAAATGTGTAGGTGTTGTTCCAACACAAACCCTAACCCTACCTTGGACACTTTTGGAAAATACTTCCAAATCCCAGCTTTAAAAACGATGTTCAAAATAGTCCACAAATGCCTCCCAATTAGTCAGAATCATGTCAATTACTAGTTCACAGTTATTGTTGAATGCATCTAGAGTGAAAGGGTTTCAATTCTGTGGCATTGCTTTTTTTAAAAAACTGCTGCTGGAAAGTTATTTAAAATATGCCATTATCGAGTGGTTTTCACGTGAGCATTACAATTACCAGAACGGTTGGGCCAAAATTGTTCTTTCCTCTAGTTTTAAAAACAGAAAAGAAGAAAGTTTAGCATGTACAAAGTATGGATTGAGACTTTGGATTTTCGACCATTTTTGACAGATGCGCGGCTTAGCAAAAATGGCAAAATTGGGTCAAATTTGTTTTTCGAGGAAACAGCAAAACAACACCTTTCCTGCTCTGCAAATACATCCTAAAGCACAGCGAACACATTAGAAAATGTGTAGGTGTTGTTCCAAGACTAACCCTAACCCTACCTCGGACACTTTGGAATATACTTCCAAATCCCAGCTTTAAAAACTATGTTCAAAAAAGTCCACAAATGCCTCCCAATTAGTCAGAATCATGTCAATTACCAGTTCATAGTTATTGTTGAATGCATCTAGAGTGAAAGGGTTTCAATTCTGTGGCATTGCTTTTTTTTAAAAACTGCTGCTGGAAAGTTATTTAAAATATGCCATTATCGAGTGGTTTTCACGTGAGCATTACAATTACCAGAACGGTTGGGCCAAAATTGTTCTTTCCTCTAGTTTTAAAAACAGAAAAGAAGAAAGTTTAGCATGTACAAAGTATGGATTGAGACTTTGGATTTTCGACCATTTTTGACAGGCGCGCGGCTTAGCAATAACGGCAAAATTGGGTCAAATTTGTTTTTCGAGGAAACAGCAAAACAACACCTTTCCTGCTCTGCAAATACATCCTAAAGCACAGCGAATGCTTTAGAAAATGTGTAGGTGTTGTTCCAAACCTAACCCTAACCCTACCTTGGACACTTTTGGAAAATACTTCCAAATCCCAGCTTTAAAAACGATGTTCAAAATAGTCCACAAATGCCTCCCAATTAGTCAGAATCATGTCAATTACTAGTTTACAGTTATTGTTGAATGCATCTAGAGTGAAAGGGTTTCAATTCTGTGGCATTGCTTCTTTTAAAAAACTGCTGCTGGAAAGTTATTTAAAATATGCCATTATCGAGTGGTTTTCACGTGAGCATTACAATTACCAGAACGGTTGGGCCAAAATTGTTCTTTCCTCTAGTTTTAAAAACAGAAAAGAAGAAAGTTTTCCATGTACAAAGTATGGATTGAGAATTTGGATTTTTGACCATTTTTGACAGGCGCGCGGCTTAGCAAAAACCACAAAATTGGGTCAAATTTGTTTTTCGAGGAAACAGCAAAACAACACCTTTCCTGCTCTGCAAATACATCCTAAAGCACAGCGAATGCTTTAGAAAAAGTGTAGGTGTTGTTCCAATACTAACCCTAACCCTACCTTGGACACTTTTGGAATATAATTCCAAATCCCAGCTTTAAAAACTATGTTCAAAAAAGTCCACAAATGCCTCCCAATTAGTCAGAATCATGTCAATTACCAGTTCATAGTTATTGTTGAATGCATCTAGAGTGAAAGGGTTTCAATTCTGTGGCTTTGCTTTTTATTAAAAACTGCTGCTGGAAAGTTATTTAAAATATGCCATTATCGAGTGGTTTTCACGTGAGCATTACAATTACCAGAACGGTTGGGCCAAAATTGTTCTTTCCTCTAGTTTTAAAAACAGAAAAGAAGAAAGTTTAGCATGTACAAAGTATGGATTGAGACTTTGGATTTTCGACCATTTTTTACAGGCGCGCGGCTTTGCAAAAACGGCAAAATTGGGTCAAATTTGTTTTTCGAGGAAACAGCAAAACAACACCTTTCCTGCTCTGCAAATACATCCTAAAGCACAGCGAATGCTTTAGAAAATGTGTAGGTGTTGTTCCAAACCTAACCCTAACCCTACCTTGGACACTTTTGGAAAATACTTCCAAATCCCAGCTTTAAAAACGATGTTCAAAATAGTCCACAAATGCCTCCCAATTAGTCAGAATCATGTCAATTACTAGTTCACAGTTATTGTTGAATGCATCTAGAGTGAAAGGGTTTCAATTCTGTGGCATTGCTTTTTTTAAAAAACTGCTGCTGGAAAGTTATTTAAAATATGCCATTATCGAGAGGTTTTCACGAAAGCATTACAATTACCAGAACGGTTGGGCCAAAATTGTTCTTTCCTCTAGTTTTAAAAACAGAAAAGAAGAAAGTTTAGCATGTACAAAGTATGGATTGAGAATTTGGATTTTCGACCATTTTTGACAGGCGCGCGGCTTAGCAAAAATGGCAAAATTGGGTTAAATTTGTTTTTCGAGGAAACAGCAAAACAACACCTTTCCTGCTCTGCAAATACATCCTAAAGCACAGCGAATGCTTTAGAAAATGTGTAGGGGTTGTTCCAACACTAACCCTAACCCTACCTTGGGCACTTTTGGAAAATACTTCCAAATCCCAGCTTTAAAAACGATGTTCAAAATAGTCCACAAATGCCTCCCAATTAGTCAGAATCATGTCAATTACTAGTTCACAGTTATTGTTGAATGCATCTAGAGTGAAAGGGTTTCAATTCTGTGGCATTGCTTTTTTTAAAAAACTGCTGCTGGAAAGTTATTTAAAATATGCCATTATCGAGTGGTTTTCACGTGAGCATTACAATTACCAGAACGGTTGGGCCAAAATTGTTCTTTCCTCTAGTTTTAAAAACAGAAAAGAAGAAAGTTTAGCATGTACAAAGTATGGATTGAGACTTTGGATTTTCGACCATTTTTGACAGATGCGCGGCTTAGCAAAAATGGCAAAATTGGGTCAAATTTGTTTTTCGAGGAAACAGCAAAACAACACCTTTCCTGCTCTGCAAATACATCCTAAAGCACAGCGAACACATTAGAAAATGTGTAGGTGTTGTTCCAAGACTAACCCTAACCCTACCTCGGACACTTTGGAATATACTTCCAAATCCCAGCTTTAAAAACTATGTTCAAAAAAGTCCACAAATGCCTCCCAATTAGTCAGAATCATGTCAATTACCAGTTCATAGTTATTGTTGAATGCATCTAGAGTGAAAGGGTTTCAATTCTGTGGCATTGCTTTTTTTTAAAAACTGCTGCTGGAAAGTTATTTAAAATATGCCATTATCGAGTGGTTTTCACGTGAGCATTACAATTACCAGAACGGTTGGGCCAAAATTGTTCTTTCCTCTAGTTTTAAAAACAGAAAAGAAGAAAGTTTAGCATGTACAAAGTATGGATTGAGACTTTGGATTTTCGACCATTTTTGACAGGCGCGCGGCTTAGCAATAACGGCAAAATTGGGTCAAATTTGTTTTTCGAGGAAACAGCAAAACAACACCTTTCCTGCTCTGCAAATACATCCTAAAGCACAGCGAATGCTTTAGAAAATGTGTAGGTGTTGTTCCAAACCTAACCCTAACCCTACCTTGGACACTTTTGGAAAATACTTCCAAATCCCAGCTTTAAAAACGATGTTCAAAATAGTCCACAAATGCCTCCCAATTAGTCAGAATCATGTCAATTACTAGTTTACAGTTATTGTTGAATGCATCTAGAGTGAAAGGGTTTCAATTCTGTGGCATTGCTTCTTTTAAAAAACTGCTGCTGGAAAGTTATTTAAAATATGCCATTATCGAGTGGTTTTCACGTGAGCATTACAATTACCAGAACGGTTGGGCCAAAATTGTTCTTTCCTCTAGTTTTAAAAACAGAAAAGAAGAAAGTTTTCCATGTACAAAGTATGGATTGAGAATTTGGATTTTTGACCATTTTTGACAGGCGCGCGGCTTAGCAAAAACCACAAAATTGGGTCAAATTTGTTTTTCGAGGAAACAGCAAAACAACACCTTTCCTGCTCTGCAAATACATCCTAAAGCACAGCGAATGCTTTAGAAAAAGTGTAGGTGTTGTTCCAATACTAACCCTAACCCTACCTTGGACACTTTTGGAATATAATTCCAAATCCCAGCTTTAAAAACTATGTTCAAAAAAGTCCACAAATGCCTCCCAATTAGTCAGAATCATGTCAATTACCAGTTCATAGTTATTGTTGAATGCATCTAGAGTGAAAGGGTTTCAATTCTGTGGCTTTGCTTTTTATTAAAAACTGCTGCTGGAAAGTTATTTAAAATATGCCATTATCGAGTGGTTTTCACGTGAGCATTACAATTACCAGAACGGTTGGGCCAAAATTGTTCTTTCCTCTAGTTTTAAAAACAGAAAAGAAGAAAGTTTAGCATGTACAAAGTATGGATTGAGACTTTGGATTTTCGACCATTTTTTACAGGCGCGCGGCTTTGCAAAAACGGCAAAATTGGGTCAAATTTGTTTTTCGAGGAAACAGCAAAACAACACCTTTCCTGCTCTGCAAATACATCCTAAAGCACAGCGAATGCTTTAGAAAATGTGTAGGTGTTGTTCCAAACCTAACCCTAACCCTACCTTGGACACTTTTGGAAAATACTTCCAAATCCCAGCTTTAAAAACGATGTTCAAAATAGTCCACAAATGCCTCCCAATTAGTCAGAATCATGTCAATTACTAGTTCACAGTTATTGTTGAATGCATCTAGAGTGAAAGGGTTTCAATTCTGTGGCATTGCTTTTTTTAAAAAACTGCTGCTGGAAAGTTATTTAAAATATGCCATTATCGAGAGGTTTTCACGAAAGCATTACAATTACCAGAACGGTTGGGCCAAAATTGTTCTTTCCTCTAGTTTTAAAAACAGAAAAGAAGAAAGTTTAGCATGTACAAAGTATGGATTGAGAATTTGGATTTTCGACCATTTTTGACAGGCGCGCGGCTTAGCAAAAATGGCAAAATTGGGTTAAATTTGTTTTTCGAGGAAACAGCAAAACAACACCTTTCCTGCTCTGCAAATACATCCTAAAGCACAGCGAATGCTTTAGAAAATGTGTAGGGGTTGTTCCAACACTAACCCTAACCCTACCTTGGGCACTTTTGGAAAATACTTCCAAATCCCAGCTTTAAAAACGATGTTCAAAAAAGTCCACAAATGCCTCCCAATTAGTCAGAATCATGTCAATTACTAGTTCACAGTTATTGTTGAATGCATCTAGAGTGAAAGGGTTTCAAGTCTGTGGCATTGCTTTTTTTAAAAAACTGCTGCTGGAAAGTTATTTAAAATATGCCATTATCGTGTGGTTTTCACGTGAGCATTACAATTACCATAACGGTTGGGCCAAAATTGTTCTTTCCTCTAGTTTTAAAAACAGAAAAGAAGAAAGTTTTCCATGTACAAAGTATGGATTGAGAATTTGGATTTTCGACCATTTTTGACAGGCGCGCGGTTTAGCAAAAATGGCAAAATTGGGTCAAATTTGTTTTTCGAGGAAACAGCAAAACAACATCTTTCCTGCTCTGCAAATACATCCTAAAGCACAGCGAATGCTTTAGAAAATGTGTAGGTGTTGTTCCAAACCTAACCCTTACCCTACCTTGGACACTTTTGGAAAATACTTCCAAATCCCAGCTTTAAAAACGATGTTCAAAATAGTCCACAAATGCCTCCCAAATAGTCAGAATCATGTCAATTACTAGTTCACAGTTATTGTTGAATGCATCTAGAGTGAAAGGGTTTCAATTCTGTGGCATTGCTTTTTTTAAAAAACTGCTGCTGGAAAGTTATTTAAAATATGCCATTATCGAGTGGTTTTCACGTGAGCATTACAATTACCAGAACGGTTGGGCCAAAATTGTTCTTTCCTCTAGTTTTAAAAACAGAAAAGAAGAAAGTTTAGCATGTACAAAGTATGGATTGAGACTTTGGATTTTCGACCATTTTTGACAGGCGCGCGGCTTAGCAATAACGGCAAAATTGGGTCAAATTTGTTTTTCGAGGAAACAGCAAAACAACACCTTTCCTGCTCTGCAAATACATCCTAAAGCACAGCGAATACTTTAGAAAATGTGTAGGTGTTGTTCCAATACTAACCCTAACCCTACCTTGGACACTTTTGGAATATAATTCCAAATCCCAGCTTTAAAAACTATGTTCAAAAAAGTCCACAAATGCCTCCCAATTAGTCAGAATCATGTCAATTACCAGTTCATAGTTATTGTTGAATGCATCTAGAGTGAAAGGGTTTCAATTCTGTGGCTTTGCTTTTTATTAAAAACTGCTGCTGGAAAGTTATTTAAAATATGCCATTATCGAGTGGTTTTCACGTGAGCATTACAATTACCAGAACGGTTGGGCCAAAATTGTTCTTTCCTCTAGTTTTAAAAACAGAAAAGAAGAAAGTTTAGCATGTACAAAGTATGGATTGAGACTTTGGATTTTCGACCATTTTTTACAGGCGCGCGGCTTTGCAAAAACGGCAAAATTGGGTCAAATTTGTTTTTCGAGGAAACAGCAAAACAACACCTTTCCTGCTCTGCAAATACATCCTAAAGCACAGCGAATGCTTTAGAAAATGTGTAGGTGTTGTTCCAAACCTAACCCTAACCCTACCTTGGACACTTTTGGAAAATACTTCCAAATCCCAGCTTTAAAAACGATGTTCAAAATAGTCCACAAATGCCTCCCAATTAGTCAGAATCATGTCAATTACTAGTTCACAGTTATTGTTGAATGCATCTAGAGTGAAAGGGTTTCAATTCTGTGGCATTGCTTTTTTTAAAAAACTGCTGCTGGAAAGTTATTTAAAATATGCCATTATCGAGAGGTTTTCACGAAAGCATTACAATTACCAGAACGGTTGGGCCAAAATTGTTCTTTCCTCTAGTTTTAAAAACAGAAAAGAAGAAAGTTTTCCATGTTCAAAGTATGGATTGAGAATTTGGATTTTCGACCATTTTTGACAGGCGCGCGGCTTAGCAAAAATGGCAAAATTGGGTCAAATTTGTTTTTCGAGGAAACAGCAAAACAACATCTTTCCTGCTCTGCAAATACATCCTAAAGCACAGCGAATGCTTTAGAAAATGTGTAGGTGTTGTTCCAATACTAACCCTAACCCTACCTTGGACACTTTTGGAATATAATTCCAAATCCCAGCTTTAAAAACTATGTTCAAAAAAGTCCACAAATGCCTCCCAATTAGTCAGAATCATGTCAATTACCAGTTCATAGTTATTGTTGAATGCATCTAGAGTGAAAGGGTTTCAATTCTGTGGCTTTGCTTTTTATTAAAAACTGCTGCTGGAAAGTTATTTAAAATATGCCATTATCGAGTGGTTTTCACGTGAGCATTACAATTACCAGAACGGTTGGGCCAAAATTGTTCTTTCCTCTAGTTTTAAAAACAGAAAAGAAGAAAGTTTAGCATGTACAAAGTATGGATTGAGACTTTGGATTTTCGACCATTTTTTACAGGCGCGCGGCTTTGCAAAAACGGCAAAATTGGGTCAAATTTGTTTTTCGAGGAAACAGCAAAACAACACCTTTCCTGCTCTGCAAATACATCCTAAAGCACAGCGAATGCTTTAGAAAATGTGTAGGTGTTGTTCCAAACCTAACCCTAACCCTACCTTGGACACTTTTGGAAAATACTTCCAAATCCCAGCTTTAAAAACGATGTTCAAAATAGTCCACAAATGCCTCCCAATTAGTCAGAATCATGTCAATTACTAGTTCACAGTTATTGTTGAATGCATCTAGAGTGAAAGGGTTTCAATTCTGTGGCATTGCTTTTTTTAAAAAACTGCTGCTGGAAAGTTATTTAAAATATGCCATTATCGAGAGGTTTTCACGAAAGCATTACAATTACCAGAACGGTTGGGCCAAAATTGTTCTTTCCTCTAGTTTTAAAAACAGAAAAGAAGAAAGTTTAGCATGTACAAAGTATGGATTGAGAATTTGGATTTTCGACCATTTTTGACAGGCGCGCGGCTTAGCAAAAATGGCAAAATTGGGTCAAATTTGTTTTTCGAGGAAACAGCAAAACAACACCTTTCCTGCTCTGCAAATACATCCTAAAGCACAGCGAATGCTTTAGAAAATGTGTAGGGGTTGTTCCAACACTAACCCTAACCCTACCTTGGGCACTTTTGGAAAATACTTCCAAATCCCAGCTTTAAAAACGATGTTCAAAAAAGTCCACAAATGCCTCCCAATTAGTCAGAATCATGTCAATTACTAGTTCACAGTTATTGTTGAATGCATCTAGAGTGAAAGGGTTTCAAGTCTGTGGCATTGCTTTTTTTAAAAAACTGCTGCTGGAAAGTTATTTAAAATATGCCATTATCGTGTGGTTTTCACGTGAGCATTACAATTACCATAACGGTTGGGCCAAAATTGTTCTTTCCTCTAGTTTTAAAAACAGAAAAGAAGAAAGTTTTCCATGTACAAAGTATGGATTGAGAATTTGGATTTTCGACCATTTTTGACAGGCGCGCGGTTTAGCAAAAATGGCAAAATTGGGTCAAATTTGTTTTTCGAGGAAACAGCAAAACAACATCTTTCCTGCTCTGCAAATACATCCTAAAGCACAGCGAATGCTTTAGAAAATGTGTAGGTGTTGTTCCAAACCTAACCCTTACCCTACCTTGGACACTTTTGGAAAATACTTCCAAATCCCAGCTTTAAAAACGATGTTCAAAATAGTCCACAAATGCCTCCCAAATAGTCAGAATCATGTCAATTACTAGTTCACAGTTATTGTTGAATGCATCTAGAGTGAAAGGGTTTCAATTCTGTGGCATTGCTTTTTTTAAAAAACTGCTGCTGGAAAGTTATTTAAAATATGCCATTATCGAGTGGTTTTCACGTGAGCATTACAATTACCAGAACGGTTGGGCCAAAATTGTTCTTTCCTCTAGTTTTAAAAACAGAAAAGAAGAAAGTTTAGCATGTACAAAGTATGGATTGAGACTTTGGATTTTCGACCATTTTTGACAGGCGCGCGGCTTAGCAATAACGGCAAAATTGGGTCAAATTTGTTTTTCGAGGAAACAGCAAAACAACACCTTTCCTGCTCTGCAAATACATCCTAAAGCACAGCGAATACTTTAGAAAATGTGTAGGTGTTGTTCCAAACCTAACCCTATCCCTACCTTGGACACTTTTGGAAAATACTTCCAAATCCCAGATTTAAAAACGATGTTCAAAAAAGTCCACAAATGCCTCCCAATTAGTCAGAATCATGTCAATTACCAGTTCATAGTTATTGTTGAATGCATCTAGAGTGAAAGGGTTTCAATTCTGTGGCATTGCTTTTTTTTAAAAACTGCTGCTGGAAAGTTATTTAAAATATGCCATTATCGAGTGGTTTTCACGTGAGCATTACAATTACCAGAACGGTTGGGCCAAAATTGTTCTTTCCTCTAGTTTTAAAAACAGAAAAGAAGAAAGTTTAGCATGTACAAAGTATGGATTGAGACTTTGGATTTTCGACCATTTTTGACAGGCGCGCGGCTTAGCAATAACGGCAAAATTGGGTCAAATTTGTTTTTCGAGGAAACAGCAAAACAACACCTTTCCTGCTCTGCAAATACATCCTAAAGCACAGCGAATGCTTTAGAAAATGTGTAGGTGTTGTTCCAAACCTAACCCTAACCCTACCTTGGACACTTTTGGAAAATACTTCCAAATCCCAGCTTTAAAAACGATGTTCAAAAAAGTCCACAAATGCCTCCCAATTAGTCAGAATCATGTCAATTACTAGTTTACAGTTATTGTTGAATGCATCTAGAGTGAAAGGGTTTCAATTCTGTGGCATTGCTTCTTTTAAAAAACTGCTGCTGGAAAGTTATTTAAAATATGCCATTATCGAGTGGTTTTCACGTGAGCATTACAATTACCAGAACGGTTGGGCCAAAATTGTTCTTTCCTCTAGTTTTAAAAACAGAAAAGAAGAAAGTTTTCCATGTACAAAGTATGGATTGAGAATTTGGATTTTTGACCATTTTTGACAGGCGCGCGGCTTAGCAAAAACCACAAAATTGGGTCAAATTTGTTTTTCGAGGAAACAGCAAAACAACACCTTTCCTGCTCTGCAAATACATCCTAAAGCACAGCGAATGCTTTAGAAAAAGTGTAGGTGTTGTTCCAATACTAACCCTAACCCTACCTTGGACACTTTTGGAATATAATTCCAAATCCCAGCTTTAAAAACTATGTTCAAAAAAGTCCACAAATGCCTCCCAATTAGTCAGAATCATGTCAATTACCAGTTCATAGTTATTGTTGAATGCATCTAGAGTGAAAGGGTTTCAATTCTGTGGCTTTGCTTTTTATTAAAAACTGCTGCTGGAAAGTTATTTAAAATATGCCATTATCGAGTGGTTTTCACGTGAGCATTACAATTACCAGAACGGTTGGGCCAAAATTGTTCTTTCCTCTAGTTTTAAAAACAGAAAAGAAGAAAGTTTAGCATGTACAAAGTATGGATTGAGACTTTGGATTTTCGACCATTTTTTACAGGCGCGCGGCTTTGCAAAAACGGCAAAATTGGGTCAAATTTGTTTTTCGAGGAAACAGCAAAACAACACCTTTCCTGCTCTGCAAATACATCCTAAAGCACAGCCAATGCTTTAGAAAATGTGTAGGTGTTGTTCCAAACCTAACCCTAACCCTACCTTGGACACTTTTGGAAAATACTTCCAAATCCCAGCTTTAAAAACGATGTTCAAAATAGTCCACAAATGCCTCCCAATTAGTCAGAATCATGTCAATTACTAGTTCACAGTTATTGTTGAATGCATCTAGAGTGAAAGGGTTTCAATTCTGTGGCATTGCTTTTTTTAAAAAACTGCTGCTGGAAAGTTATTTAAAATATGCCATTATCGAGAGGTTTTCACGAAAGCATTACAATTACCAGAACGGTTGGGCCAAAATTGTTCTTTCCTCTAGTTTTAAAAACAGAAAAGAAGAAAGTTTAGCATGTACAAAGTATGGATTGAGAATTTGGATTTTCGACCATTTTTGACAGGCGCGCGGCTTAGCAAAAATGGCAAAATTGGGTCAAATTTGTTTTTCGAGGAAACAGGAAAACAACACCTTTCTTGCTCTGCAAATACATCCTAAAGCACAGCGAACACATTAGAAAATGTGTAGGTGTTGTTCCAAGACTAACCCTAACCCTACCTCGGACACTGTGGAATATACTTCCAAATCCCAGCTTTAAAAACTATGTTCAAAAAAGTCCACAAATGCCTCCCAATTAGTCAGAATCATGTCAATTACCAGTTCATAGTTATTGTTGAATGCATCTAGAGTGAAAGGGTTTCAATTCTGTGGCATTGCTTTTTTTTAAAAACTGCTGCTGGAAAGTTATTTAAAATATGCCATTATCGAATGGTTTTCAAGTGAGCATTACAATTACCAGAATGGTTGGGCCAAAATTGTTCTTTCCTCTAGTTTTAAAAACTGAAAAGAAGAAAGTTTAGCATGTACAAAGTATGGATTGAGACTTTGGATTTTCGACCATTTTTGACAGGCGCGCGGCTTAGCAAAAATGGCAAAATTGGGTTAAATTTGTTTTTCGAGGAAACAGCAAAACAACACCTTTCCTGCTCTGCAAATACATCCTAAAGCACAGCGAATGCTTTAGAAAATGTGTAGGGGTTGTTCCAACACTAACCCTAACCCTACCTTGGACACTTTTGGAAAATACTTCCAAATCCCAGCTTTAAAAACGATGTTCAAAAAAGTCCACAAATGCCTCCCAATTAGTCAGAATCATGTCAATTACTAGTTCACAGTTATTGTTGAATGCATCTAGAGTGAAAGGGTTTCAAGTCTGTGGCATTGCTTTTTTTAAAAAACTGCTGCTGGAAAGTTATTTAAAATATGCCATTATCGTGTGGTTTTCACGTGAGCATTACAATTACCAGAACGGTTGGGCCAAAATTGTTCTTTCCTCTAGTTTTAAAAACAGAAAAGAAGAAAGTTTTCCATGTTCAAAGTATGGATTGAGAATTTGGATTTTCGACCATTTTTGACAGGCGCGCGGCTTAGCAAAAATGGCAAAATTGGGTCAAATTTGTTTTTCGAGGAAACAGCAAAACAACACCTTTCCTGCTCTGCAAATACATCCTAAAGCACAGCCAATGCTTTAGAAAATGTGTAGGTGTTGTTCCAAACCTAACCCTAACCCTACCTTGGACACTTTTGGAAAATACTTCCAAATCCCAGCTTTAAAAACGATGTTCAAAATAGTCCACAAATGCCTCCCAATTAGTCAGAATCATGTCAATTACTAGTTCACAGTTATTGTTGAATGCATCTAGAGTGAAAGGGTTTCAATTCTGTGGCATTGCTTTTTTTAAAAAACTGCTGCTGGAAAGTTATTTAAAATATGCCATTATCGAGAGGTTTTCACGAAAGCATTACAATTACCAGAACGGTTGGGCCAAAATTGTTCTTTCCTCTAGTTTTAAAAACAGAAAAGAAGAAAGTTTAGCATGTACAAAGTATGGATTGAGAATTTGGATTTTCGACCATTTTTGACAGGCGCGCGGCTTAGCAAAAATGGCAAAATTGGGTCAAATTTGTTTTTCGAGGAAACAGGAAAACAACACCTTTCTTGCTCTGCAAATACATCCTAAAGCACAGCGAACACATTAGAAAATGTGTAGGTGTTGTTCCAAGACTAACCCTAACCCTACCTCGGACACTGTGGAATATACTTCCAAATCCCAGCTTTAAAAACTATGTTCAAAAAAGTCAACAAATGCCTCCCAATTAGTCAGAATCATGTCAATTACCAGTTCATAGTTATTGTTGAATGCATCTAGAGTGAAAGGGTTTCAATTCTGTGGCATTGCTTTTTTTTAAAAACTGCTGCTGGAAAGTTATTTAAAATATGCCATTATCGAGTGGTTTTCACGTGAGCATTACAATTACCAGAACGGTTGGGCCAAAATTGTTCTTTCCTCTAGTTTTAAAAATAGAAAGAAGAACGTTTAGCGTGTACAAAGTATGGATTGAGACTTTGGATTTTCGACCATTTTTGACAGGCACGCGGCTTAGCAAAAATGGCAAAATTGGGTCAAATTTCTTTTTCGAGGAAACAATAAAACAACACCTTTCCTGCTCTGCAAATACATACTAAAGCACAGCGAATGCTTTAGAAAATGTGTTGGTGTTGTTCCAACACTAACCCTAACCCTACCTTGGACACTTTTGGAAAATACTTCCAAATCCCAGCTTTAAAAACGATGTTCAAAAAAGTCCACAAATGCCTCCCAATTAGTCAGAATCATGTCAATTACCAGTTTACAGTTATTGTTGAATGCATCTAGAGTGAAAGGGTTTCAAGTCTGTGGCATTGCTTTTTTTAAAAAACTGCTGCTGGAAAGTTATTTAAAATATGCCATTATCGAGTGGTTTTCACGTGAGCATTACAATTACCAGAACGGTTGGGCCAAAATTGTTCTTTCCTCTAGTTTTAAAAACAGAAAAGAAGAAAGTTTTCCATGTACAAAGTATGGATTGAGAATTTGGATTTTCGACCATTTTTGACAGGCGCGCGGCTAAGCAAAAACGGCAAAATTGGGTCAAATTTGTTTTTCGAGGAAACAGCAAAACAACACCTTTCCTGCTCTGCAAATACATCCTAAAGCACAGCGAATGCTTTAGAAAATGTATAGGTGTTGTTCCAACACTAACCCTAACCCTACCTTGTACACTTTTGGAAAATACTTCCAAACCCCAGCTTTAAAAACGATGTTCAAAAAGTCCACAAATGCCTCCCAATTAGTCAGAATCATGTCAATTACCAGTTTACAGTTATTGTTGAATGCATCTAGAGTGAAAGGGTTTCAATTCTGTGGCATTGCTTTTTTTAAAAAACTGCTGCTGGAAAGTTATTTAAAATATGCCATTATCGAGTGGTTTTCACGTGAGCATTACAATTACCAGAACGGTTGGGGCAAAATTGTTCTTTCCTCTAGTTTTAAAAACAGAAAAGAAGAAAGTTTAGCATGTACAAAGTATGGATTGAGAATTTGGATTTTCGACCATTTTTGACAGGCGCGCGGCTTAGCAAAAACGGCAAAATTGGGTCAAATTTGTTTTTCGAGGAAACAGCAAAACAACACCTTTCCTGCTCTGCAAATACATCCTAAAGCAGAGCGAGCACATTAGAAAATGTGTAGGTATTGTTCGAGCACTAACCCTAACCCTACCTCGGACACTATTGGAATATACTTCCATATCCCAGCTTTAAAAACTATGTTCAAAAAAGTCCACAAATGCCTCCCAATTAGTCAGAATCATGTCAATTACTAGTTCACAGTTATTGTTGAATGCATCTAGAGTGAAAGGGTTTCAATTCTGTGGCATTGCTTTTTTTAAAAAACTGCTGCTGGAAAGTTATTTAAAATATGCCATTATCGAGTGGTTTTCACGTGAGCATTACAATTACCAGAACGGTTGGGCCAAAATTGTTCTTTCCTCTAGTTTTAAAAACAGAAAAGAAGAAAGTTTTCCATGTACAAAGTATGGATTGAGAATTTGGATTTTCGACCATTTTTAACAGGCGCGCGGCTTAGCAAAAACGGCAAAATTGGGTCAAATTTGTTTTTCGAGGAAACAGCAAAACAACACCTTTCCTGCTCTGCAAATACATCCTAAAGCACAGCGAATGCTTTAGAAAATGTGTAGGTGTTGTTCCAACACTAACCCTAACCCTACCTTGGACACTTTTGGAAAATACTTCCAAATCCCAGCTTTAAAAACGATGTTCAAAAAAGTCCACAAATGCCTCCCAATTAGTCAGAATCATGTCAATTACAAGTTTACAGTTATTGTTGAATGCATCTAGAGTGAAAGGGTTTCAATTCTGTGGCATTGCTTTTTTTAAAAAACTGCTGCTGGAAAGTTATTTAAAATATGCCATTATCGAGTGGTTTTCACGTGAGCATTACAATTACCAGAACGGTTGGGCCAAAATTGTTCTTTCCTCTAGTTTTAAAAATAGAAAGAAGAAAGTTTAGCGTGTACAAAGTATGGATTGAGAATTTGGATTTTCGACCATTTTTGACAGGCGCGCGGCTTAGCAAAAACGGCAAAATTGGGTCAAATTTCTTTTTCAAGGAAACAGCAAAACAACACCTTTCCTGCTCTGCAAATACATCCTAAAGCACAGCGAATGCTTTAGAAAATGTGTAGGTGTTGTTCCAACACTAACCCTAACCCTACCTTGGACACTTTTGGAAAATACTTCCAAATCCCAGCTTTAAAAACGATGTTCAAAAAAGTCCACAAATGCCTCCCAATTAGTCAGAATCATGTCAATTACCAGTTTACAGTTATTGTTGAATGCATCTAGAGTGAAAGGGTTTCAATTCTGTGGCATTGCTTTTTTTAAAAAACTGCTGCTGGAAAGTTATTTAAAATATGCCATTATCGAGTGGTTTTCACGTGAGCATTACAATTACCAGAACGGTTGGGCCAAAATTGTTCTTTCCTCTAGTTTTAAAAATAGAAAGAAGAAAGTTTAGCGTGTACAAAGTATGGATTGAGAATTTGGATTTTCGACCATTTTTGACAGGCGCGCGGCTTAGCAAAAATGGCAAAATTGGGTCAAATTTGTTTTTCGAGGAAACAGCAAAACAACACCTTTCCTGCTCTGCAAATACATCCTAAAGCACAGCGAATGCTTTAGAAAATGTGTAGGTGTTGTTCCAACACTAACCCTAACCCTACCTTGGACACTTTTGGAAAATACTTCCAAATCCCAGCTTTAAAAACGATGTTCAAAAAAGTCCACAAATGCCTCCCAATTAGTCAGAATCATGTCAATTACTAGTTCACAGTTATTGTTGAATGCATCTAGAGTGAAAGGGTTTCAATTCTGTGGCATTGCTTTTTTTTAAAAACTGCTGCTGGAAAGTTATTTAAAATATGCCATTATCGAGTGGTTTTCATGTGAGCATTACAATTACCAGAACGGTTGGGCCAAAATTTTTCTTTCCTCTAGTTTTAAAAACAGAAAAGAAGAAAGTTTTCCATGTACAAAGTATGGATTGAGAATTTGGATTTTCGACCATTTTTGACAGGCGCGCGGCTTAGCAAAAACGGCAAAATTGGGTCAAATTTGTTTTTCGAGGAAACAGCAAAACAACACCATTCCTGCTCTGCAAATACATCCTAAAGCAGAGCGAGCACATTAGAAAATGTGTAGGTATTGTTCCAACACTAACCCTAACCCTACCTCGGACACTATTGGAATATACTTCCATATCCCAGCTTTAAAAACTATGTTCAAAAAAGTCCACAAATGCCTCCCAATTAGTCAGAATCATGTCAATTACTAGTTCACAGTTATTGTTGAATGCATCTAGAGTGAAAGGGTTTCAATTCTGTGGCATTGCTTTTTTTAAAAAACTGCTGCTGGAAAGTTATTTAAAATATGCCATTATCGAGTGGTTTTCACGTGAGCATTACAATTACCAGAACGGTTGGGCCAAAATTGTTCTTTCCTCTAGTTTTAAAAACAGAAAAGAAGAAAGTTTTCCATGTACAAAGTATGGATTGAGAATTTGGATTTTCGACCATTTTTGACAGGCGCGCGGCTTAGCAAAAACGGCAAAATTGGGTCAAATTTCTTTTTCGAGGAAACAGCAAAACAACACCTTTCCTGCTCTGCAAATACATCCTAAAGCACAGCGAATGCTTTAGAAAATGTGTAGGTGTTGTTCCAACACTAACCCTAACCCTACCTTGGACACTTTTGGAAAATACTTCCAAATCCCAGCTTTAAAAACGATGTTCAAAATAGTCCACAAATGCCTCCCAATTAGTCAGAATCATGTCAATTACTAGTTCACAGTTATTGTTGAATGCATCTAGAGTGAAAGGGTTTCAATTCTGTGGCATTGCTTTTTTTAAAAAACTGCTGCTGGAAAGTTATTTAAAATATGCCATTATCGAGAGGTTTTCACGAAAGCATTACAATTACCAGAACGGTTGGGCCAAAATTGTTCTTTCCTCTAGTTTTAAAAACAGAAAAGAAGAAAGTTTAGCATGTACAAAGTATGGATTGAGACTTTGGATTCTCGACCATTTTTGACAGGCGCGCGGCTTAGCAAAAACGGCAAAATTGGGTCAAATTTGTTTTTCGAGGAAACAGCAAAACAACACCTTTCCTGCTCTGCAAATACATCCTAAAGCACAGCGAATGCTTTAGAAAATGTGTAGGTGTTGTTCCAACACTAACCATAACCCTACCTTGGACACTTTTGGAAAATACTTCCAAATCCCAGCTTTAAAAACGATGTTCAAAAAAGTCCACAAATGCCTCCCAATTAGTCAGAATCATTTCAATTACTAGATCACAGTTATTGTTGAATGCATCTAGCTAGAGTGAAAGGGTTTCAATTATGTGGCATTGCTTTTTTAAAAAAAATGCTGCTGGAAAGTTATTTAAAATATGCCATTATCGAGTGGTTTTCACGTGAGCATTACAATTACCAGAACGGTTGGGCCAAAATTGTTCTTTCCTCTAGTTTTAAAAATAGAAAGAAGAACGTTTAGCGTGTACAAAGTATGGATTGAGACTTTGGATTTTCGACCATTTTTGACAGGCACGCGGCTTAGCAAGAATGGCAAAATTGGGTCAAATTTCTTTTTCGAGGAAACAATAAAACAACACCTTTCCTGCTCTGCAAATACATCCTAAAGCACAGCGAATGCTTTAGAAAATGTGTAGGTGTTGTTCCAACACTAACCCTAACCCTACCTTGGACACTTTTGGAAAATACTTCCAAATCCCAGCTTTAAAAACGATGTTCAAAAAAGTCCACAAATGCCTCCCAATTAGTCAGAATCATGTCAATTACTAGTTCACAGTTATTATTGAATGCATCTAGAGTGAAAGGGTTTCAATTCTGTGGCATTGCTTTTTTTAAAAAACTGCTGCTGGAAAGTTATTTAAAATATGCCATTATCGAGTGGTTTTCACGTGAGCATTACAATTACCAGAACGGTTGGGGCAAAATTGTTCTTTCCTCTAGTTTTAAAAACAGAAAAGAAGAAAGTTTAGCATGTACAAAGTATGGATTGAGAATTTGGATTTTCGACCATTTTTGACAGGCGCGCGGCTTAGCAAAAACGGCAAAATTGGGTCAAATTTGTTTTTCGAGGAAACAGCAAAACAACACCTTTCCTGCTCTGCAAATACATCCTAAAGCACAGCGAATGCTTTAGAAAATGTGAAGGTGTTGTTCCAACACTAACCCTAACCCTACCTTGGACACTATTGGAAAATACTTCCAAATCCCAGCTTTAAAAACGATGTTCAAAAAAGTCCACAAATGCCTCCCAATTAGTCAGAATCATGTCAATTACAAGTTTACAGTTATTGTTGAATGCATCTAGAGTGAAAGGGTTTCAATTCTGTGGCATTGCTTTTTTTAAAAAACTGCTGCTGGAAAGTTATTTAAAATATGCCATTATCGAGTGGTTTTCACGTGAGCATTACAATTACCAGAACGGTTGGGCCAAAATTGTTCTTTCCTCTAGTTTTAAAAATAGAAAGAAGAAAGTTTAGCGTGTACAAAGTATGGATTGAGAATTTGGATTTTCGACCATTTTTGACAGGCGCGCGGCTTAGCAAAAACGGCAAAATTGGGTCAAATTTCTTTTTCAAGGAAACAGCAAAACAACACCTTTCCTGCTCTGCAAATACATCCTAAAGCACAGCGAATGCTTTAGAAAATGTGTAGGTGTTGTTCCAACACTAACCCTAACCCTACCTTGGACACTTTTGGAAAATACTTCCAAATCCCAGCTTTAAAAACGATGTTCAAAAAAGTCCACAAATGCCTCCCAATTAGTCAGAATCATGTCAATTACTAGTTCACAGTTATTATTGAATGCATCTAGAGTGAAAGGGTTTCAATTCTGTGGCATTGCTTTTTTTAAAAAACTGCTGCTGGAAAGTTATTTAAAATATGCCATTATCGAGTGGTTTTCACGTGAGCATTACAATTACCAGAACGGTTGGGGCAAAATTGTTCTTTCCTCTAGTTTTAAAAACAGAAAAGAAGAAAGTTTAGCATGTACAAAGTATGGATTGAGAATTTGGATTTTCGACCATTTTTGACAGGCGCGCGGCTTAGCAAAAACGGCAAAAATGGGTCAAATTTGTTTTTCGAGGAAACAGCAAAACAACACCATTCCTGCTCTGCAAATACATCCTAAAGCAGAGCGAGCACATTAGAAAATGTGTAGGTATTGTTCCAACACTAACCCTAACCCTACCTCGGACACTATTGGAATATACTTCCATATCCCAGCTTTAAAAACGATGTTCAAAAAAGTCCACAAATGCCTCCCAATTAGTCAGAATCATGTCAATTACTAGTTCACAGTTATTGTTGAATGCATCTAGAGTGAAAGGGTTTCAATTCTGTGGCATTGCTTTTTTTAAAAAACTGCTGCTGGAAAGTTATTTAAAATATGCCATTATCGAGTGGTTTTCACGTGAGCATTACAATTACCAGAACGGTTGGGCCAAAATTGTTCTTTCCTCTAATTTTAAAAACAGAAAAGAAGAAAGTTTTCCATGTACAAAGTATGGATTGAGAATTTGGATTTTCGACCATTTTTGACAGGCGCGCGGCTTAGCAAAAACGGCAAAATTGGGTCAAATTTCTTTTTCGAGGAAACAGCAAAACAACACCTTTCCTGCTCTGCAAATACATCCTAAAGCACAGCGAATGCTTTAGAAAATGTGTAGGTGTTGTTCCAACACTAACCCTAACCCTACCTTGGACACTTTTGGAAAATACTTCCAAATCCCAGCTTTAAAAACGATGTTCAAAAAGTCCACAAATGCCTCCCAATTAGTCAGAATCATGTCAATTACCAGTTTACAGTTATTGTTGAAAGCATCTAGAGTGAAAGGGTTTCAATTCTGTGGCATTGCTTTTTTTTAAAAACTGCTGCTGGAAAGTTATTTAAAATATGCCATTATCGAGTGGTTTTCACGTGAGCATTACAATTACCAGAACGGTTGGGCCAAAATTGTTCTTTCCTCTAGTTTTAAAAAAAGAAAAGAAGAAAGTTTAGCATGTACAAAGTATGGATTGAGAATTTGGATTTTCGACCATTTTTGACAGGCGCGCGGCTTAGCAAAAACTGCAAAATTGGGTCAAATTTCTTTTTCGAGGAAACAGCAAAACAACACCTTTCCTGCTCTGCAAATACATCCTAAAGCACAGCGAATGCTTTAGAAAATGTGTAGGTGTTGTTCCAACACTAACCCTAACCCTACCTTGGACACTTTTGGAAAATACTTCCAAATCCCAGCTTTAAAAACGATGTTCAAAAAAGTCCACAAATGCCTCCCAATTAGTCAGAATCATGTCAATTACCAGTTTACAGTTATTGTTGAATGCATCTAGAGTGAAAGGGTTTCAATTCTGTGGCATTGCTTTTTTTAAAAAACTGCTGCTGGAAAGTTATTTAAAATATGCCATTATCGAGTGGTTTTCACGTGAGCATTACAATTACCAGAACGGTTGGGCCAAAATTGTTCTTTCCTCTAGTTTTAAAAATAGAAAGAAGAAAGTTTAGCGTGTACAAAGTATGGATTGAGAATTTGGATTTTCGACCATTTTTGACAGGCGCGCGGCTTAGCAAAAATGGCAAAATTGGGTCAAATTTGTTTTTCGAGGAAACAGCAAAACAACACCTTTCCTGCTCTGCAAAAACATCCTAAAGCACAGCGAATGCTTTAGAAAATGTGTAGGTGTTGTTCCAACACTAACCCTAACCCTACCTTGGACACTTTTGGAAAATACTTCCAAATCCCAGCTTTAAAAAACGATGTTCAAAAAAGTCCACAAATGCCTCCCAATTAGTCAGAATCATGTCAATTACTAGTTCACAGTTATTGTTGAATGCATCTAGAGTGAAAGGGTTTCAATTCTGTGGCATTGCTTTTTTTAAAAAACTGCTGCTGGAAAGTTATTTAAAATATGCCATTATCGAGTGGTTTTCACGTGAGCATTACAATTACCAGAATGGTTGGGCCAAAATTGTTCTTTCCTCTAGTTTTAAAAACAGAAAAGAAGAAAGTTTAGCATGTACAAAGTATGGATTGAGACTTTGGATTTTCGACCATTTTTGACAGGCGCGCGGCTTAGCAAAAACGGCAAAATTGGGTCAAATTTGTTTTTCGAGGAAACAGCTAAACAACACCTTTCCTGCTCTGCAAATACATCCTAAAGCACAGCGAATGCTTTAGAAAATGTATAGGTGTTGTTCCTACACATTTTCTAAAGTAATTGTAATTTCTAAATTACAATTACCAGAATGGTTGGGCCAAAATTGTTCTTTCCTCTAGTTTTAAAAACAGAAAAGAAGAAAGTTTAGCATGTACAAAGTATGGATTGAGACTTTGGATTTTCGACCATTTTTGACAGGCGCGCGGCTTAGCAAAAATGGCAAAATTGGGTCAAATTTGTTTTTCGAGGAAACAGCAAAACAACACCTTTCCTGCTCTGCAAATACATCCTAAAGCACAGCGAACGCATTAGAAAATGTGTAGGTGTTGTTCCAAGACTAACCCTAACCCTACCTCGGATACTTTGGAATATACTTCCAAATCCCAGCTTTAAAAACTATGTTCAAAAAAGTCCACAAATGCCTCCCAATTAGTCAGAATCATGTCAATTACTAGTTCACAGTTATTGTTGAATGCATCTAGAGTGAAAGGGTTTCAATTCTGTGGCATTGCTTTTTTTTAAAAACTGCTGCTGGAAAGTTATTTAAAATATGCCATTATCGAGTGGTTTTCACGTGAGCATTACAATTACCAGAACGGTTGGGCCAAAATTGTTCTTTCCTCTAGTTTTAAAAATAGAAAGAAGAAAATTTAGCGTGTACAAAGTATGGATTGAGAATTTGGATTTTCGACCATTTTTGACAGGCGCGCGGCTTAGCAAAAATGGCAAAATTGGGTCAAATTTGTTTTTCGAGGAAACAGCAAAACAACACCTTTCCTGCTCTGCAAATACATCCTAAAGCACAGCGAATGCTTTAGAAAATGTGTAGGTGTTGTTCCAACACTAACCCTAACCCAACCTTGGACACTTTTGGAAAATACTTCCAAATCCCAGCTTTAAAAACGATGTTCAAAAAAGTCCACAAATGCCTCCCAATTAGTCAGAATCATGTCAATTACTAGTTCACAGTTATTGTTGAATGCATCTAGAGTGAAAGGGTTTCAATTCTGTGGCATTGCTTTTTTTTAAAAACTGCTGCTGGAAAGTTATTTAAAATATGCCATTATCGAGTGGTTTTCATGTGAGCATTACAATTACCAGAACGGTTGGGCCAAAATTGTTCTTTCCTCTAGTTTTAAAAACAGAAAAGAAGAAAGTTTTCCATGTACAAAGTATGGATTGAGAATTTGGATTTTCGACCATTTTTGACAGGCGCGCGGCTTAGCAAAAACGGCAAAATTGGGTCAAATTTGTTTTTCGAGGAAACAGCAAAACAACACCATTCCTGCTCTGCAAATACATCCTAAAGCAGAGCGTGCACATTAGAAAATGTGTAGGTATTGTTCCAACACTAACCCTAACCCTACCTTGGACACTTTTGGAAAATACATCCAAATCCCAGCTTTAAAAACGATGTTCAAAAAAGTCCACAAATGCCTCCCAATTAGTCAGAATCATGTCAATTACTAGTTCACAGTTATTGTTGAATGCATCTAGAGTGAAAGGGTTTCAATTCTGTGGCATTGTTTTTTTTAAAAAACTGCTGCTGGAAAGTTATGTAAAATATGCCATTATCGAGTGGTTTTCACGTGAGCATTAGAATTACCAGAACGGTTGGGCCAAAATTGTTCTTTCCTCTAGTTTTAAAAACAGAAAAGAAGAAAGTTTTCCATGTACAAAGTATGGATTGAGAATTTGGATTTTCGACCATTTTTGACAGGCGCGCGGCTTAGCAAAAACGGCAAAATTGGGTCAAATTTGTTTTTCGAGGAAACAGCAAAACAACACCATTCCTGCTCTGCAAATACATCCTAAAGCAGAGCGAGCACATTAGAAAATGTGTAGGTATTGTTCCAACACTAACCCTAACCCTACCTCGGACACTATTGGAATATACTTCCATATCCCAGCTTTAAAAACTATGTTCAAAAAAGTCCACAAATGCCTCCCAATTAGTCAGAATCATGTCAATTACTAGTTCACAGTTATTGTTGAATGCATCTAGAGTGAAAGGGTTTCAATTCTGTGGCATTGCTTTTTTTAAAAAACTGCTGCTGGAAAGTTATTTAAAATATGCCATTATCGAGTGGTTTTCACGTGAGCATTACAATTACCAGAACGGTTGGGCCAAAATTGTTCTTTCCTCTAGTTTTAAAAACAGAAAAGAAGAAAGTTTTCCATGTACAAAGTATGGATTGAGAATTTGGATTTTCGACCATTTTTTACAGGCGCGCGGCTTAGCAAAAACGGCAAAATTGGGTCAAATTTGTTTTTCGAGGAAACAGCAAAACAACACCTTTCCTGCTATGCAAATACATCCTAAAGCAGAGCGAGCACATTAGAAAATGTGTAGGTATTGTTCCAACACTAACCCTAACCCTACCTCGGACACTATTGGAATATACTTCCATATCCCAGCTTTAAAAACTATGTTCAAAAAAGTCCACAAATGCCTCCCAATTAGTCAGAATCATGTCAATTACTAGTTCACAGTTATTGTTGAATGCATCTAGAGTGAAAGGGTTTCAATTCTGTGGCATTGCTTTTTTTTAAAAACTGCTGCTGGAAAGTTATTTAAAATATGCCATTATCGAGTGGTTTTCACGTGAGCATTACAATTACCAGAACGGTTGGGCCAAAATTGTTCTTTCCTCTAGTTTTAAAAACAGAAAAGAAGAAAGTTTAGCATGTACAAAGTATGGATTGAGACTTTGGATTTTCGACCATTTTTGACAGGCGCGCGGCTTAGCAAAAATGGCAAAATTGGGTCAAATTTGTTTTTCGAGGAAACAGCAAAACAACACCTTTTCTGCTCTGCAAATACATCCTAAAGCACAGTGAACGCATTAGAAAATGTGTAGGTGTTGTTCCAAGACTAACCCTAACCCTACCTCGGACACTTTGGAATATACTTTCAAATCCCAGCTTTAAAAACTATGTTCAAAAAAGTCCACAAATGCCTCCCAATTAGTCAGAATCATGTAAATTACTAGTTCACAGTTATTGTTGAATGCATCTAGAGTGAAAGGGTTTCAATTCTGTGGCATTGCTTTTTTTTAAAAACTGCTGCTGGAAAGTTATTTAAAATATGCCATTATCGAGTGGTTTTCACGTGAGCATTACAATTACCAGAACGGTTGGGCCAAAATTGTTCTTTCCTCTAGTTTTAAAAACAGAAAAGAAGAAAGTTTTCCATGTACAAAGTATGGATTGAGAATTTGGATTTTCGACCATTTTTGATAGGCGCGCGGCTTAGCAAAAACGGCAAAATTGGGTCAAATTTGTTTTTCGAGGAAACAGCAAAACAACACCTTTCCTGCTCTGCAAATACATCCTAAAGCACAGCGAATGCTTTAGAAAATGTGTAGGTGTTGTTCCAACACTAACCCTAACCCTACCTTGGACACTTTTGGAAAATACTTCCAAATCCCAGCTTTAAAAACAATGTTCAAAAAAGTCCACAAATGCCTCCCAATTAGTCAGAATCATGTCAATTACCAGTTTACTGTTATTATTGAATGCATCTAGAGTGAAAGGGTTTCAATTCTGTGGCATTGCTTCTTTTAAAAAACTGCTGCTGGAAAGTTATTTAAAATATGCCATTATTGAGTGGTTTTCACGTGAGCATTACAATTACCAGAATGGTTGGGCCAAAATTGTTCTTTCCTCTAGTTTTAAAAACAGAAAAGAAGAAAGTTTAGCATGTACAAAGTATGGATTGAGAATTTGGATTTTCGACCATTTTTGACAGGCGCGCGGCTTAGCAAAAACGGCAAAATTGGTTCAAATTTCTTTTTCGAGGAAACAGCAAAACAACACCTATCCTGCTCTGCAAATACATCCTAAAGCACAGCGAATGCTTTAGAAAATGTGTAGGTGTTGTTCCAACACTAACCCTAACCCTACCTTGGACACTTTTGGAAAATACTTCCAAATCCCAGCTTTAAAAACGATGTTCAAAAAGTCCACAAATGCCACCCAATTAGTCAGAATCATGTCAATTACCATTTTACTGTTATTATTGAATGCATCTAGAGTGAAAGGGTTTCAATTCTGTGGCATTGCTTTTTTTAAAAAACTGCTGCTGGAAAGTTATTTAAAATATGCCATTATCGAGTGGTTTTCACGTGAGCATTACAATTACCAGAATGGTTGGGCCAAAATTGTTCTTTCCTCTAGTTTTTAAAAACAGAAAAGAAGAAAGTTTAGCATGTACAAGTATGGATTGAGACTTTGGATTTTCGACCATTTTTGACAGGCGCGCGGCTTTGCAAAAACGGCAAAATTGGGTCAAATTTGTTTTTCGAGGAAACAGCAAAACAACACCTTTCCTGCTCTGCAAATACATCCTAAAGCACAGCGAATGCTTTAGAAAATGTGTAGGTGTTGTTCCAACACTAACCCTAACCCTACCTTGTACACTTTTGGAAAATACTTCCAAATCCCAGCTTTAAAAACGATGTTCAAAAAAGTCCACAAATGCCTCCCAATTAGTCAGAATCATGTCAATTACCAGTTCATAGTTATTGTTGAATGCATCTAGAGTGAAAGGGTTTCAATTCTGTGGCATTGCTTTTTTTTAAAAACTGCTGCTGGAAAGTTATTTAAAATATGCCATTATCGAGTGGTTTTCACGTGAGCATTACAATTACCAGAACGGTTGGGCCAAAATTGTTCTTTCCTCTAGTTTTAAAAACAGAAAAGAAGAAAGTTTTCCATGTACAAAGTATGGATTGAGACTTTGGATTTTCGACCATTTTTGACAGGCGCGCGGCTTAGCAAAAATGGCAAAATTGGGTCAAATTTGTTTTTCGAGAAAACAGCAAAAAAACACCTTTCCTGCTATGCAAATACATCCTAAAGCACAGCGAACGCATTAGAAAATGTGTAGGTGTTGTTCCAAGACTAACCCTAACCCCACCTCGGACACTTTGGAATATACTTCCAAATCCCAGCTTTAAAAACTATGTTCATAAAAGTCCACAAATGCCTCCCAATTAGTCAGAATCATGTCAATTACCAGTTCATAGTTATTGTTGAATGCATCTAGAGTGAAAGGGTTTCAATTCTGTGGCATTGCTTTTTTTTAAAAACTGCTGCTGGAAAGTTAGTTAAAATATGCCATTATCGAGTGGTTTTCACGTGAGCATTACAATTACCAGAACGGTTGGGCCCAAATTTTTCTTTCCTCTAGTTTTAAAAACAGAAAAGAAGAAAGTTTTCCATGTACAAAGTATGGATTGAGACTTTGGATTTTCGACCATTTTTGACAGGCGCGCGGCTTAGCAAAAATGGCAAAATTGGGTCAAATTTGTTTTTCGAGGAAACAGCAAAACAACACCTTTCCTGCTCTGCAAATACATCCTAAAGCACAGCGAATGCTTTAGAAAATGTGTAGGGGTTGTTCCAACACTAACCCTAACCCTACCTCGGACACTTTTGGAAAATACTTCCAAATCCCAGCTTTAAAAACGATGTTCAAAAAAGTCCACAAATGCCTCCCAATTAGTCAGAATCATGTCAATTACCAGTTCACAGTTATTGTTGAATGCATCTAGAGTGAAAGGGTTTCAATTCTGTGGCATTGCTTTTTTTAAAAAACTGCAGCTGGAAAGTTATTTAAAATATGCCATTATCGAGTGGTTTTCACGTGAGCATTACAATTACCAGAACGGTTGGGCCAAAATTGTTCTTTCCTCTAGTTTTAAAAACAGAAAAGAAGAAAGTTTAGCATGTACAAAGTATGGATTGAGAATTTGGATTTTCGACCATTTTTGACAGGCGCGCGGCTTAGCAAAAACGGCAAAATTGGGTCAAATTTCTTTTTCGAGGAAACAGCAAAACAACACCTTTCCTGCTCTGCAAATACATCCTAAAGCACAGCGAACACATTAGAAAATGTGTAGGTGTTGTTCCAAGACTAACCCTAACCCCACCTCGGACACTTTGGAATATACTTCCAAATCCCAGCTTTAAAAACGATGTTCAAAAAAGTCCACAAATGCCTCCCAATTAGTCAGAATCATGTCAATTACCAGTTCACAGTTATTGTTGAATGCATCTAGAGTGAAAGGGTTTCAATTCTGTGGCATTGCTTTTTTTAAAAAACTGCAGCTGGAAAGTTATTTAAAATATGCCATTATCGAGTGGTTTTCACGTGAGCATTACAATTACCAGAACGGTTGGGCCAAAATTGTTCTTTCCTCTAGTTTTAAAAACAGAAAAGAAGAAAGTTTAGCATGTACAAAGTATGGATTGAGAATTTGGATTTTCGACCATTTTTGACAGGCGCGCGGCTTAGCAAAAACGGCAAAATTGGGTCAAATTTCTATTTCGAGGAAACAGCAAAACAACACCTTTCCTGCTCTGCAAATACATCCTAAAGCACAGCGAACACATTAGAAAATGTGTAGGTGTTGTTCCAAGACTAACCCTAACCCCACCTCGGACACTTTGGAATATACTTCCAAATCCCAGCTTTAAAAACTATGTTCAAAAAAGTCCAGAAATGCCTCCCAATTAGTCAGAATCATGTCAATTACCAGTTCATAGTTATTGTTGAATGCATCTAGAGTGAAAGGGTTTCAATTCTGTGGCATTGCTTTATTTTAAAAAGTGCTGCTGGAAAGTTATTTAAAATATGCCATTATCGAGTGGTTTTCACGTGAGCATTACAATTCCCAGAACGGTTGGGCCAAAATTGTTCTTTCCTCTAGTTTTAAAAACAGAAAAGAAGAAAGTTTAGCATGTACAAAGTATGGATTGAAACTTTGGATTTTCGACCATTTTTGACAGGCGCGCGGCTTAGCAAAAATGGCAAAATTGGGTCAAATTTGTTTTTCGAGGAAACAGCAAAAGAACACCTTTCCTGCTCTGCAAATACATCCTAAAGCACAGCGAATGCTTTAGAAAATGTATAGGTGTTGTTCAAACACTAACCCTAACCCTACCTTGTACACTTTTGGAAAATACTTCCAAATCCCAGCTTTAAAAACGATGTTCAAAAAAGTCCACAAACGCCTCCCAATTAGTCAGAATCATGTCAATTACTAGTTCACAGTTATTGTTGAATGCATCTAGAGTGAAAGGGTTTCAATTCTGTGGCATTGCTTTTTTTTAAAAAGTGCTGCTGGAAAGTTATTTAAAATATGCCATTATCGAGTGGTTTTCACGTGAGCATTACAATTCCCAGAACGGTTGGGCCAAAATTGTTCTTTCCTCTAGTTTTAAAAACAGAAAAGAAGAAAGTTTAGCATGTACAAAGTATGGATTGAAACTTTGGATTTTCGACCATTTTTGACAGGCGCGCGGCTTAGCAAAAACGGCAAAATTGGGTCAAATTTGTTTTTCGAGGAAACAGCAAAACAACACCTTTCCTGCTCTGCAAATACATCCTAAAGCACAGCGAATGCTTTAGAAAATGTGTAGGTGTTGTTCCAACACTAACCCTAACCCTACCTTGGACACTTTTGGAAAATACTTCCAAATCCCAGCTTTAAAAACGATGTTCAAAAAAGTCCACAAATGCCTCCCAATTAGTCAGAATCATGTCAATTACCAGTTTACAGTTATTGTTGAATGCATCTAGAGTGAAAGGGTTTCAATTCTGTGGCATTGCTTTTTTTAAAAAACTGCTGCTGGAAAGTTATTTAAAATATGCCATTATCGAGTGGTTTTCACGTGAGCATTACAATTACCAGAACGGTTGGGCCAAAATTGTTCTTTCCTCTAGTTTTAAAAACAGAAAAGAAGAAAGTTTAGCATGTACAAAGTATGGATTGAGAATTTGGATTTTCGACCATTTTTGACAGGCGCGCGGCTTAGCAAAAACGGCAAAATTGGGTCAAATTTCTTTTTCGAGGAAACAGCAAAACAACACCTTTCCTGCTCTGCAAATACATCCTAAAGCACAGCGAACACATTAGAAAATGTGTAGGTGTTGTTCCAAGACTAACCCTAACCCCACCTCGGACACTTTGGAATATACTTCCAAATCCCAGCTTTGAAAACTATGTTCAAAAAAGTCCAGAAATGCCTCCCAATTAGTCAGAATCATGTCAATTACCAGTTCACAGTTATTGTTGAATGCATCTAGAGTGAAAGGGTTTCAATTCTGTGGCATTGCTTTTTTTTAAAAAGTGCTGCTGGAAAGTTATTTAAAATATGCCATTATCGAGTGGTTTTCACGTGAGCATTACAATTCCCAGAACGGTTGGGCCAAAATTGTTCTTTCCTCTAGTTTTAAAAACAGAAAAGAAGAAAGTTTTCCATGTACAAAGTATGGATTGAGACTTTGGATTTTCGACCATTTTTGACAGGCGCGCGGCTTAGCAAAAATGGCAAAATTGGGTCAAATTTGTTTTTCGAGGAAACAGCAAAACAACACCTTTCCTGCTCTGCAAATACATCCTAAAGCACAGCGAATGCTTTAGAAAATGTGTAGGGGTTGTTCCAACACTAACCCTAACCCTACCTCGGACACTTTTGGAAAATACTTCCAAATCCCAGCTTTAAAAACGATGTTCAAAAAAGTCCACAAATGCCTCCCAATTAGTCAGAATCATGTCAATTACCAGTTCACAGTTATTGTTGAATGCATCTAGAGTGAAAGGGTTTCAATTCTGTGGCATTGCTTTTTTTAAAAAACTGCAGCTGGAAAGTTATTTAAAATATGCCATTATCGAGTGGTTTTCACGTGAGCATTACAATTACCAGAACGGTTGGGCCAAAATTGTTCTTTCCTCTAGTTTTAAAAACAGAAAAGAAGAAAGTTTAGCATGTACAAAGTATGGATTGAGAATTTGGATTTTCGACCATTTTTGACAGGCGCGCGGCTTAGCAAAAACGGCAAAATTGGGTCAAATTTCTTTTTCGAGGAAACAGCAAAACAACACCTTTCCTGCTCTGCAAATACATCCTAAAGCACAGCGAACACATTAGAAAATGTGTAGGTGTTGTTCCAAGACTAACCCTAACCCCACCTCGGACACTTTGGAATATACTTCCAAATCCCAGCTTTAAAAACGATGTTCAAAAAAGTCCACAAATGCCTCCCAATTAGTCAGAATCATGTCAATTACCAGTTCACAGTTATTGTTGAATGCATCTAGAGTGAAAGGGTTTCAATTCTGTGGCATTGCTTTTTTTAAAAAACTGCAGCTGGAAAGTTATTTAAAATATGCCATTATCGAGTGGTTTTCACGTGAGCATTACAATTACCAGAACGGTTGGGCCAAAATTGTTCTTTCCTCTAGTTTTAAAAACAGAAAAGAAGAAAGTTTAGCATGTACAAAGTATGGATTGAGAATTTGGATTTTCGACCATTTTTGACAGGCGCGCGGCTTAGCAAAAACGGCAAAATTGGGTCAAATTTCTATTTCGAGGAAACAGCAAAACAACACCTTTCCTGCTCTGCAAATACATCCTAAAGCACAGCGAACACATTAGAAAATGTGTAGGTGTTGTTCCAAGACTAACCCTAACCCCACCTCGGACACTTTGGAATATACTTCCAAATCCCAGCTTTAAAAACTATGTTCAAAAAAGTCCAGAAATGCCTCCCAATTAGTCAGAATCATGTCAATTACCAGTTCATAGTTATTGTTGAATGCATCTAGAGTGAAAGGGTTTCAATTCTGTGGCATTGCTTTATTTTAAAAAGTGCTGCTGGAAAGTTATTTAAAATATGCCATTATCGAGTGGTTTTCACGTGAGCATTACAATTCCCAGAACGGTTGGGCCAAAATTGTTCTTTCCTCTAGTTTTAAAAACAGAAAAGAAGAAAGTTTAGCATGTACAAAGTATGGATTGAAACTTTGGATTTTCGACCATTTTTGACAGGCGCGCGGCTTAGCAAAAATGGCAAAATTGGGTCAAATTTGTTTTTCGAGGAAACAGCAAAAGAACACCTTTCCTGCTCTGCAAATACATCCTAAAGCACAGCGAATGCTTTAGAAAATGTATAGGTGTTGTTCAAACACTAACCCTAACCCTACCTTGTACACTTTTGGAAAATACTTCCAAATCCCAGCTTTAAAAACGATGTTCAAAAAAGTCCACAAACGCCTCCCAATTAGTCAGAATCATGTCAATTACTAGTTCACAGTTATTGTTGAATGCATCTAGAGTGAAAGGGTTTCAATTCTGTGGCATTGCTTTTTTTTAAAAAGTGCTGCTGGAAAGTTATTTAAAATATGCCATTATCGAGTGGTTTTCACGTGAGCATTACAATTCCCAGAACGGTTGGGCCAAAATTGTTCTTTCCTCTAGTTTTAAAAACAGAAAAGAAGAAAGTTTAGCATGTACAAAGTATGGATTGAAACTTTGGATTTTCGACCATTTTTGACAGGCGCGCGGCTTAGCAAAAACGGCAAAATTGGGTCAAATTTGTTTTTCGAGGAAACAGCAAAACAACACCTTTCCTGCTCTGCAAATACATCCTAAAGCACAGCGAATGCTTTAGAAAATGTGTAGGTGTTGTTCCAACACTAACCCTAACCCTACCTTGGACACTTTTGGAAAATACTTCCAAATCCCAGCTTTAAAAACGATGTTCAAAAAAGTCCACAAATGCCTCCCAATTAGTCAGAATCATGTCAATTACCAGTTTACAGTTATTGTTGAATGCATCTAGAGTGAAAGGGTTTCAATTCTGTGGCATTGCTTTTTTTAAAAAACTGCTGCTGGAAAGTTATTTAAAATATGCCATTATCGAGTGGTTTTCACGTGAGCATTACAATTACCAGAACGGTTGGGCCAAAATTGTTCTTTCCTCTAGTTTTAAAAACAGAAAAGAAGAAAGTTTAGCATGTACAAAGTATGGATTGAGAATTTGGATTTTCGACCATTTTTGACAGGCGCGCGGCTTAGCAAAAACGGCAAAATTGGGTCAAATTTCTTTTTCGAGGAAACAGCAAAACAACACCTTTCCTGCTCTGCAAATACATCCTAAAGCACAGCGAACACATTAGAAAATGTGTAGGTGTTGTTCCAAGACTAACCCTAACCCCACCTCGGACACTTTGGAATATACTTCCAAATCCCAGCTTTGAAAACTATGTTCAAAAAAGTCCAGAAATGCCTCCCAATTAGTCAGAATCATGTCAATTACCAGTTCACAGTTATTGTTGAATGCATCTAGAGTGAAAGGGTTTCAATTCTGTGGCATTGCTTTTTTTTAAAAAGTGCTGCTGGAAAGTTATTTAAAATATGCCATTATCGAGTGGTTTTCACGTGAGCATTACAATTCCCAGAACGGTTGGGCCAAAATTGTTCTTTCCTCTAGTTTTAAAAACAGAAAAGAAGAAAGTTTAGCATGTACAAAGTATGGATTGAAACTTTGGATTTTCGACCATTTTTGACAGGCGCGCGGCTTAGCAAAAATGGCAAAATTGGGTCAAGTTTGTTTTTCGAGGAAACAGCAAAAGAACACCTTTCCTGCTCTGCAAATACATCCTAAAGCACAGTGAATGCTTTAGAAAATGTATAGGTGTTGTTCCAACACTAACCCTAACCCTACCTTGGACACTTTTGGAAAATACTTCCAAATCCCAGCTTTAAAAACGATGTTCAAAATAGTCCACAAATGCCTCCCAAATAGTCAGAATCATGTCAATTACTAGTTCACAGTTATTGTTGAATGCATCTAGAGTGAAAGGGTTTCAATTCTGTGGCATTGCTTTTTTTAAAAAACTGCTGCTGGAAAGTTATTTAAAATATGCCATTATCGAGTGGTTTTCATGTGAGCATTACAATTACCAGTACGGTTGGGCCAAAATTGTTCTTTCCTCTAGTTTTAAAAACAGAAAAGAAGAAAGTTTAGCATGTACAAAGTATCGATTGAGACTTTGGATTTTCGACCATTTTTGACAGGCGCGCGGCTTAGCAAAAACGGCAAAATTGGGTCAAATTTCTTTTTCGAGGAAACAGCAAAACAACACCTTTCCTGCTCTGCAAATACATCCTAAAGCACAGCGAACACATTAGAAAATGTGTAGGTGTTGTTCCAAGACTAACCCTAACCCCACCTCAGACACTTTGGAATATACTTCCAAATCCCAGCTTTAAAAACTATGTTCATAAAAGTCCACAAATGCCTCCCAATTAGTCAGAATCATGTCAATTACCAGTTCATAGTTATTGTTGAATGCATCTAGAGTGAAAGGGTTTCAATTCTGTGGCATTGCTTTTTTTTAAAAACTGCTGCTGGAAAGTTAGTTAAAATATGCCATTATCGAGTGGTTTTCACGTGAGCATTACAATTCCCAGAACGGTTGGGCCAAAATTGTTCTTTCCTCTAGTTTTAAAAACAGAAAAGAAGAAAGTTTTCCATGTACAAAGTATGGATTGAGACTTTGGATTTTCGACCATTTTTGACAGGCGCGCGGCTTAGCAAAAATGGCAAAATTGGGTCAAATTTGTTTTTCGAGGAAACAGCAAAACAACACCTTTCCTGCTCTGCAAATACATCCTAAAGCACAGCGAATGCTTTAGAAAATGTGTAGGGGTTGTTCCAACACTAACCCTAACCCTACCTTGGACACTTTTGGAAAATACTTCCAAATCCCAGCTTTAAAAACGATGTTCAAAAAAGTCCACAAATGCCTCCCAATTAGTCAGAATCATGTCAATTACCAGTTCACAGTTATTGTTGAATGCATCTAGAGTGAAAGGGTTTCAATTCTGTGGCATTGCTTTTTTTAAAAAGTGCTGCTGGAAAGTTATTTAAAATATGCCATTATCGAGTGGTTTTCACGTGAGCATTACAATTACCAGAACGGTTGGGCCAAAATTGTTCTTTCCTCTAGTTTTAAAAACAGAAAAGAAGAAAGTTTTCCATGTACAAAGTATGGATTGAGACTTTGGATTTTCGACCATTTTTGACAGGCGCGCGGCTTAGCAAAAACGGCAAAATTGGGTCAAATTTGTTTTTCGAGGAAACAGCAAAACAACACCTTTCCTGCTCTGCAAATACATCCTAAAGCACAGCGAATGCTTTAGAAAATGTGTAGGTGTTGTTCCAACACTAACCCTAACCCTACCTTGGACACTTTTGGAAAATACTTCCAAATCCCAGCTTTAAAAACGATGTTCAAAAAAGTCCACAAATGCCTCCCAATTAGTCAGAATCATGTCAATTACCACTTTACAGTTATTGTTGAATGCATCTAGAGTGAAAGGGTTTCAATTCTGTGGCATTGCTTTTTTTAAAAAACTGCTGCTGGAAAGTTATTTAAAATATGCCATTATCGAGTGGTTTTCACGTGAGCATTACAATTACCAGAACGGTTGGGCCAAAATTGTTCTTTCCTCTAGTTTTAAAAACAGAAAAGAAGAAAGTTTTCCATGTACAAAGTATGGATTGAGAATTTGGATTTTCGACCATTTTTGACAGGCACGCGGCTTAGCAAAAACGGCAAAATTGGGTCAAATTTGTTTTTCGAGGAAACAGCAAAACAACACCATTCCTGCTCTGCAAATACATCCTAAAGCACAGCGAATGCTTTAGAAAATGTGTAGGTGTTGTTCCAACACTAACCCTAACCCTACCTTGGACACTTTTGGAAAATACTTCCAAATCCCAGCTTTAAAAACGATGTTCAAAAAGTCCACAAATGCCTCCCAATTAGTCAGAATCATGTCAATTACCAGTTTACAGTTATTGTTGAATGCATCTAGAGTGAAAGGGTTTCAATTCTGTGGCATTGCTTTTTTTTAAAAACTGCTGCTGGAAAGTTATTTAAAATATGCCATTATCGAGTGGTTTTCACGTGAGCATTACAATTACCAGAATGGTTGGGCCAAAATTGTTCTTTCCTCTAGTTTTAAAAACAGAAAAGAAGAAAGTTTAGCATGTACAAAGTATGGATTGAGACTTTGGATTTTCGACCATTTTTGACAGGCGCGCGGCTTCGCAAAAATGGCAAAATTGGGTCAAATTTGTTTTTCAATAAAACAGCAAAACAACACCTTTCCTGCTATGCAAATACATCCTAAAGCACAGCGAACGCATTAGAAAATGTGTAGGTGTTGTTCCAAGACTAACCCTAACCCTACCTCGGACACTTTGGAATATACTTCCAAATCACAGCTTTAAAAACTATGTTCATAAAAGTCCACAAATGCCTCCCAATTAGTCAGAATCATGTCAATTACCAGTTCATAGTTATTGTTGAATGCATCTAGAGTGAAAGGGTTTCAATTCTGTGGCATTGCTTTTTTTTAAAAACTGCTGCTGGAAAGTTAGTTAAAATATGCCATTATCGAGTGGTTTTCACGTGAGCATTACAATTACCAGAACGGTTGGGCCAAAATTGTTCTTTCCTCTAGTTTTAAAAACAGAAAAGAAGAAAGTTTTCCATGTACAAAGTATGGATTGAGACTTTGGATTTTCGACCATTTTTGACAGGCGCGCGGCTTAGCAAAAATGGCAAAATTGGGTCAAATTTGTTTTTCGAGGAAACAGCAAAACAACACCTTTCCTGCTCTGCAAATACATCCTAAAGCACAGCGAATGCTTTAGAAAATGTGTAGGGGTTGTTCCAACACTAACCCTAACCCTACCTCGGACACTTTTGGAAAATACTTCCAAATCCCAGCTTTAAAAACGATGTTCAAAAAAGTCCACAAATGCCTCCCAATTAGTCAGAATCATGTCAATTACCAGTTCACAGTTATTGTTGAATGCATCTAGAGTGAAAGGGTTTCAATTCTGTGGCATTGCTTTTTTTAAAAAACTGCAGCTGGAAAGTTATTTAAAATATGCCATTATCGAGTGGTTTTCACGTGAGCATTACAATTACCAGAACGGTTGGGCCAAAATTGTTCTTTCCTCTAGTTTTAAAAACAGAAAAGAAGAAAGTTTAGCATGTACAAAGTATGGATTGAGAATTTGGATTTTCGACCATTTTTGACAGGCGCGCGGCTTAGCAAAAACGGCAAAATTGGGTCAAATTTCTTTTTCGAGGAAACAGCAAAACAACACCTTTCCTGCTCTGCAAATACATCCTAAAGCACAGCGAACACATTAGAAAATGTGTAGGTGTTGTTCCAAGACTAACCCTAACCCCACCTCGGACACTTTGGAATATACTTCCAAATCCCAGCTTTGAATACTATGTTCAAAAAAGTCCAGAAATGCCTCCCAATTAGTCAGAATCATGTCAATTACCAGTTCATAGTTATTGTTGAATGCATCTAGAGTGAAAGGGTTTCAATTCTGTGGCATTGCTTTTTTTTAAAAAGTGCTGCTGGAAAGTTATTTTAAATATGCCATTATCGAGTGGTTTTCACGTGAGCATTACAATTCCCAGAACGGTTGGGCCAAAATTGTTCTTTCCTCTAGTTTTAAAAACAGAAAAGAAGAAAGTTTAGCATGTACAAAGTATGGATTGAAACTTTGGATTTTCGACCATTTTTGACAGGCGCGCGGCTTAGCAAAAATGGCAAAATTGGGTCAAGTTTGTTTTTCGAGGAAACAGCAAAAGAACACCTTTCCTGCTCTGCAAATACATCCTAAAGCACAGTGAATGCTTTAGAAAATGTATAGGTGTTGTTCCAACACTAACCCTAACCCTACCTTGGACACTTTTGGAAAATACTTCCAAATCCCAGCTTTAAAAACGATGTTCAAAATAGTCCACAAATGCCTCCCAAATAGTCAGAATCATGTCAATTACTAGTTCACAGTTATTGTTGAATGCATCTAGAGTGAAAGGGTTTCAATTCTGTGGCATTGCTTTTTTTAAAAAACTGCTGCTGGAAAGTTATTTAAAATATGCCATTATCGAGTGGTTTTCATGTGAGCATTACAATTACCAGTACGGTTGGGCCAAAATTGTTCTTTCCTCTAGTTTTAAAAACAGAAAAGAAGAAAGTTTAGCATGTACAAAGTATCGATTGAGACTTTGGATTTTCGACCATTTTTGACAGGCGCGCGGCTTAGCAAAAACGGCAAAATTGGGTCAAATTTCTTTTTCGAGGAAACAGCAAAACAACACCTTTCCTGCTCTGCAAATACATCCTAAAGCACAGCGAACACATTAGAAAATGTGTAGGTGTTGTTCCAAGACTAACCCTAACCCCACCTCGGACACTTTGGAATATACTTCCAAATCCCAGCTTTAAAAACTATGTTCATAAAAGTCCACAAATGCCTCCCAATTAGTCAGAATCATGTCAATTACCAGTTCATAGTTATTGTTGAATGCATCTAGAGTGAAAGGGTTTCAATTCTGTGGCATTGCTTTTTTTTAAAAACTGCTGCTGGAAAGTTAGTTAAAATATGCCATTATCGAGTGGTTTTCACGTGAGCATTACAATTACCAGAACGGTTGGGCCAAAATTGTTCTTTCCTCTAGTTTTAAAAACAGAAAAGAAGAAAGTTTTCCATGTACAAAGTATGGATTGAGACTTTGGATTTTCGACCATTTTTGACAGGTGCGCGGCTTAGCAAAAATGGCAAAATTGGGTCAAATTTGTTTTTCGAGGAAACAGCAAAACAACACCTTTCCTGCTCTGCAAATACATCCTAAAGCACAGCGAATGCTTTAGAAAATGTGTAGGGGTTGTTCCAACACTAACCCTAACCCTACCTCGGACACTTTTGGAAAATACTTCCAAATCCCAGCTTTAAAAACGATGTTCAAAAAAGTCCACAAATGCCTCCCAATTAGTCAGAATCATGTCAATTACCAGTTCACAGTTATTGTTGAATGCATCTAGAGTGAAAGGGTTTCAATTCTGTGGCATTGCTTTTTTTAAAAAACTGCAGCTGGAAAGTTATTTAAAATATGCCATTATCGAGTGGTTTTCACGTGAGCATTACAATTACCAGAACGGTTGGGCCAAAATTGTTCTTTCCTCTAGTTTTAAAAACAGAAAAGAAGAAAGTTTAGCATGTACAAAGTATGGATTGAGAATTTGGATTTTCGACCATTTTTGACAGGCGCGCGGCTTAGCAAAAACGGCAAAATTGGGTCAAATTTCTTTTTCGAGGAAACAGCAAAACAACACCTTTCCTGCTCTGCAAATACATCCTAAAGCACAGCGAACACATTAGAAAATGTGTAGGTGTTGTTCCAAGACTAACCCTAACCCCACCTCGGACACTTTGGAATATACTTCCAAATCCCAGCTTTGAAAACTATGTTCAAAAAAGTCCAGAAATGCCTCCCAATTAGTCAGAATCATGTCAATTACCAGTTCATAGTTATTGTTGAATGCATCTAGAGTGAAAGGGTTTCAATTCTGTGGCATTGCTTTTTTTTAAAAAGTGCTGCTGGAAAGTTATTTAAAATATGCCATTATCGAGTGGTTTTCACGTGAGCATTACAATTCCCAGAACGGTTGGGCCAAAATTGTTCTTTCCTCTAGTTTTAAAAACAGAAAAGAAGAAAGTTTAGCATGTACAAAGTATGGATTGAAACTTTGGATTTTCGACCATTTTTGACAGGCGCGCGGCTTAGCAAAAATGGCAAAATTGGGTCAAGTTTGTTTTTCGAGGAAACAGCAAAAGAACACCTTTCCTGTTCTGCAAATACATCCTAAAGCACAGTGAATGCTTTAGAAAATGTATAGGTGTTGTTCCAACACTAACCCTAACCCTACCTTGGACACTTTTGGAAAATACTTCCAAATCCCAGCTTTAAAAACGATGTTCAAAATAGTCCACAAATGCCTCCCAAATAGTCAGAATCATGTCAATTACTAGTTCACAGTTATTGTTGAATGCATCTAGAGTGAAAGGGTTTCAATTCTGTGGCATTGCTTTTTTTAAAAAACTGCTGCTGGAAAGTTATTTAAAATATGCCATTATCGAGTGGTTTTCATGTGAGCATTACAATTACCAGTACGGTTGGGCCAAAATTGTTCTTTCCTCTAGTTTTAAAAACAGAAAAGAAGAAAGTTTAGCATGTACAAAGTATCGATTGAGACTTTGGATTTTCGACCATTTTTGACAGGCGCGCGGCTTAGCAAAAACGGCAAAATTGGGTCAAATTTCTTTTTCGAGGAAACAGCAAAACAACACCTTTCCTGCTCTGCAAATACATCCTAAAGCACAGCGAACACATTAGAAAATGTGTAGGTGTTGTTCCAAGACTAACCCTAACCCCACCTCGGACACTTTGGAATATACTTCCAAATCCCAGCTTTAAAAACTATGTTCAAAAAAGTCCAGAAATGCCTCCCAATTAGTCAGAATCATGTCAATTACCAGTTCATAGTTATTGTTGAATGCATCTAGAGTGAAAGGGTTTCAATTCTGTGGCATTGCTTCTTTTAAAAAACTGCTGCTGGAAAGTTATTTAAAATATGCCATTATCGAGTGGTTTTCACGTGAGCATTACAATTACCAGAACGGTTGGGCCAAAATTGTTCTTTCCTCTAGTTTTAAAAACAGAAAAGAAGAAAGTTTAGCATGTACAAAGTATGGATTGAGACTTTGGATTTTCGACCATTTTTGACAGGCGCGCGGCTTAGCAACAATGGCAAAATTGGGTCAAATTTGTTTTTCGAGGAAACAGCAAAACAACACCTTTCCTGCTCTGCAAATACATCCTAAAGCACAGCGAATGCTTTAGAAAATGTGTAGGGGTTGTTCCAACACTAACCCTAACCCTACCTCGGACACTGTTGGAAAATACTTCCAAATCCCAGCTTTAAAAACGATGTTCAAAAAAGTCCACAAATCCCTCCCAATTAGTCAGAATCATGTCAATTACTAGTTCACAGTTATTGTTGAATGCATCTAGAGTGAAAGGGTTTCAAGTCTGTGGCATTGCTTTTTTTAAAAAACTGCTGCTGGAAAGTTATTTAAAATATGCCATTATCGAGTGGTTTTCACGTGAGCATTACAATTACCAGAACGGTTGGGCCAAAATTGTTCTTTCCTCTAGTTTTAAAAACAGAAAAGAAGAAAGTTTTCCATGTACAAAGTATGGATTGAGAATTTGGATTTTCGACCATTTTTGACAGGCACGCGGCTTAGCAAAAACGGCAAAATTGGGTCAAATTTGTTTTTCGAGGAAACAGCAAAACAACACCATTCCTTCTCTGCAAATACATCCTAAAGCACAGCGAATGCTTTAGAAAATGTGTAGGTGTTGTTCCAACACTAACCCTAACCCTACCTTGGACACTTTTGGAAAATACTTCCAAATCCCAGCTTTAAAAACTATGTTCAAAAAAGTCCACTAATGCCTCCCAATTAGTCAGAATCATGTCAATTACCAGTTCACAGTTATTGTTGAATCCATCTAGAGTGAAAGTGTTTCAATTCTGTGGCATTGCTTTTTTTAAAAAACTGCTGCTGGAAAGTTATTTAAAATATGCCATTATCGAGTGGTTTTCATGTGAGCATTACAATTACCAGAACGGTTGGGCCAAAATTGTTCTTTCCTCTAGTTTTAAAAACAGAAAAGAAGAAAGTTTAGCATGTACAAAGTATGGATTGAGAATTTGGATTTTCGAACATTTTTGACAGGCGCGCGGCTTTGCAAAAACGGCAAAATTGGGTCAAATTTGTTTTTTGAGGAAACAGCAAAACAACACCTTTTCTGCTCTGCAAATACATCCTAAAGCATAGCGAACGCATTAGAAAATGTGTAGGTGTTGTTCCAACACTAACCCTAACCCTACCTCGGACACTTTTGGAATATACTTCCAAATCCCAGCTTTAAAAACAATGTTCAAAAAAGTCCACAAATGCCCCCCAATTAGTCAGAATCATGTCAATTACCAGTTCACAGTTATTGTTGAATGCATCTAGAGTGAAAGGGTTTCAATTCTGTGGCATTGCTTTTTTTAAAAAACTGCTGCTGGAAAGTTATTTAAAATATGCCATTATCAAGAGGTTTTCACGTGAGCATTACAATTACCAGAACGGTTGGGCCAAAATTGTTCTTTCCTCTAGTTTTAAAAACAGAAACGAAGAAAGTTTAGCATATCCAAAGTATGGATTGAGAATTTGGATTTTCGACCATTTTTGACAGGCGCACGGCTTAGCAAAAACGGCAAAATTGGGTCAATTTGTTTTTCGAGGAAACAGCAAAACAACACCTTTCCTGCTCTGCTAATACATCCTAAAGCACAGCGAACGCATTCGAAAATGAGTAGGTGTTGTTCCAACATTAACCCTAACCCTACCTCGGACACTTTTGGAATATACTTCCAAATCCCTGCTTTAAAAACTATGATCAAAAAAGTCCACAAATGCCTCCCAATTAGTTAGAATTATGTCAATTACCAGTTTACAGTTATTGTTGAATGCATCTAGAGTGAAAGGGTTTCAATTCTGTGGCATTGCTTTTTTTTAAAAACTGCTGCTGGAAAGTTATTTAAAATATGCCATTATCAAGTGGTTTTCACATGAGCATTACAATTACCAGAATGGTGGGCCAAAATTGTTCTTTCCTCTAGTTTTGAAAACAGAAAAGAAGAAAGGTTACCATGTACAAAGTATGGATTGAGAATTTGGATATTCAACAATTTTTGACAGGAGCGCGGCTTAGCCAAAACGGCAAAATTGGGTCAAATTTGTTTTTCGAGGAAACAGCAAAACATCACCTTTCCTGCTCTGCAAATACATCCTAAGGCACAGCGAGCGCATTAGAAAATGTGTAGGTGTTGTTCCAACACTAACCCCAACCCTACCTCGGACACTTTTAGAATATACTTCCAAATCCCTGCTTTAAAAACTTTAACTTTTGATTTTCTTGCACAGTTCATTTTTACTCCTCATCAGACATTACTGTTATTTATCTCACTGTAACTTATTGTATTACTGGTGTATGTTTAGGATGGTTTGTGAATGTTATTGGCTTTATGTTCTATATCTGTATAGTATGTTCTTAATTGGATGAGCTCACTTAGCCAAATTCCATTCAACTAGTTGATATGGAAATAAAGTATCAAACTTGAACTTTTAATTTACTGTATAGTTTTTTCATCAACAAATCTGTAGGAAGAGAGGTACTGTACATAACTGCAGTTTATGTTGCACTTAGGAGGAGGAACTGGGTCTATAATGTTAACAGAAGAACAATAAAAAATAAAGCATTTTCTTTTATAAGCAGATTTGTATAGGTTCTTTCTCTCCATCACAATTATCTGTTTTGATTTTATTTACATTTCATGTTTTGTAGTTTCAAAGTAGACATCTGTTAAGACTTCCGCACTTCAGCTTACTTTTAAAGTTCCACAATTTAATCTGTATGTCATCAGAGTGATGATCAAATTAAACGCCCGCAATCACTGGATTCCTTTGTGATATTCCAAAGATTTTGATAACAGCTGAGCATAGGGTTACATTTTGACTGGAATAATCAATGCTAAACTTGAGAGTTGTTCATACAATAAGTATATAAAAATAAGTGCTTATATATATCTTGTCTGTTTTTTATTAATATTGACAACATTGAAAGTAAAAAAAAATTAGGAGGCATAATATTGAATTTCTTTCACACTTTCTGCAGTCCATCACTGGCAACAACTCTGTGTTCCAAATCGTCCTGCATGCTATGTTCTCAATACATTTTTCTCACACCATGATTAGCTTTCACTTCCATTAGAAGCCCACTCATCATCTGTAATTTCAAGAAATGATATGACTTCTGGTATTTTCAAAAACAGAGCTCTAAAGCTCTGGCATTAAAAAATGAGATCTTTCAGATGGCTTTATGCATGAAAACTTAAAAAGGGTATATAACAAATCAACATACAGCTCTCACGTTCACGTTTTTTAGCAACATGTCTCTTAATTATTGTTTAATATGTATGTATACACTTCACTTAAACAAGGAAGCAGTTGACTGGAATGACATCCAAGAGTAGAAGGACTATATTTGTTTGGGAGATCTGTGATAGAGTAACCTGTTATTTTGAATTGGTAGTATTGAACATATTAAAGGTAAAATCTTTATGTTTGACAGCTGAGAATGAATGAGTAAAACTGGGAAATATAATAGCACACACTCAGGGGATACAATGATAAATACTATAAGGCTTCCCAACCTTTTCACCCAATGATATTAGATTACCTCCCCTTCCATAATCCTCCAATGATTTAACCTACTTTCCTTTTCTTTGTTCTCTTTTGATGTGTAAAATGTAAAGCAAAGTTTTCTCATTGAAAAATACGAATACTTAAAAAACATAACAGATTTCAAAGAAACTCTTGTTCTAGATGTTGCTTGTATAATTGGTTTAATTGTATTAATCACATAATCTCTGTTTCCTAATAAATTACCTCAGAATAATTGAAATTAAGAATTTATCTGGTTTTGTTACATAATGTTATCTAAAAGGTTATAAGTTGTTTCACAGAATACAGTCTATACTACAACATCATATTACAGTTAATCACAGTAAATGAAAGAAACCTGAAAGGATAAATGTGGTACACTTATATCTTTCCTTTTAATAATATCTAACTTTTAGTTTAAATCTGTTGAGTTTTACAGATTGCAAAAATTCTGCAAAATTTGGTATTTGAATGCTTTGAAATGTACAGTACCTTGCAAATGTATTCACTTTCTTCCAGTGATGTCCTAGTTTGTTGAATTACAAATAATGTATTCAGTACATTAATAATGCATAATATTAATAATTCTGTAATGTATTATGGTTATTTTTTAAGCATAACCTGAATACTTAAACCAAACACATTTATGGGTGAAAGAAGTTAAGTCTCCATAAAAACTCAAAAACTAAAATATTGTAACACATACAGCCACCATTGTGGGTTGTTAGAGCCGGCTTACCAGAGCAGTGACGTCACCGTCCTTCCCTGTGAATAGCAGGGACCACAGCTGCCGGGTTGACGGGAGATTTCCCTTTGGCTCAAGAGGCTGGGTCCCTGGTGAGTGACGGTGGAGAACTGGGTTTGAGTCCCCGACGCTGGGGGGCCGCCCCGAGGTGGCAGAGGTGAGGGCGCATACCGACGTAAACCCGAGAGCGCTACATTGGTGTCAGCAGTGGAATGGGATAGCCCTTCGACGAGGACGGCGAATTAAGCGTGGGAGAGTGTAAGGCATACGGCCACCATTGCAGGTTGTTCAAGCCAGCTTACCAGCGCGGTGACGTCACCGCCCTTCTCTATGAATAGCAGGGACCGCAGCTGCTGGGCTGACGGGAGATTTCCCTTCGGCTCAAGTGGTTGGGTCCCTGTTGAGTAACGCCAGAGGCCTAGGTTCGAGTCTCTGATGGTGGGGGGCTGACCTGAGGTGGCAGAGGCGAGGGCGCATGAACCACGTGAACCTCATAGCGTTACAATATGGTGATCACTTAAATATTCACCTGCCTCAGTGTGGTGGAAGCACCTTTGGCAGGAGGTGTTTTTTAGATAAGTCAGCTGATAGCTTTGCACATTGGGAATGTACAATGTTTGCCCTTTTTCTTTGCTCAAGCACTGGCTTGGAAAGGTCACTGATGCACAGCAATTTTCAAGTCTTGCTTCAGATTTTTTATAAGATCGAAACCAGGACTTTGAACAGTGAGCTCGCAAAACGTTTGCTTCTTTTTGTGGTTAAATCACTGCACTGTGGTGTAATCCTTGCACACTGGGTCATTGCCCTGCTGTTGAATTGTCATCAAAGTTCTACTCTCCAAAGTTTGTGTTTCCAGATCTCTCTGGTCTCAGTGATGTGCAGCTCTGGGTGTTCCTTGTATGTTGTTTGAAGGCTCTGCAACTCAGTAGGCTTTTCGTCCAGCAAGTGGGATCCTTCATACATCCTTGAATCACACTCCTAGTTTCTCCTCAGTAGCATAATATTACAATATATATCCATTCAATTTCCATTTGCTTTACTTGCATCTAATTGATTCTAGCTTCTGGTTAATGGGGAAAACTGGTACATTTGACTACCACTCCTCTTTCTGGTTTAGCTTACTTTTTTATCTGTATTATTGCTTATTCTCTGCAATTGGGATACCACTGCTCTCTACCTCTCTGTTGTACTTTGGTGCTGTTTCAAGGTTTTCTTCAAACTGCTCACAATCCTCTGATCTTGGATTTTACCCATTTTTGTAATTTTGTCTCAGATTTCACCATAATTCTAGTAAGGTGTGCAATCACTGAAACGTGCATTAATTTCAAATTTAACTTTGAGTACTGCCATGATATTTATCCGAACAAGCTTAATTTTGCCTTTTTTGCAAAAATTTTAGAACATGCTTTGCAAGTGCAATACAATTTAACAGTCACCTCATCGCAAATTACCTCTTTGAACCCTTCCAATTAAGTTTCAGACAATTACATGGAATAGAAACCACTCTTGTTAAAATTACTAACAATCTTCCAATGGCAGCTGATTCCATTGTATTCTAATTCTCTTAGACATACAGTAAGTGCTGCTTTACACACTGTAAAGAATGACATTTTACTCTACCATGTTGTAACCTTGTTTGGGGTTTCTGACATTGCTCTTAAAAGGTTCAACTTTTATCTTCTTTATTGTTTTTCTTTGGGATTTTAGTTCTGAAGTTGGTTTGTTGAATTTTGTATTCCCATGGCTCACTACTGGGCCTCCTGCTATTCAGGATCTACTTGTTCCCAGTTGGTCTGACATTAAAATAACAAGGTCTAAGATATCATTTTCTATGTCCATACTAAACCTGACATTGAAGCAGCTGTCTCTGCACTTCAGAATTACCCCTCTTTTATAAAAACCTGCGTGACTCAGACGTTCTCTCACAGCAAGAAGACTGAGGTTATGCTACTCTGAACCTCCTGTCACCTAAATAAAGCCAATGCAGTAACCATATCTGTGAATGGCACTGTGCTATAATTTCAATCTAATTTGAAGAATTTAGGGGTGATATTCCATCTAGTCCATCACATGCCAGTCCATTGCAAGGCACACACAGACACAAACATGCAAACACTCACACCAAGGCCAATTTTCCCAAAAGCCGATTATCATACCTGTGCAGTATGTTTTGGGACTGTAGGAGGAAAGCATAACACCCACAGCTAATCCATGTAAACATTCAAACATTCAAATTTCACATAGACAGCACCCAGGAATTGAATCTAGGACCCAAGCAGTGTGAGGCAGCAATGATAACCACTGCGCCACTGTGCCACCCCCCATTGTAATATCTATTTAATAAAATGTTTAAATGATTATTTCTTTTGATGTTCATCATATTTTTCCAGGACAAATACTTTTTAGCATTGAACACTAATTATCAAGAATAGATTTGAATAATCAAAATCTCAATCTTCAAAAAAGTTCTAGCAATAATTTACAAAAGCATTATGTTGAGAGAAACAAAAGTAATGCAGCATTCTACATTTAGTCTTTTTAGGAAAAAGCAAGAGATATTTATACAAATCCATCTAATTTTTCAATACAAAACAAGCAAGGACGCACTGTATTTAAATGGCAGTGAATAAAGGGATTATGTTTATTAGAGACAATGTTCTTAAGCATCATTTAATCCATTTTAAAATTTAATACTAATGGCTGTAGTCATCATCTAGCTGAAATGTTATCCTGCTGCATGGAACTGTGACAAAGGATGAACATAAAGCTCTGTTGCAGCTGCGATGCTCAGCTTGAAACTAATCCCAGCAGAGCAAGACAATTTCGCAGAACAGAAGGCATACTCTAAATTGGGCATGATTAATGAGTGGGCCATAAAATGGATGGTCTTAATTAAATAACAGTGGTTAATTAGTATGTGATTTATGCTGATAATGGCACTTAGAGTTGTCAGGAAAACCTTCCATGGAGAAACTTAAATGCAACTGAAAGTGCATGTCTCCCAGGGTGGCAACATGATTGTGGTTTAGTCCAAACAGCCCTAATCTGATGGTTAAATTAAAATGCAAATGTCCCAGATGTGGTATAAATTAACATGTGTGGAATATATTATGTATTATATATAATAAACAGTCTTCATAGTGTTACAAGGACTAAATTCCACTGAGAGATTCTCACATGTAATAGAGCTTCAGAGCTCTGCTCGAGTGTTTTGGAAATACCATGCAACCATGCAACAGTATTCCTGCTTTCAAATTTCCTTAAGACCATTTCGTTTTCATTTCCCATGAATATTTAAAATTAAAGTACTTAAATTACAAGTGCCGTGGTTCCTTTTAATTGTTCGTTTAGAGACTTTGAGATTTGAGTAAAAATAGAAGACAGTGTGAATGGTGGGCAAAGCAAAGGAGAAAGAAGGGAATATTGATATTTAACTAATGCGTTGTTCAACCAACTGATTACCCAACCAGTTTGTGAAGGCGTTAACACAGGGTAATGTTTCCATATTGTGCACTATTTAGTATTTTTCTCCAACAAACATAATAAAGTTAGTGGAAATAAAAAGAGACTGAGTACGGTAACTACAATGCTATTACGTCAAATCTTTTTTTTTCTCCCACTATAAAGGAGGTACAGCAATAACATCGGTCTGCAATATGAGGGAAATGGCCTTTGAAAGAATGACACGGGCTCTGGGAGTAGTGAGGTGAGATAAAACCATTACAAAAGGGGTCAATACACAGTGGAGGTTCAAAGACACACAAAGGAGCTGTTCTGAAAAGAAAATCATGCTAAAGGTAAGAATTTCAGCCTCTACTAATCAATCAAGAAAAAAGCTATAAGAAAGAAAACAATGATTCTGACATTCTAATGGAACAAATATTGAGAAATTGGTGAGAATAAACTGGAGCACCTGGCAAAAGCCCACACAAATATTTGAAGAACATAGTCCACTCCAGATCTGAGCACAGGACCCATGAACTTTGAGACAGCACCACCATTGAACAGTAAAGTTCATACAGTATATATATTTAACTAAAAATTACCAAAAAGGACACAAAGTGTAAAATTGCAATAAATTTAATTAATAATTTCAAGACTTGTTTCTTGACGCATTAATCATGAGTCAACTATTGTACAGTACATCAGCAATTTTCTCATATTGTGTATATTAAAATACATTTTCTCTTTGAAGCAATTCACAAATTAAAGATCTGAATTCACTGTTGCTTTTCAATTATAAGCTACAAAGACAGGACATACACAATATAATGTGTTTTCTGGCTGATCAAAGGGTATTCTTTGTTGTTAAACAATAGGAAACTAAAAAATGTTTATTTAAATTAATTTAACTGAGCAATAGATAGAAGAGGATTTTTAAATTCTAAAGTAAGGATTGGAAGAAAATCTGACATGGCTATATGATATTTATTTACTTATTGGGTTCATATTTTTATCCAAAGAATACTTGAGTATCCATTTATTCAGGTGAGTATGCCATAGCAGGAATCTGTGGAAAGTACCAATCACAGAGATAGCAGTGTCTTGCCTGGGGTTAAATCTACAGCCTTACAGTTATAAATTCAGAGCCCTAAGGAAATGTAACAGATTTCTGCTTTTACCTGAAATATATTTCAGTAACTATAGACCTATTATTTTAAATCCCTAATTTAGGAGAAAACTGTCATCTTTTACTGACAGAGCTTACAGGTGTTTTACAGCCTAATTCTTCTTGATTATAGGTTTATCAAGAGCATATCCAATTGGCAATATTAGGAGAATCACTGTCTTCAATGTTGTTTTATGACTAGTGATCTTCACAAACAAAATTGCAAAGCTTTGGTTAAAGTTTCCCCAAATGGACCCCAAAACTATCCCAAGCAGTGGAAGTCACCCTTATACAGTATATGTGATACACATTAATTTCAATCTCTGCTTTTAATGAGTCAATTAATCCCAGAAGTGTTTATCTCTCAGTAATTTGATGCCTTACAAACCCTGTTCAAAGACCAAAAATGTTCACTAGACCACAGCCTTTTCAACTCAATGAAGACAAGCAGATGTGTCCATTATTAATAATAAAATACTTCAACTTCTCTTACAACCTTAATATCCTGGTAGTGAAATAATCACTGTAACCACCACTGTATGAACCATAACAGGAATTAGCTGAAGAAATTGCTAGTCGTCCATTTGTAAACAGAATTCTGCAACAAGAGACGTTTTGTGCCAATCTCCTACATTTAATTTCTTTTGATCACTGAAATAATACAGTTGGACATTTGTCAACATTACTGAAAATCATGGGATATTCAAAGCAGCAACTACAAAATACAGGCAAGTGTTGACCTGCAGCCATATCCCCAAGTCCTAAGACTTAATGCATGTTCTGTTTGGGGAGCCATCTTTACTGCTGGTCTATGCAGATTCCTTCTCTCTTCTTCTTCCGTGACAGTTGGACATCCTTTGGCACAAAGCAGACAAAGACTGAACATGCTGCAACCCAATTCATCATTCCTATCTCCACTGTAAATCTCTTTTGGACTGCACCCGGCCAAGCACCTGATTATAATGACAATAAATTAATTGGTCACATCACAACCCTTGAAAATTCAGCTCTTCTTCTAAACAAGTACTTGTCTTTTAAGCATTTGGTTATTGACATAATTAAGAGGTACTACATAAAACAGAGTGTTTAACCCTGTTATTATTAATTTATTTTGTAATCCCTGAGTGATTGATCAGCTGTTTGTATCACATCAAATGCATTGATTTAGATGTACTTATATTTTATTATTTTAATCTGTGTAGGTCTCTGTTGTTCTGAATGATTGATTTCCAGAAGCCATATAGTGTCCCATTTCTAGTTGTTTCAGTAAATTCAAACCATCAGATCACTAGCATGCTACAGGAAATGGCATATCATTGTTTATAAACATAGACAAATTGTCTAATAACGTATTAGACTTGTTTGAAGAGGCAAATGTTAAGAATTTCATTTTCAAAAGTTTTTCAAAAAGGAACGCATGAAAGTTAAACTCTTAATTTCAAACCTAAGAACACAGATTAACATGTGCATGCGGGAAAAGTACTGAACAGAAAACAAGCCATGAAGTACAAGAACATGCACAAATTAAGATTAACATACACAGAGCAGTAATAAACACCTTCAATAGAGTCATTTTGTCTTTACCCTGGAAGATAAAAGATTAATATTAATTGAATATGAATGCTGAAGCAGTTTGCTGCATGACCTTTGCAGGAATTCTTCTGCCATTCCAATTTTTTAAAAGTAGCTTGTTTCATTCATTACCTGACTGATTCTTTTGGAATGCATCCCAGAAAGTTGCAAATACAGGTATTCACTAGACTTGATACCAGCAGCAATGTCAACACTAATTAATTGCAGCAGATGCCTTATCTACTTCCAAAACCATTTCCTTCTTTATCAACCATTTATACCTTCATGAAAAGAATCTAAAAGTAGTAAACTGTTTGCAGCCAAAGATTTCCAAATTGCTGCTTGCAAAACAAAATGAATGGAATCTGATTGCCATAAAACATTTCTGTGAATATTTTAGTCACAGTGCCACCTATCTTTCCCAACAAGTATTTTTCATACTTCAAACAACTGAAGTAATGTTTACCAAGAATGAAAACTAACTGCATCTTATACGCAGTCTTATCTTAATAAATTAGAGTATTGCAGTGACTCCAAGGCCATGGCCATTACTTTAGGGCAAAATACAGGTGTGTTCACAGTGCCTGACACACCCTTCACAGCCTGATGGGGAATTTTTTCACTCTTTACCACAACTTACACACACTCCTCCAAAAGTGGTTTTGTTATCTGGCCTACTCATCTGGGCAACTCACATGCTACATTTACTCTGAGCCCTCTGCTTGCAAACTCTCAGGCTCAGAGCCCCTACTCATACACACCTTAGTCCTTTTTACGGCTTCTTCTGAGGTCAGCTTCTTTGAGGTTAAAATCATGTCCCTGAGTCTTGCCCAAACCCAGACTCAGTGAACCTCACCACTGGTTTGGTTATGTACACTAGTCACTTTCAGGTACAACTCATATTTTGCCAAAGAAATGCAACCAAAAGAGAGAATCACCTCCCTAACACCTCATTTTGCAAAACCAAGGACCCCTCTAATGCACTCTGAACTTCCATTCACACATTACTCACATACGTCACAGCTCCCAGCACAGCTCTATTGTGACCAGCCTTGCCATCGTGACTAAGATACAATGACCTCTTTTCTCCCTCTCACTGTTTCAGTCCAGCCACTGCTGTACCACATGAGTTAGGCAGACACATAAATCTACAGACACCAGCCCTCACTCACTCTGTGCCAAGTCTGCTTTCATGCATATTAGACTGATGGGGCCGATGGACCGATGTACCAACGGCCCAACCGTTCCCCCTCACAGGAAAGTATGCAGACTACTCTTTTAGGCATGACCACAGCTGTGTATTATTAGTTTACAGACTGCCTTACAGCTGTGGCCAAAGCAATGCATGCTTCTCTAACAAGAGCCCCGCCTCCCTGATAATCACACCCCATGATATACCACATTCCAAGCAGTCTACAGCTGCATTTGGGATCCTTGTATTCATTGCCAGTTAAATTGATAACATAGACACAAAATGTGCCTCACAACTTTTAAAGATACTTAAAAAAAATTAGTGCAAGCTTTCTTTGCATTGAATTAATATACTAGAGTGCTCTTGGGTGGTTCATCAGAAATAACAAGCCCCCAAAAATGCTACAAAAATGCTGTTTGCAGCAGATCATTAATGAAATGACAATTAATGAAGCACAGTGTCATTGCAGAATATATATGTAGATTATCATTAACTGTTTTGTAATATTGTGATTCTTCATTTTACTGTTTAAATAGCACTGTGCAGATGGTTGTTCTTTTGGAAATGGTATCTAGGCAATCCATTTGCAGTGACCCTATTTTCTCAGGAATACTATCTAAGGAATACTACTATCTGTGGAAGCAAAAAACTGCATTTAAAAATGTGCAACAGTAGTGCTATTATTGAAACATATATGAGCTTTAAGGCAAAAACCATGTTAAAGAAATACAAATATAAGCATGTACTGAAAGCAAACGAGTCCTGTTTTTATCATGTTTCATTATTGGCTTTTGGACAAAAAATATTTCCAGAGTTCAATGATACTATATTGTACTGGCTTTTAGACAAAAATAAATTTTGTCCCAATCATAACCTGAGGTGTGATTTCTGGTCACAATGTTCAGACATAGATTTCCAATCTGCAAACACCCAGAAGATGTTGTGATGGATGTTACTGTCAGTGCAACAACCACAATGCGTGATGGACCGATTAAACAGGTTCAACTTATCCATTGTAAAAATGAAAATAAAAAAAAGACATTGAAATATTCCTTTCCAAGCATCCAGTTTTGCAAATGCATCATAATGCATAAATAATTATTTTAAAAAGCAGACTCCATTGTGCTCCTGCAAAGTTAATAAAATCATGAGAAACTGATCCCATACAAATATGAAAGCACTGACTCCTAGTCACTAGACCACCAGAGAATCTGTATACTGCTCACTAATAGAAGATATTTCAACAAGATAAAATGCTTATTGAAATAATGCCTATAAATCTGCAAAAATTATTTGACTGATAAGTAGGTTTTTTCAAGCATACATTTCATCAAGAGTTTTTAAGTTTTTTATTTGTCATTTTTTCAGATGTTTTGTTTTGTTTGATTTTCTAGAATTAGCAAATATTAGTTATGAGTATACAACAAACCCTTTTTAACACTGTTGTCAACCCATAGTTTTCAGTCAAGTTAATCAAATGGGTTATTCTCTGTATTAGCCAGAAGCCATATCACTCTGCAACTCACAACTGGCAACCCATTGAAGCTAAGCAGGTGTGAACCTGGTCAGTACCTGGATGGGAGACCTCCTAGGAAAAACTAAGGTTGCTGCTGGAAGAGTTGTTAGTGGGGCCAGCAGGGGGCGCTCACCCTTCAGTCCATGTGGGTCCTAATGCCCCAGTATAGTGATGGGGACACTATACTGTGAACTGGCGCCGTCCTTCGGATGAGACGTAAAACCGAGGTCCTGACTCTCTGTGGTCATTAAAAATCCCAGGGTGTTTCTCGAAAAGAGTGGGGGTGTAACCCTGGCGTCCTGGCCAGATTTCCCATTGGCCTTTACCAATTATAGCCTCCTAATAATCCCTATGAATAGGCTTCATTACTCTGCTCTCCTCCCCACTGATAGCTGATGTGTAATGAGCGCTCTGGTGCTCTATGTAGGTGGATGCTACATATGTAGGTGGTAGCATTGGTGGTGGTGGAGGGGAGTCCCCATTACCTGTAAAGCACTTTTTGTGGAATGTCCAGAAAAGCGCTATATAAGTGTAGGCAATTATTATTATTGTAAACAATTCTAAGCCACAGATTTTATCTGCTGTAACCATCAGTATGATGTGTAATTAAGTGTCTTTTTAGTTAATCTTTTTTGTATATTGTTTTATCATTTTCACAAAGTGTACAGTGGACTATTCTGATAAGTCCTCCATAATGTGGGTGTTGAAGGCTATGGGTGGATAGGTTTTTAACAATAGACTGTGTGTTATTTGTTTGTGTTTTCTATAAACAAAGACTGCTTTACTTCTTAAGTACATTGTTAGTTGGCTTGGTTTATATTCTAAGTACAAAAAGTCACAAAATGTCCAGCTCAGAAGTATTCGCAAGATTTTTAAAGGGTTTAAACAGCATTTTTGATGCTGTTATTTCAACACATGATAACCAAACATTTGTGCACATACTCGAAAGTCCAGAATATGTTGAATTTACTCTTCAACACACCAGGATGTATACTATTTCTAATTTTTCAATATGGAGAAGCATTTTTATTTTATTATTGTCCCTTCATATATGTTTTTGTTTTAATGAGAAAATTACTTCTCACAGCTAAAAGTGAGAAATGAAGCAGTTTCTGTGAAGTTTGCATTTAGAAACAAAGTACTCAGTTGAGACAGTCAAAGAATCCTTTCCTTACCCCATGTTTCCAGCCATCAGGAGGCACAAATTGTAAATGTGAGAGAAAATAAACAAGAAAAGAATTGTGCTGAAAAACATTGTCATCCAGGAGCCGTGGTCTTCTCTGAACATTTTCAGTCGCAGAAATCGACCTAGGGTACAACAAAATCCCATTTAATGTGGATAATGAGTTCAAAATGTTTGCTTAAAAACATAGTTATAGACAGTACCAACAGAAAAGAACAAATAGCCTTTTTTTACAATAAGTAGTAATGCAGCTAATATATAGGGAATAACAGTGATGAAATGTTTTTAAATACAAACCCAATCAGAAGCTATTGCTTTTTTACACAAGAGTCCCTCTTGTGCAACAAAAAATAAAAACAAATAAAACATCTTGTGGGCATTGTATGTTCAGATTTTCTTATACAAACACTTTCTAATTTAATATGGAAATCTAGAATTTCATCCAAGATAAAAAGAACATGTCTTGAACTTATTTATCAGCCCAATATTCTACCCCTGTTTTTCATTAGCGATGCTGTACTTTCTCGAAATTCCTCTTGCCACAGGCCAACCTGCGTCAGGCCAATTCTCCATGTTGATATTGCAGGAAGGGATTAGTAGTGATGTCAGTGCCTGGTGGCAATGATATAAACCATTTTTCACCTTGGAGAGGACGAATAAATATTGGAGAACTGCAGGTATCTCACAGCAAGAACAACGGTGCTGCTGCACCAGCTGGAAACTATCATTATGTGAAATCATTGGCAAAGTCCCTCGATACAATTTAGATCAGGAAATACTGTACAGTATATCATGTTTAACTACTTATTCTAAAGATGTACTTATACATTTTTCAAGATATAACATAATCTTAATGGCTTTTGGAAAACCTTAGTTTTTAGATATGAAAGTTAGAGTTGTGTCGTTCAGGGTTTTCTGTTCTATGGAAAAGGAAACATAAAACATTATTGTTGGACAAATACACTTTGGGTATAAAACATGATATTCCAGAGATATACGTCAGGTCTGGGTTGGTCTGCCTTTTAAGTTTAACTATCCCAGGCCTGCTATATATCCCTAGAACCACACAGCCCTGAATGGTTTATATTACTTACAACACTATTATCAATTTAAAAGAAAGCAGAACATTTAAATAATTTTTACAAATTTAAAATAATTAAAAACCAGTAACAATCACAGTGTTATATAGTCCCAATACACCATGGCCTTTCATTTATTATTCATTAAAATAACACATTTGGCTGTTAAATTTTGCACTGAAAGGGGAATTTCAAAAGTAAAGGATTAAGCACTAATAACTTGTGCTTAATCCTGGTTTGTGTGTTTCAAATGACATGGAGAAAGACCATTTTGATGTGAGTTTAAGAATGAAACTGAACTCCACTTTTTCTGTTTTTCAGAGTGTACATTCAGTAGCTTTGTGGACTGATTTCAGATCAATGAAATGTTACAGCAATTACTACCTTTAATTCCAAACCAACTTCTAAAAGTAGAAGTACTCCTGTACTTTTTAAAATGTGATTGTTGTAGAATTTTTAGAGAATAGTTCCTGCACAAAAATTGGTGGAAAGTAATTCATTTGTGTCAGTGATTTTGTGACTTAAGACTGGCTGATAGTAATAGAATTTAAAATGTTGTGGCACTCAGTGACTTGTAAGTGTAATTAGGCTAATTTACATAATAGTTATATGCAAATTATGGTATATGCTATGTACAGTATACACACCTTTGTTTTACCAATCAGAAGCTTTTATTTTTATATGACGTTATATATTGTATATATAACATACTTAAAACATGAATATAGCAACATTGCAATACATTTTCACCCCTTGTTTTTTAACTGATTAATCTATTTGATTATAATATTCTGAGATTATGATGTACACATATCAGTTTACATCCCATTTTACTGTATGTCCTTCTTAAAACCCTATGCATGAAATGAGAAAACAGATAACAACATAGATAACAACATATATTTAGACAGAAATTCTCCTATTTTATAGGCAATATGCATATAAACATATCCCCTGCAGATAAAGAGGGAGCTCTAGGAATGGTGCTGTTGCAAATATTTTAATCTGCAACTACTTGTCTGTTTCTGAAACAAAAACAACAGAATCAAACAGCAGATATAGTAGTGTGTGTGCCTAGCCAAACCCAATGACAGCATTACCAGACTCAGAGGAACCACCAAATGGGTTGCTTTGGCATAGCAACAACTTCAGCCTTCATCACAATCATGTCATGGAATAAGTGTTGGTCTTGTATTTGTGTGTGTAATATGTAATATGTGTAAAATGTAATATGATCATATGTGTATGTAACATGACATGTATTATATGTAATATGATAATATTTGTCTGCACTTGAAAGGGTTTCTCAAGATTTTCTGTTTCAATCTAGGACCAATGTCACACACTCAGTTTGTTGAACTGCAGACTTAATCCCATTCAGATTCCAAGGGATGAATTTGTAGATGCATACAGTAATGTCAATCACCACCAAATAATACTTGGTAACATCAGGTCTCTGTATGTGTGCACTCAAACTGATCACTTGGATCACTTATTTCAAGGATACTTTACTTGAATTCACCCATACCGCCAGCTGCTGATTATCCTTCTTATCACAAAATTGTTACAAAATTACAAATCTTGAAATTATTTCCTGTCAAAACGTGCAGACTTAAGATAATGTCATCTAATGTAATATTTATTTTGGACCTACCCGAGGTTACATTTCTAAAGTTTCAGTATGAAAGAAAGTAATCATATGAAATAAATACAGTGCCTTGCGAAAGTATTCGGCCCCCTTGAACTTTTCAACCTTTTGCCACATTTCAGGCTTCAAACATAAAGATATAAATTTTTTATTTTATGTGAAGAATCACCAACAAGTGTGACACAATTGTGAAGTGGAACGAAATCTATTGGATTTTTGAAACTTTTTTAACTAATAAAAAAATGAAAAGTGGGGCGTGCAAAATTATTCGGCCCCCTTGCGTTAATACTTTGTAGAGCCACCTTTTGCTGCGATTACAGCTGCAAGTCGCTTGGGGTATGTCTCTATCAGTTTTGCACATCGAGAGACTGAAATTCTTGCCCATTCTTCCTTGCAAAACAGCTCGAGCTCAGTGAGGTTGGATGGAGAGCGTTTGTGAACAGCAGTTTTCAGCTCTTTCCACAGATTCTCGATTGGATTCAGGTCTGGACTTTGACTTGGCCATTCAAACACCTGGATACGTTTATTTGTGAACCATTCCTTTGTAGATTTTGCTGTATGTTTGGGATCATTGTCTTGTTGGAAGATAAATCTCCGTCCCAGTTTCCGGTCTTTTGCAGACTCCAACAGGTTTTCATCCAGAATGGTCCTGTATTTGGCTGCATCCATCTTCCCCTCAATTTTAACCATCTTCCCTGTCCCTGCTGAAGAAAAGCAGGCCCAAACCATGATGCTGCCACCACCATGTTTGACAGTGGGGATGGTGTGTTGAGGGTGATGAGCTGTGTTGCTTTTAGGCCAAACATATCGTTTTGCATTGTGGCCAAAAAGTTCGATTTTGGTTTCATCTGACCAGAGCACCTTCTTCCACATGTTTGGGGTGTCTCCCAGGTGGCTTGTGGCAAACTTTAGACGAGACTTTTTATGGATATCTTTGAGAAATGGCTTTCTTCTTGCCACTCTTCCATAAAGGCCAGATTTGTGCAGTGTAAGACTGATTGTTGTCCTATGGACAGACTCTCCCACCTCAGCTGTAGTTCTCTGCAGTTCATCCAGAGTGATCATGGGCCTCTTGGCTGCATCTCTGATCAGTCTTCTCCTTGTCTGAGCTGAAAGTTTAGAGGGACGGCCAGGTCTTGGTAGATTTGCAGTGGTCTGATACTCCTTCCATTTCAAGATGATCGCTTGCACAGTGCTCCTTGGGATGTTTGAAGCTTGGGAAATCTTTTTGTATCCAAATCCGGCTTTAAACTTCTCCACAACAGTATTACGGACCTGCCTGGTGTGTTCCTTGGTCTTCATGATGCTCTCTGCGCTTTCAACAGAACCTTGAGACTATCACAGAGCAGGTGCATTTATACAGAGACTTGATTACACACAGGTGGATTCTATTTATCACCATCAGTCATTTAGGACAACATTGGATCATTCAGAGATCCTCGCTGAACTTCTGGAGTGAGTTTGCTGCACTGAAAGTAAAGGGGCCGAATAATTTTGCACGCCCCACTTTTCATTTTTTTATTAGTTAAAAAAGTTTCAAAAATCCAATAGATTTCGTTCCACTTCACAATTGTGTCCCACTTGTTGGTGATTCTTCACATAAAATAAAAAATTTATATCTTTATGTTTGAAGCCTGAAATGTGGCAAAAGGTTGAAAAGTTCAAGGGGGCCGAATACTTTCGCAAGGCACTGTATGTACAGTACAGTCAAAATACCTAGTTGGGTGCTAGTAAAACATACTACAGTGCATTGTCATAAAAAAAAACTGTTTATTTTGAGTCCCACACATAGAGGTAATCTGTTATAGTATGTCAAGAAAACCACATTGAAAGATTTCCAACAATTTGTGGCAATGTGATTTGACCGTGAGAAAGACTAGTTTCACACAATCAGCTACAGATTTACTTTCCTCTAATATATAATGTAAAATAAATAGATACAATTAATATACTGTACTTATTTATATTCTTCATCCCTGTCCCCTACTCTCTTTTTTCAACACCCACCCACACACACGAGCTGTTTTTATAATTAAAAGTTAGAAGTATCTTTTCTGAAAAATTTCTTTAATTAGCTTTTTAATACCTTCGAAACAGCCTCACTAGCAAGATTATGCTTTCTATTATGTATTTTATTACTAAATCTAAAGCATTTATAGGACATGTATAATTGTATACTATATCTTCAATCTGTGTGGTAATTGGCAGAAAGATAGCACAGTGGCGCAGTGGTTAGCACTGCTGCCTTGCAGTGCTGGGGCCTGGACCCAATTCTGGACCTGGGGTGCTGTCTCCTCCCACAATCCAAAAACATGCTGATAGGTTCATTGGCTGGAAAAACCATACATACTGTAATTTTATATGTTCTTTTAATGTTTTACTATTAGGTTCAGTTAAAAACAAAACCATTTAGAGGACCTAAATACAAACCATCAGCACATCAAACAATAAATACTTTTTAAATATACATATATTTTGTTTGTTCTCTAATGATAAGTTATTAACGTGCCTGGAGCGACAAGTGCTGGAATATTGGATGATGGGTTAAACACCACATTGTTATAATGTCCATTCTGGTGTTTCATCATGTGAAGTATCACTTTATAAACCCAGTGTATAGTTCTCACATCAAAAAATAAGGAAACATATTGAAGAGTCTATATCAATCTAAGTGTCCTGTGCTTCTGTTGAAAGACATGCCTTGAGCTGAGCTCCAGACTTTTAAGTATAAAACTGATAAAACTTTGTTCTAAACAATTCATTCATGTCATATTGCTTTAAATTATAAAGCCTTGAAAACAGGAATACGAGAGTAAACAACTGAACATGAATGAGGCCATACTGCCTCTATTTTTATTATGCAAATTGGTCACCTAAACAACACAGTTATCTGACATCCAAGTGGTAGCCACCAGCTCTCTCACATACCATAGAGTAATGACTGTAAGAGCCATAAAAGTACATGAAAAAGGGAAGTAAATTGGAAAAAAACAGAAACGTAGCTCATGGCACTGAATGCAAGAGGATGTCAAAGGGGTGATGTGGTTAAAGAAAGAAGTAATGCATCAGTAAAGAGCAGAGGAAGAAAAACAGGAAGAAAAAAAAGTCTTGGCAAAGTGACCAAAGGTTTCAATCTACATTAATCTGGACAGTTAAGCATCATCGTAGCATAATACAATCTTAGATTTTAGATATGTTATTTATAACATTTCCTTTGGGATTTCATTGGACCAGGGTTTTGAACAAAAGCACATACAGTACAATTACATTGCAAAGGTTTCTATTAATGATTATTTTTAAGTGAAGAGCTGAAGTATCAGCTTCACCAATATGGCTGGGTAGTATGTACTTTACTCCAAAAAATGGCACTCAATGGTCTGTCCAAGGGAATGAACCTACTGAGGTTGATAAAGTGAATTGTTTATTCACTTTTAAAAATAATATGTTTATGTGCAGAGACACATCATAACAAACACCTTTAGGGTGGCCTGTTACAGAAACACACCAAGTGAGACACACAGAGGGGTTAAACCAGCCCTGGTTCACGCTGAACATAAACATGAATGCTGCTGGCAGCCCTTTCAAACATATTACAGTCATACTGTAACTTGCTAAATGACTTCTTATTGTTGTTTTGTGTGTTCTTCATATGTTAAACAATATATTAATGAAAAGAATAGCTAATATCTTTCTTTCATCAAATTAAAACCATTTAGTTTTTTTAATTGACAGATATTCATTACAGCTATAATTTTGGGATCTGCACTCCACAAGTAATTTAAAAATGCATCATTTAAATTGTAAAATGTAATAGCACATGCCTGCTTTAAAGGTCATGTAATTTTAGCACCAGCAATGAGCTGCCCATCTGTCATTTTGGAAGTAAGCTAAATATCCATTGTAGCTGCTGTTGCTAATAATCACTGCAGTAAAGTATAAAGCAGAAGCAGAAGCTTAACTAAATGTATAGTTCCATTTAAATTATGGAACAGGGACTGTTCATATATACACAATTCATCATACTGTATATCATTCATATATACAGTTTGGAATTGTGCTCATTAAAATAATAATACACAACAAATTAATTGGATGATGAATCTTAACAGAGATGTATTTTTTTCTTCACAGCACCAAGAAAACATAATGTCTTCATATTACAGCATTTCAAAAGCAAATTCTGAGCAAATAAATATTGAATTAGAGGTGTGTAATGGAAGTGTATTGGAGATCCAAGCACTCAGTTCAGTATCCACAATTTCTATCATTTTATTTTTTTTCTTTCCACAATTTTTCATTCACAGCAGCTGCACCAACCTTCATTGTCCCAGAGTTATAATACTTTAAATGTGTAGGTCAGGAAAACATCCCCTTCTCCTGTGAATACTCAAATGATGCTCAGACTCTTTAAATTTATTGATGTCCAACTAGTTTACTCTAAACAAACCTTACTTTATTCTGAGAACCTTAGTGTCTTTATATATCTAGGTTCATCTTTAAACCATAAAGTAAAACTGGGACAAAAGAACATGTTTTTTAAAATATCATTACTATATTATTATTTTCAGTTTTTTTCTTTCATATGTTAAAAATGAGTCTTCAAAACTTTAATATTTGAAGCCACTTTTTAGGATCAATAGGTATGTGTTTTCAATATGGTATCTTTGTGTTCATTGCGTAATACTGTGCGGTTAAATAGCATTTGGTAGTATAATCTCATTTACATATCTCCATTTTAGTTAACATTTATTTATATTTTGTATATAAAAATGTTCAATTCAATTGTTTTGTTTTGCACATACAGTATATACTGGGATTTCCTGTCATAAACAGATATTCACACGTCAACGTACAGTAATAGAAAAATATCAAGTGTAAGGTACACTTTGAGTAAGTTTATCAATACTCAAATATAAATTCACACAATAGGTTTTTTAAAACAGTAACATCTAGTATCGTTTTTATAAAATCTAAATATTAGATCTATAACATTTTCAATAGATTGGTGGAAGTGAATTCCAATACATTTTGAGTTATGACTAAAATTGCACTGAGAAATTATTTTCCATTCTTATTTCTGTGGTGCCCAGAGTATGTTTTAGAGACTATACTGCTCATGTATGTTTATCTGTTATTATTTACCGGCATAATAGAGAACAATATTCCTGATCAGCATCTTGAATGATTGGACATTAGATGTCATTGTTGGTGAAAATAGTTCTAGAGTCTGTGAACACTAGATTGCTTCTGTTTCCGAAAGAATATTTGTGGGGAGAATTCAGCTTTATTGACTCACTCTCAGCCTTGAAGTCTTGAAGAAATGTTTATTTCTTGACTAAATGTTTAAGTCCTGACTCAGACAACTTGGAAAAGTTAGATTTCCAGTTCAGTTGGAGAAAGATGAGTAGCCAGTGAATTAACCAATGAAAATGAGTTGTATTTTCAAGGTGTGACATCACTGCTGGTGATTGATTAGGATGCGATCAGCTATAGTTCTGGTACCCAACCAGCAGATCACCCATTGGTGGAACTTCCTTTGGGTGATGAACATTGATCTTGGACCTATGGTCCTATTCTACAATCATCTGCACTTACAGAGACGCACCATGCTGCTTGGTCAAGGCAACACAAAGTTTATTAGAAATCTTTAATAACACTCAATTCTAATTTAAATATGCCTTGTCGCTACAATATGATGATATCAATGATTGATATTGACATTGGCTGTTGCACTCTGTATTTCAATTTTTTAAGCAATACATTAAGGTATGATGATGTAATATATATATATGTTTTCATTAGTAAAAACCTTAGGGCCCTTACAATATATACTCTAGATATTGACATTTACTTCATTATTATTTTATTGAATTTAGATGAACAACTCTGGGTGATATGACACGGACGTTCACTTTAATATTCCTTTATCTACAGTATTCAAAGACTTATTTCCTTAGATAAAGTTAATTCCCTTTAAAAAAGTTTCCAATGAATTGATTGAAATGACCCACAGAAGCAGTAGTATGGTTTAAACAAACCTTGTTAGAATTTATGAAAACTGGCTCCAGGCTAAACAAGGGGTTATTATGGAGGTGTATGGTTGTGCGTGTCTTTGTTGGCTGCACTTTAAAGGCAAATTCTTCCAAGCTTATTGAGCATTAAAAAGTAGTTCTAGTACGGGTCTTAATCATCTGATTAAGACCCGTACCCGATGTTTGACCCACCGCTTTGAATTACATTATATATATTTTGCATCATTTGTCTGATGACACATGATTCCTAACTCTCCTTTATAGAATATACAGTACAGTAAAAATGTGCAGCAGGGCAACATATCACGCAAAGCTTTTTCACACTTCTATAAGGTACTGTACTCTGCGTGTGATGACACTCAATTTTGTCCCCTGCTTTGATTGTATAATTCACAAAACATACTGTATTTGTTCCTTAACTGTTTCTGGCCCTTGCCATGTAAAATCACTGCCAGGTCCTGCCTGAGGCATATTAAGGAGAGACATGATCCAAACAAACCCACTGAAGAGAAAAAAAAACATTGCAGATGATAATTCTTAACCTCTTTGACATCTATATTAACCACGCTTAGCATACTAACTGCAAATAAAAATCAATGCAAACATCAAATACTTAAAGTAATTTATTGAAAGGGAAGACAAGAAGAAAGAAAATAATTCAATTTCTGCCTTCTTTAGTGTTACACTGAGGCAAGTAATTTAAAGGTATACAATCAGTCAATACTGTGTAATTAAAACTGCTGTTGCCATCTCTTTAAATAAAACTAATTTTTGCATATGTTTCCCACCACCACCACCACTGGCAGCATATTTATACATGAAATAAATCAGAAACATTATAAAATAATTTTGTGGGGTTTAACGTCATACTTAATTAACACGGTTTTGCATGTAATGTGTGGCAAGCTGCCTCTTTTTTAAAAAAAAAGAGTTGTAGGGTGTCCACAAGATAAGGTTGTATTTTTATTTATTTTATTTAATTATCTGTTATTATTTATATTTGTGTTAAAATAAGATTCTATATTCATTTGTGTAATTATATATCTCTAATTAAACTGAGATTGAAAGTACTAGGTACCCGCACTCATCTCTTCCTGTGTATAGTGTTATACTTATGGTGATATATTGTAAGTTTAAGACTTTTTTATTTTATTTGTATTATTTTATGTTCATCCTCTAATTGTATTTATTCTATTCTACTTTTTAATTCATGATCTTAATAGATCATTAAAGGTGTATTGAACTGTAAAGATTTAGTCCCTCTCCCTTTCATTTATTCACAGTAGTAAAAATTTAGCAAAGCCTATTTACACCATGTTAAACCATATGAAACATTATAAATATAAAATGATTGTTAAAGTAAAAGCCTGGAGAATTTAGCAATCTTTTCTCTCTAAGTTTATGAAACCAAGGTAAACAGCTTGTTTGTATGCTTTTCAAACAACTTGACATCATAGTTTCTATTTGTTTTGTGTTTAAACTCACCAACACCCTTCAAAACTGTTATAGTTTCACTAAGAATTTCTTTATACAGTATTTCTTATATTTCATCAGTATGGATAGCATAAATATTCTATAGTCAGTCAATGGTGTTCCTTGTTCCATATCTCTCATCACCACCCCATATTCTGATTCTGCAGCAAATAATTCAGCTGCCCACTGGGACAGTCCCTAGTCTTCATATTGTGGAATGCTGTCAGCTCTTAGAGCGAAACCAAAATAATCTATTTGCCGATATCTCCATCTAGTGGTAACAGCATAAATCCTGGTAATTGATGTGACTTAAAGCGGACAGCTACGCTATGAGCTGCACTGACCATAATACAAAAGCCTCAAGCATCTACGTCACATTAAACATTTAAAAGGGAATTGTTCACCTTTCAAGTTGAATAAATCATAAAACAATCTCCGTGTACCTTATAAGACAATTGCAATAAAACAGGCATTTGAACAGTGTTTAAAAAGTATTGGCAGGCTTTTTTTGTTGCCTTTGGGCTTCTTAAAAGCAATGGTTTAGAAAGGAAAAATATAGAAATCTTACTTCACTGCCTTGATGTGAGTGAATGTGTTTTAATAATTTAAAAGGTATTAAAATAAGGTCAGCCCATGTGCAGTTTATGGCAGGAAAAAAGGATCATGTTCAAATATAGTGTTAAATGTATTTGCACATGTACCTGCTGAGCCCTACTTATTTATGAATTTGTCAGGCTAATTTATAAATATACCGCATGCATGTTTAACTCATGTCTAACTCCTCTAGTAGTTGTCAATTGAATAACATTGCATAGGCAAATTAATATATTAAGAGCCACGTGGAATAGCCATTACTGTGTTTGTTGAGTTATGTTAATATGGGACTAGATTTTAAATGTTTTAATTTCTAAATTCATCATAAGAACACTGTTACAGTAACTATGTAATGCTTAAGAAAATGTTCTTTATAACACCTGGCCCAAAATGACGCTTTTTGGACAAAAGAATAACATTATTACACATTGTTAGGAATAGGGAGCAGCTGATTGATATTGAATTTTCTATGCATGGGTATTAATCAACAAATTACCTGAATTAATGTAATATAATGTCTGTAGTAATATTAACACAGAACACGCAGATGTGCTTTAGGTACTTGAAACACTTATGTAGTACTAATCTCCCTGGCTTAATGTTCTTCTAACAATTGTTCTTAAGAAAACAAGATATATTATCCATAGGTTGTTTAATAAAAAGGGATAATATCCAATGACTGGAGAATTACAAATATAATGTCATCCATCAGAGGATTATATCTATGGAAACCAAATCCTAGGGGATCGTCTGTGTGGATTTCAAAAATCTTGCTCTTGATTCACTAACTTGTTTGAGTTTGTTGAACAAGCAACAACAACAGCAAATACCCACAAAATGGTAGATTAAAATTTTAAGCACGCTTTTGATATACATCCTCATAGAATTTTAATTTTTGAATTGCATGTTTCATGTTCGGTAATGTGTATTTGGACTGAGAACTGGCTGAATGACAGGAAGTATAAAATAAGAAATTAATGTTAAAACCAGGGCATTATAACTAGTGAATTACCACAGGGATCTGTCTTAAGACAACTGTATTTTCTAATTTCTATCAATGATTTACAGTACATTCAAGTTTGATTAGCTGAGTATACAGATGATACAGCTGTGTGCCAGGGTATTAGGGTATTAGGTAATTAATTTATATTTATTAGTGATTGTTTCTATTTTTAAGGAAATAACTATATTCATTGGTTTGTGGTATATGAGAAAGGGATCCCACTACTTCACCATGTTCCATTGCATCTGAGATTAAGATGTATGAGGATGTTTGTGAAGCCTGCCCTTTACCTGCTTATTTAAGGAAACCATACTGAGTGATTACCACATGTTCTGCTCACTGGGCAGATTATACATTTATAGAAGCTCCCAGAATTTACCAGAAGGTACCCATGGGATACATATAAAATGAAACATTAAAAAGTATTTGTGAGAAAGTCTTATAAGCAGGAGGCCAGAGTAAGCTGAGTTGACCATGTAAATTCATTAATGAATTTATTTTTGAATGAGGCAAAATTGTCTGTTTTTGAGAACTGAAACATTTTCATATTAGTTTAACTATTTGAGTTTCCTTTTGTAAGCTTGCCAGGCAGAGTTTGTATCTCTTGTTTAACTGAAATGTATTGTTATTAAGGATTAAAGTCTATTCTTTAGTGTCAGTTTTGAGGGTAAGTTCATCTGTGGAGCATTTGTTTGATTTACAAAAACAGCCCTGTTTACCCTTTTAGAGGTGTATGCATCAAGGTTAGGATTAATCCGGTTAGGAAAAAGTTCAAAGGTACTGAGGAGATCTGGGATCTGACTCTTGCTGTTCATAATTGTAAACAGCATTAGCAGCAATTTGTGTGTTTGTCTTGTGGGTGTCTAATATATTTTCATTCAAAGCCCTTGCTTGTTAATTTGCTCCTTCATCACTATCTTGTTACTAGAAAATAAAAAAGCCATATGACCATGTTCACTATTTTCAGACAGCTGTGCTGTGCAGTTTAAGTTTGAAATAATTGTTTGTATTCACATTGATATTGGGACTTGATGCCTTACTAAATTTTTACGTTATTTATTGAATTTACTTATAATCTTTTTATTTCATTCACAAAATAGAAACAGTAGTAAAAACTGAGCAAGTAACAAAGGACTTACAGAAAGACTGAACAATTTGTCAGATGACATTGAAAGTAGTCAGATGCAGGGTATGACATGCAGGTAGAAAATACATAAACTGCAGATTTAAAAGGAAGCACTATGCTTAAGATAAGACAGTTTACAAAGGAGAGGAAGCCATTTGGCTCATCTATTTTGTTTGGTTACTGGTAACTAATTAATCCAAGGACCTCATTCAAGAAGCTACCTATGAAAACCACTAAGGTGCTTATGTTAACATACTGCATACTGTAGTTTTGATCTTCTAGATAATGTTGAGATACAATAAAAAAGACAAACAATGTTAGGATACATCATTAAAAGTGTATAATTTACAGTGCCTCCAGAAAGTATGCAGCCCTCTGAACAAATGCAAATGTTGTGTTGCAACCAGAATTTTTAAGGCACTGAATGTTTTCCCCTTGATTCATAAAACATAAGCAACGATTTAAAGGAATAAAAACATGTTTAGTGTGTAACAAAAAGTTATGATTGGAAATATCTTATGTTTACTAAAGTGCTCATCACCCCAGTCATTATCTATACAAGCACCTTCTGCAATTTTAAATCTTTGATCACCTACCCAATGGCAGAGGTCACGCCAGAGGTCACCTGACCACTGTATGTGACAGGTCTTTTTACCACAGTATGCTGGAGAGGTTTCCTGACCCCAGGACATGACAGAGGTCACTTGACCGCATAATGCAATAGAGGTCATCTGACCTTGTTACGCAAAATAGTTCATCTGACCTTGGGACGTAGGTATGTTGACCCTAGGAAGTGACAGAGGTCACCTGACCCCAGGATTTCATAGTCATCACCTAACCCCAGTATGTATGTGACCTCAGGATGCTCCATAGAAGTCACCTGACCCCTGTAAACCAGGTGAAATTGGAACACAGTAGAAGTCTTTCCATATCTGAACCAAAGTATTGTCACCCAATTTTTCTTTCAGAATTTCTGAGGCTCCGCCATGTTGGATGGGGAGCATCGGTTTACTGCAACCTTTAAGTCCTTCCGCAAATTCTCAAAGGTATTCAAATCTGGACTTTGGCTGTTGCTACTCTAGAACATTAACTTTCTTGTCCTGAAGACAGTTCAGTGTTGTTGTATGCTTGGAGTCATTGACATATTGGAATGTGAATGTTTGCCCCAGTCTACGTTCTTTTCCTGAAGCATGTTCTCCTCAAGAATATTTAGTTCCATTTCACTGTACTTCAAGGTAACATTTGTGTTACACTGATGATGAGCTGATTTTGATTTTTTAAATATCTCTTCCTAGATTTATGCTTCTTCACAATAATATTACAGAGTTTAATGGACAACTGTGGGCACACCAGTGGAAATTGTAAGATGCTTCAGATTTCTCAGTCTGCAAATCTCCACAGACTTGGCTTAGTCTCACAATAGTGCAGCTAGCATGAACACCTCCATGTTCTGCATTGCCTTAATAAATGCGGTGTGGAGAAGCAGCTACTCATGAACTTATACCACAGCACCATAGAAAGTATCCTTACTAATTGTATCACTATGTGGTACAGCAATACTACAAAGATGCATTACAAAGGGTTGCCGCAGTGGCACAGAGGATTATAGGATGTGACTTACTATCAATTGATGAGATTCACACCATCTACTGTCGCAATAAAGCTTAATCCATCATGCAGGATCTCAACCATCCTGGCCACAAACTGTTCTCTCCCCTGTGCTCTGACAAGAAGTACTGCACCATTAAAGCATAGACCACTAGGCTTCTACCCTACAGCAGTGTGCATCATATACAGCTAACTGTACAATGCCTCAGAACTCAATGCACCTCTGCAGTATGCACTTCTGACTTGGCCTACCATGTATTTTTGTTCACTACCACATATTCATTGTTCTCTACCATGTATTTATTGTTCTGGTTGTTTATTGACTTTACATACTATCACTATTTATTATGTACCGTTTTGTCTACATTGTGTGGTGTTGTCTGTCGTACTGTGGTGTCTGCTGTACTGTGCATGTCCTGAGAGAATGGCAGGAATAACAATTTCAATGTACATGTACAGTACATATGGCAATGAACTATAACTGCTTCATCTTCATGGTGGAATTTCTGCTCTGACATGTACTGTCCACTGAGGGATCTTACATAGATGTATTTCTTCTGAAATCCTATCACTGTGGTTGAGCTAACCACAGATGAACTCCATTCCAGATTTAGAGTGGTCTCACAAGGAAATTAAATAGAGTGTCATAGTGAATAGGGTGAATATGTATCAAGACCTTTCAATGTTTTCTTTTAAATTATATGTAATCATGCCCATTTTTGTAGATCAGTGACAAAAAATTGCATATAAATGTATTTCTGTTTCAGATTGTAACATTGTGAAAAAATTCCAAGGCGGTGAATATTTTGTGATGGCACTGTAAATTAAGAGATATGTTAAAATTTTAATCATTCATTTAGACTATTATGTAACAGTTTTGTTCAGCACATTACAAAAAATATATCAGTGTTCTGAATCAATCCGGAGAAGAGTAACCACATATATCCCATAGCTAAGGGGAAATATTTTTTTAAAATCTTGAACACAATAATTTAAAACACGTTATGCAGTCATTTTGCTGAAGAAGCTATTCTAGCTTCTTTCAAGTAAAATGAGCTTTAATAGGTTACAAACAAGAGGAGGCTTTCTTAAGTTCTTATAATAGATGTACACTTTTGTGTTTTTTTCTAATTTTTTTCAAATTGTTAATACGTTTTTTAATGGCATTGTAAATCTAGAACAGAATGAAATCTAAAAACATTTATTGTGCAAATAATTATATATTATACAGTATATTGTGGTTCTAACAATGTCCCCAGTTGTTGAACCTCTCTCAAACCAATGCTTTTCGTTTCATTGTGGAGGACTAGGAGAAGATTTGGGGCTCAACCTTCAATGGCCTCAGTTCTTAACTAGCTATCTGAAGCATATTAAAGTTTTTTTTTTTTAACTGTGATCTGTTTCTGTTCAAGACTACTATATGAGAAGAACTGATTGTCTTGACGGTCCTTTAATTGAAGGAACAAGTAAAGACTAGTTTCACTTTGACCATTTCTCTCTCTTACAGTATGTTTGGTTAAGTATCAATTGATTAATCAAAAGTGTGTAAAATAAACAGAGGGGCCTCATTGTTTCTGTATAAACAAATTTCCAGTCATTGTGGAATTTTAACCATGTCATAATAACAGTGATCAGCCTCCTATAATGAAAATGTCTGTGCTATAACCTATAATCATTTCTAAGGAAACTGTTTTGATTTAGAGCATGAAAAGATAAGTCATTAAGAAACATTGTATGTTACAGACAAAACTGTTGACTTGTTCACGTCAGTTAAGTTGTCTTTAATGGTTATATGTGGCTCTGTTCACTGTGTAGGGGCATCATTTAAGTTATTTTTTATTCAATTTTTATTTTCTGCCTTGTAACAGATCCCATTCAGGATGTGTCCCACATTGGACCCATTGCTTAGCGGGATAAACTCCAGCTCTCCTGCAGCCCTGAACTAGAATATGCAATTAGAAAATGGTTGGATGGATATAAAGTATTTGGTGATTATGACTTTTAATTATCTTGTACGAATGCAAGATACAAATGCAAAATAATTACATTGCTAGTGTAGCAATGCTAAAAGGTGAAATAAATATGTTAATTGTCTACAAATAGCCTAACCAGTAATTTATTTAATATTTTTTATGCTATCTCTGAAACAGATTGAAGGATTCTTCATGACTCACAAAAAAAGCATTAATGTACTGACCAATGTCCTTGAACATTGATTAACTCAATAACCAGTGAAATCTTGTGACAAACATCCTATTTAGTGGCAGATCTATCTTGACTTCTGCTTCAACCATTTACATTTAATTACCAAATAATTAGATTCGGTATTTCTTTCTTAAATTTCAGAAATATATCAAATGCTCTGCAATGCATTGTTTTGCTATTCATTTTATTTTCAATACATTGCTTAGTTAAAAAGAATTATTACTGTCAGCAAAAAAACATTTTGCGGCCATATGTGAGAACCACCAGAATATATTAATATTTTCAGAATAGAGGGCACATAACTGTTGGTTGGGAGTGACAATGTTAACAATCATAACATGCAGACATTCAAGGAAATATATTTCTTCTGAAGCCTGTCCATTATAAATGGTCATGGTGAATTTAAATTATGCAACTCTGTGTCATTACTTATTTCAGTATAATTCAAGAAGTCTTATTTTACACAATATAATGCTCTGTTCATATTCATATTAATTGTAGTCATGTTTATTTCAACATACAGTAATTTTAAAAGGTGATACACTTAGATCAATGCAAGATTCCACCATTTCAGTAAGTACAATGTTACAACATGTTTCATATTTATTTCAGCATGTAAAATATGAATATGACACATCATATAACACATCATATAATATAACACATCATATTAATGTTGACATTTAGTCATATAAGTATATCTGTTTCATATTAGTCATAGTATATCTGTTTCAAAGATGTAATCTGGAATAGAATGGTCTGTCGTTATTGTTGACAGCCTTCTGCCCTCTATTTTAAAGAACTTAATCACCACTTACTATTTATATAAGTAAATGAAGGAGATAAACCTACATTTCTCATCCAATTTCATGCTTCACAATATTTGACATGTATCGACCAGATGTTTTGTTACAATAATATTTTCTGAAGTGCCTTTCATCTCATAGCACTATACAAATATAGATACATAGTAAAATCAATGTTTACATAATGTAAAAATAAAACAATTAAGATTTTAATGGTTCTTTGAAAGAGTATTTTTGGGAAAATTGAAAGAGCAAAAACAAACTTTTCAAGCACCCTTCATATTAAAATGTAAAGATGAAAATTATTCAGGGATCAAGCACACATTGTGTAATCCGGTTAAAGCTCAGTCTTCTGTGTGTGTGAGAAAGATTGTTATATGGATATTTTAACAGCATCAAACAACTGTATGGTAATCAATGTTTTTTTCACCTCTCTTTTGTCTTACAGGATTGTCAGTCTTTTATACTTGTGTTGTACATGCATAATTTAAAATGATATGTAATTCAGTTCGGGATTGAATAACACACATTCTCTTCTTATCAATAAAGACAGAGTGAATTTTGTTATCTTTCAAAGTGAAATTGAAGGCTGGACATAAGGGTAAGACCTGAAATGCTTTGCCAACACACTGTTACAGAGTTTGCAGTGTAAAGCAAATTTCTTATGATCTTAATGCAACTGTAAAAAAAGCAACAGTGATTCGCTAAGTATTTGTATTACCATGATGTTTTACAGCATTATTTTTCCTGTTTCTGGATGGAATTTCTACATCTAACACATTTTCAACAATTAAAAACAGGCACTACATAAGGTGTGGATATTTACAGATGTTTACATTTTAGCGGATCCAAGGAACATTTCGATATTTCAATCTAGACTCTGTATAAACCAGGTTACGATAATCAAGATATCACATAAATAGCCACAAACAGGACAGAGGTAATATTTCTTCATATGCAGTAATTAAGAGTTGAATGTAATCATTTCTATTCTTCACACACGCGTTTCTCTTGAAAATGTCTGTCAATTTTACTTCATTTTCAACTTTTAATGTATATGAATTTTTAATAACGCATTAATCACATATTTAGCAAATATCAGCTAAAACACTGTTAAATTGAAAAATTTTACAACAAAAGGTATGGCAACAAATAACCCTCTGAAAGGGCGGATAAGTGGTTTATCCCTATCACTAGCAGACTATTAAATTCCGTACTGTAATTTTACATATAGAGCATAAAAATACAATGTAATGCCAATAAATTAAATATGGCAACCACATTCTATAGATTTGCACATATACTAAATTAAGTACTTCATTAAGAGAGTACAGTCCACATTTCCTAATGTTATTTGGAAAGGAAGTATATTTTTATGTGCTACTGGTATTAGCAGTAATGGTTGCCTTATGATTACGTTAACCTTTCAGTGGTTCTTTCATATTAATTTTTCCAGTACCTCATCCAGTAATATATTTAATAATCTTTTTTTTCAATTAATCAAAAATGCAAAGCAAACATAGAAATGTGGCAGCAAATGTAACACTGTTACAAAACATGAAAGAGAAAAAGTAAAGGACAAGTGGGATATAAAATTTGCTTTAGAGTTATAGCCAGAAACAATGGCTTGTCTACCTCTCAAAGACACATAGTATACTGCATGTTACTACAGTATGTGAACTCATTCTCCAAAGCAATGAGGAGGAGCCTTTTACCATCAGTGAATGAAATAGTGAAAGTGATGTCACAACATAGGCTTCAACCTATTCATCATGCATGTCAAACAAAATCCAGGGTGACAACAAGCAACATCATTGTAAGGTTGATGAGAAACCCCAGCTGCCTGAAAGAGGACCTGTGTTAACAGCCTTTCTATTACAATGTTCAACCATCTATTTAATGACTCTCAGTTTTTTCAACAGGGTAAGAGGAGCTATTACTTAAATATACATACATCTTAATAAAACAGGATTAATGCAAGTGTTCATGAAACATAAATTTTTAGTTACAACTGAATTTATTGACTTTTAATTTAACAATAAGAACTGTATTCAAAATAGTTTATTTATGCCTAATTATTAATGGAGGAAATTCAGTGTATGTTTGTTTTTATTTTTTATTTAAAGGTTAATTGAATGTGATTATTAGTTTCTTGAGATTTAATTTGCCTCAAAATACAGTGCATCAAGTTTGAAATATGTTTAAGAGTGTTCATAATGATTCTGATACACTATAAACAAAACACAACTACTTGTGTTTTAAACACCGGTAGTTCAATTGGATCATAATATTTTGCAAAACAGCTGAAATTCTGAAACAAAACATCAGTGCAAACATCAATTTGAATTATACCTCTGATATATACTGTACAAATGCTGTTTTCTGGTTAATTTAAAAATATGTTCAAAACATGGTATTTCACACAATAGTTCTGAAGTGTTAAGAATACATTTTATTTACATACAACACATTTCAAAATTTCTCAAAATGTGATAATATGAACAAAAATGTCTTTACATTTGTCGTGGAAGAGTTCTGTCTTTGTTCTGTTAAAGATGTTACCCCCAATATTTGGTAAGACTTGTGGATGCAAATATGGTAGAATTTGGATTTATAGTCAGGAGTTTATGGAAGAAGTGGAGACCAAAGAGGAATACTTTGATGGTCAAGCTTTCTGTTTTGTTATTGTGTGAAAATGATATATAAAGGAGGATAATGTTAAAAGGCTGAACATAGGAAAGGGAATGTTGAAGGTCAGATGGAAATTTAATATATATATTTTTAAATTTTTTCTATGTGGACTGACTCAAATACAGAATGCAGATGCGATATGCCAGAGAACTGTGTTTCAAAAGTGAGAAAAGGGTTCAGAAGATTATTTAAAATAATAGGGCTTCTCAACAGGAACGGGCTGGTGATGGTGATACAGTAGGTCTGCTTCTTGGGCTAGGGTCCTGAATTTATCTATCTGAAAACAAGAGATTGTATCAGCAATTTGGTTAGAGTAACCCAGGTTATGGCAACATGAATTATGAGAGAGTTGGTTGCATAAAGGTCATGATCCGGGGGATTTTTTTTTTTTTAAGGGTTTAGACCATGTATACAGTATGTTGCCTAAATGAATGAGGACGTGTCATTGCCTCCAAGTGGATGCTCATAAAGCATGATGAAGGAACATGAAAGAGAAAGTTGGGGATTTAATGAGGCTCCAACCCCTGTCCTTTATGATAAGCACCAAACCCAGAAAACAGCAGCATTGATATAGCTGGAGATCCTTGGAAGTCCTCTTAATGCCAAACCTAAGGGGCTAGTTCTGTAGTAGGTTAAAGAGGTGGAATGGAAAAGGGTTCTGATCATGAAGCCCTGATAAAACTCTTTATGTAAAATATGCAATTGTGAAATATCGCAACAATTAACATAACCTGATTGTCCACCGGTTAAAAGCACTGATCGAACAAGGCTTCTCTTGCATAACTGTAAAGTTAGTATAAGGAGAAATAATCAATATTATTCCACTCATACATATTGACATATTTTTCTACTTGAAAATGGCCTTTACTGTATGAGACCCTCTGTAAAATGTATTGATTTACACATTTAAGTATTAATTTCTACTCAAAATTGGATGCAATGAGAATTTGCTAAATGTGTTTCAGCCACATACTACAGCAGTTGCTTAGTAACAGCTGAGGATATTTCAGATGGAACATTGTTCATATCAGTTTCAATACTTTCCAGGTAGAAAGCTACAATGTAAATCACCACAGCATTCATAGCACAAAAGTGAAAGAACTCACTGAAATATCATTTATTTTCTTGAGCTGTTATATTTTAAAAAATATAAAATATTTTTCCATATTTTATTTCATCTCATTTTACAAACAGGTGTTTCACTTATTGATATGTACATCACACACAATACATTTATTGTATTCACATCCTGAAATGTGCCTGTGGGGAAACATTTGATAGGCTAATCTTATATCAAAGGAAATTGCTATTGCCTCAACAATATTTCCTGGTAACCTTCTTTAAATGGTTGATGACTGGATATGGTCCAAATTCAATATCAGCAGGCATAAATAAAAATCTATAACCAAATTACTTAGGCTCCAGTGAGTCACAATTATACTGGAAACACAAACACACACAATATACTCCTAGGATTTCTCTGTAGTATCAGTTGTTTTCCTGTGCTTGAAATCTTTTAATCAGCTAAAGACCTTGATTTATCTTTCCAGAATAGATACTTCTTCTACTTCTATTTGGTATATAAATCATAACAACAGGAGGCATGCTAATGATTCTTTCCTCTGTCTTTCATAAATGGAAAATGCATTATCTGCCCTTTGTTGCCACAAAATACATATTTTAAAAGAATCCAGCAGCACTCTGTCTGCATAGGAACTGTATACCAGATAAAAAAAATGCTCTGTGAGCTTTTAAATATGGACTGGTCACAAGCATGGAAACAAATAGTCTACAGTCCTGGTGAGGACTGTGGCCTGAAGCAGTAGTAACAGTAGGTACTGTATGATCACAGCAACAATAACAATAATACTGCCCTTGCAGTTTTAGCCCTATCCATTAAGAAAGATTCCAAAGCACCAACCACAAAAGTACAGTACACCTTTTATGTCTGCATTCTGCATAACAGATCAGGTAGAGCTGTAAGCAATTGTTTAACCAATTCATAAACGTAGAGGAAATTTGGCACATATATTCAGGTTAAATGAGCCTAAGATGCGAGTGAGTAAGAAAGCCAGGTTAGCACCTCTCCTCTGCAAACAGTGTCTAAGAACTCTAATGACCTTCAGTAGTCAGGAACTCAGTTTAATATCTCCTGAAGGGTAACAGTACAGTGTCCCTTGTCACCATAACTGGCAGTGATTGTCTATGTAGAACAGTAGAACAGAAAGGAGCAACTGAAATGTTTTTTCAGTTCTTGATGAATAAGTACATCCAAAGACCTGGTGGTAACTTTCTACTTTCTATATAACTACGTAACTATGCCTCATTTAATAGTCCACATCTTCTGTATTAATTTGAGATGACAATGGCTTAAGTACTGTGAGAATTCTTTTCAGAAATCAGACCTATTTGATAATCAGTCTCCCCCCCACTCTTGACTACTCATGAACATGTGTTAGTATTTTCATAAAGTTATTATATATTATATTATATAATATTATATATTTTATAATATATATATTAGGAAATATAAATGTATTGATTGTACAAATAATATATATATAGTTCAGGTGGGTAGCTGCGTCAGCATGCGTAGGCTGCAAAGGAACAAGTAATAGGTTTATTCCATGCTGAAAAAAAGAAGAAAGAGAACACAACGTTTCGGCCGTGGAGCCTTCTTCAGGTGTGAGAGAGACAGGGCAGTAGGCAAAGGTAAAGTAGCGGGAGAACAAAGGTTGGGAGGGAGGAGGAGTGAGAGGCGGGAGCAGGGGACAGAAAGAGAGGCCAATCAAGAGGTGTGAAATGAAACTTCCAATGAATGGAGAAAATTTAAAAGAACAGTAATCTGTCGTTAAGGGAAGGGAGAATGTGTGATCCTAGCTGCAGAATAATTTTAGTTTCAGTGGTCTTTCTGATGTATGAGTTTGGAAAACCGTCTTTGAGAACACAGACGGAGAGATTAGAGTGGTCGTGGCCGTCAGAGGTGAAATGAGAAACAATGGGCTTGGAGAGATCTTTAATCTTCACAGCCCTGACGTGTTCTCTGAAGTGGTCTCCGAGTCTCCTTCCTGTTTCTCCAATGTAGATGGCTGGGCATTTACTGCAAGAGATACAGTAAATAAGGTTGCTGGAGGTACAAGATGCTGTCTGGGTGATCCGGAATTGTCCTGAGGGGCCTGAACTATATATAGTTCAGGCCCCTCAGGACTATATATATATAGTTCAGGTGGGTAGCTGTGTCAGCATATGTAGGCTACAAAGGAACAAGTAATAGGGTTAATTCCATGCTGAAAAAAAGAAGAAAGAAAACACAACGTTTCAGTCATGGAGCCTTCTTCAGGTGTGAGTGTAATATATATATATACTGTATACTCTTAAGCATAATCCAAACAAGATAATGCAACATCAGAATGATTTCTCTATTGCCAAGGAGATAAAGCTTAAATTCTACAACATGAAGACCAAACATAACATGCAAAATCCCAAAATCCACATTCTACTAAATCCAAGCAAGGATGCCATCCTGTGAAATACTGAACAGCAAATATGATGTGCAGAAAAGCACTGATATCTACTCTGAAATGTTACTTCCCATGAGCCAAGGTAAAAGACAATTTCCAGAGATTACAAACTCCTAGCCAGAGCAGGTGAAGGTCTCTGCAACGAGGATAACATTACTAAAAATGACTATGTAAAAGAAAGACTACAATCATCTCAGAAGAGATTCAGAGATCTTGGAAGCATTGCTGCAGAACAAAAAAACAACAACAATGGCTTTCTTCAAAAGTGTGCCTCCATATTGCAAAGGACCATAGCTACGGAACATACTTTAGTTTAGGACTACAATGCATGTTTTTATTTCTTGTAGGCCTAGGTTTAAAGATCTGCTACATTTGTCATTATTTCACAAAATACAGAAGAAAAGTCTTTTAAATTATCAAAATTGTTTATGTGCCATTACTGAATATACTGTATAATCCGCGATGAGAAAATGAAATTTGTCTTTAATAGCCTAGTTTAAGGTCCTAAAAGATCTTTGCTTTTTCCTAATTACTTTCTGTCTGGCCAATAGCAGGCTGGCTGTAACCAGTATAATTCTAGGGCTGCGCCTCAGGGTTACTACTGTGTGAGAATCGCAAGGATAGGAGTGTATTGCTTTCTCTCCTCTCCTCTCTTTTCCTTATAACCTCTCATTTCAAGCCATGTGGTCTTTTCCATACCTCATGTCATGAATTCTTATTGTTTGTTAAATCATTGGTACCCAGATAAGCATTGAGATGTGTATGCTGTACTAATTAAATTAAGTATGAAAATGAAAAAGAAAAGCTGCAGTGGATGCAAGAAACACTTGTGGTACACCATTCTGTTAGCTGGAAGAAAGTGGTCTGATGTCTGGCAGTAATTTATATATGAGCAAACGAGGAAAATGTATTCAAAATTGTATTCAAAATGTATTCAAAAATGTAAACCACACCTGAAGAAGGCTCCACAGCCAAAACGTTGTGTTCTCTTTCTTCTTTTTTTTACCATGGAATAAACCTATTACTTGTTCCTGAGGAAAATGTATTGTAAAACATTACTTTAGATGAACAGAACACTACATTTTGACTTGAACACTACAAAAAACTTGAAGAAGAAGACATCAGTTTTTTATATTGTAGCTAGTCAAGAAATTAAAAAAATAAGCAAGAATGAATAAATACACCTTATTTTGCCTTCATTAACTAAAATGAAAAACAGGTCATTGATGAACATTTCCATTCATAGTTTTACTTTTAAACTCAACAACTTTATTTGTTCATAGAGTGTTCAAGAGTGATAAATAGGACCTTTTCCTAAATAATTTAACATAGTTAACTTTATACTGTATATGATGTAGTTAATTTATGTTTTTTCCCATTTTATTCTGTTTTTAGGAAGTTTGGGGGAGGCCATGGAAAATCTGACCCAGATAACTGTGTTCTGCAGTCAGTATGGAAGGGAGCAGTGGTACTGGTACTGCTATGTTTTGATCCTTTTATACATGTTTGCCTTACCAGTGGGGATTCTGGGAAACATTACTGCACTCATAAACTACACATGCTGCAAGAAATCATGGACAACCAGTAAAATTTTTCTCTTCAATCTTGTGCTTTGTGACTTTGCATGGATTTCAACACTGCCAATTACCATCTACTTCAACCTCCAGAGGCCAACTCTGACTGATGCACAGATATTTTGCCAGTTTAAGAAAATATTCTTCAACATAAATATCTACGGAAGTATATTTTTCCTAACTCTAATTAGCTTTGATCGGTATGTTGGCACAGTTCATCCAATCAGCTCTTTAAATTGGTGGAACAAGGAGAAGGCAAAAATCTGCTCAATCTCAGTTTGGACTATATTGTTTCTGGGATCAATTCCCGATTTCTTCTACACTTTTGCAGTAAAAAGACAGGACAATGTCACTGTTTGCATAGACCACATTCAAGGTCCTTTCACCTATGTTAAAACAATTTCAATACTACGGACCATAATTGGATTCCTTGTTCCTTTCAGTGTCATGCTTGCATTCTACATAATGACTGCCAAAGCACTTCGAAATTTACCAAAACGTATGAGCAATGGAAGGAAGTCAGGCAAGCCTTTTATGCTGATATCTGCAGCAATACTTATTTTCATTGTGTCATTTGTTCCCTATCATGTCATGATCATGACCCTAATCTTCCTTCGAATCGATAAGAAAATAAACAAAAATAATGTTAATATATTATATGCTGCCTATCAATTTTTTGAAGCAGTATTCAGCATTAGCAGCTGCCTAGATCCAATTCTTTACATCCTTGCAAGTGAACAATTTCAGAAAAGGTGGCTGGCACTTAAAAAGCACCCTAAAACAATATGTTTCTGCAGCAGAAGGCAACGGGTTGGAGTTATAAGATAGCTTCTTTTTTATTTTCACAGGCAGGTAAACAACAACGTGGAGACCCATACATTCAGCAGGGTATTTGGTGAAGCAATTTCAGTGAAGTATCTTATTCAAATGTACAACAGCAACATCTCAAGTTACAATTTCTATATACAGTATACAGTAGGTACTGTGGAGCCTGCAGTGTGTCACATGCACTGCAGCTGAGAGGACAGCTCACTGGCTTCACATTCCCTCTGTGCTGGTTATGCATTTAAATGCAGTGTTACTAATAATAATGTTCAATGTTTATTGTTTATTGTGAAAAATGCAATAAGAACATCTAAATGATTGTAAAATTATTTCAATGTCTTTACTTAACAATATATTGTAAATCTATGCAGTTGTACTGGCTTTCTAGCTGGGAAAATTATTACTCACACTTTGTTCTGATTATTATTCTTTTTATTTTGCTTGGAATAATACTTGAAACCTTTATAATATATATCTTGATTCACAAATAATAACACACCTGGTGTCCGGCAGTAAAACTGACATTATGATAACATAACTGTTTATCATGTGGTTGTTTCCATCTGTTTAAAACAATTTCTGTCAAGGAGAAGTGAGGTTTTATGACTTTTGTGCATCAAAGGTTTATTTATTGTTATTGGTTATCACTTTTTACTGGGGATATTTAAACATGAAAATGGAGTACTTCCATAGAATCTAGCTGTAAGGTCATTCTTTCAGTTTCTTAGTTGCTCAGTTTTTTTTAATCTGTTACATACACTTTATGTCAAAATTCATGGTTTTGATTTGATGTAGTTTAATTCTAAGCAAGCAATAAAACCAAAACAGATATTGAATTACTTATTAATGCTTCATCAATCATGGATTTGTAGGAACTACTTTACATGTAATACTTCAGGTATACAGTGCCTTGCGAAAGTATTCGGCCCCCTTGAACTTTTCAACCTTTTGCCACATTTCAGGCTTCAAACATAAAGATATAAATTTTTTATTTTATGTGAAGAATCACCAACAAGTGGGACACAATTGTGAAGTGGAACGAAATCTATTGGATTTTTGAAACTTTTTTAACTAATAAAAAAATGAAAAGTGGGGCGTGCAAAATTATTCGGCCCCCTTGCGTTAATACTTTGTAGAGCCACCTTTTGCTGCGATTACAGCTGCAAGTCGCTTGGGGTATGTCTCTATCAGTTTTGCACATCGAGAGACTGAAATTCTTGCCCATTCTTCCTTGCAAAACAGCTCGAGCTCAGTGAGGTTGGATGGAGAGCGTTTGTGAACAGCAGTTTTCAGCTCTTTCCACAGATTCTCGATTGGATTCAGGTCTGGACTTTGACTTGGCCATTCAAACACCTGGATACGTTTATTTGTGAACCATTCCTTTGTAGATTTTGCTGTATGTTTGGGATCATTGTCTTGTTGGAAGATAAATCTCCGTCCCAGTTTCAGGTCTTTTGCAGACTCCAACAGGTTTTCATCCAGAATGGTCCTGTATTTGGCTGCATCCATCTTCCCCTCAATTTTAACCATCTTCCCTGTCCCTGCTGAAGAAAAGCAGGCCCAAACCATGATGCTGCCACCACCATGTTTGACAGTGGGGATGGTGTGTTGAGGGTGATGAGCTGTGTTGCTTTTACGCCAAACATATCGTTTTGCATTGTGGCCAAAAAGTTCGATTTTGGTTTCATCTGACCAGAGCACCTTCTTCCACATGTTTGGGGTGTCTCCCAGGTGGCTTGTGGCAAACTTTAGACGAGACTTTTTATGGATATCTTTGAGAAATGGCTTTCTTCTTGCCACTCTTCCATAAAGGCCAGATTTGTGCAGTGTAAGACTGATTGTTGTCCTATGGACAGACTCTCCCACCTCAGCTGTAGTTCTCTGCAGTTCATCCAGAGTGATCATGGGCCTCTTGGCTGCATCTCTGATCAGTCTTCTCCTTGTCTGAGCTGAAAGTTTAGAGGGACGGCCAGGTCTTGGTAGATTTGCAGTGGTCTGATACTCCTTCCATTTCAAGATGATCGCTTGCACAGTGCTCCTTGGGATGTTTGAAGCTTGGGAAATCTTTTTGTATCCAAATCCGGCTTTAAACTTCTCCACAACAGTATTACAGACCTGCCTGGTGTGTTCCTTGGTCTTCATGATGCTCTCTGCGCTTTCAACAGAACCTTGAGACAATCACAGAGCAGGTGCATTTATACAGAGACTTGATTACACACAGGTGGATTCTATTTATCACCATCAGTCATTTAGGACAACATTGGATCATTCAGAGATCCTCGCTGAACTTCTGGAGTGAGTTTGCTGCACTGAAAGTAAAGGGGCCGAATAATTTTGCACGCCCCACTTTTCATTTTTTTATTAGTTAAAAAAGTTTCAAAAATCCAATAGATTTCGTTCCACTTCACAATTGTGTCCCACTTGTTGGTGATTCTTCACATAAAATAAAAAATTTATATCTTTATGTTTGAAGCCTGAAATGTGGCAAAAGGTTGAAAAATTCAAGGGGGCCGAATACTTTCGCAAGGCACTGTAATTATCTTTGCAGCAAGTGTCTCCCATATTAAGCTGCTTTATGTACTGTACAGTGTCCTCCATTAGTATTGGGACAGTGAAGTCAACATTGCTTTTTTTCTCAATTAATTAGGATTTGAGATGAAAATATGAATATGAGGCAAAAGTATTGAATGTCACCTTTTATTTCTGGGCATGTCTGTGGTTATATGTTGTACCCTTTTAAAATAGCACTTTTTGTTTCCAATACCCTAATTTGAGGTGAGCATAAGTATTGGGTCAATTGGCTAAGAAGTGTTTTTTGTTGGTCAGGTGTTTCCTGTTGCATTGATTCTGCACACATAAGAGCTGTGAATGTGTAGTGTTGGATTTACCCTTTGAAGTCAGTAGGCCTAAACTATAATGAAGACTAGAGAACTATCTATGAAAGAAAAGGAAACAATTTGGATACTGAAAGAAAATAATTCAGTCAGAACCTCAGCACAGAAACTGAGCATAGCAAAATCAAGAATGTGAAATATCTTCAAAAAGAAAGACATGGCTGGTTTACTTAGCAATCGGCAATGACCAGGTTGGCCAAGGAAAACAACTGCAGTTGATGATAGATAAATTATTAGATGTACAGATGCAGCCATTCAAAATGCGCGGGCGATACCGCATTATTTTCCGGTACGCTGCACACAGTCTACCGCAAGCTACTGGTAAATACCGCGAGTTACCGTAAATTCTCCTATAATATGACAAGCAAAATAATAGTATCCGGAATTTCCGCAAGGTGGAGCTAATAAAGCTCAACCTTTCATGTTTGAGCTGTGGCCATCAAAGTCTTTAACGAAGATATTACTAATAGTATTAATAATGAATGACCTTGGACAAGCTGTAAGTGTAAACTCAAAGTATTGCCCTGGTCAACATTCTTTTTTTCATTGACCGTCTTTGTAAAAGTAACACCACAGCATTTCGCAATCACGCATTTGTTTCCAATCATGCAAAGTACAGTAATTTTTGAGAATCGATTCACCATGCCTTTCACATGCTCATAAAAGAGATTGATTTAGGAACATAAACATATTACGGTATGAAAACTGTACTGTATACAGTATGTATATGTATATTTAATGTCTTAACTGTGCCCGTTTAAGTATTGAATATTCATATCTAATTTTACCACTGAATGGAAATCTTAGTAGCTGAGCATAAAAAGAATAGGAGCATACTGCAATGCGTGTGAAGGCCATAAACTATATTAATTTTGGAACATAAACATACAGTATATGGCTGGTCTCGGTACTTTAAAGAAAACATACACGAAACATGGTTTCATTATGACCAGAATCGGTCTTGAGATATTTTTAACTTGATTTACAGTATTTGAGAGGTATGTCTTAACACCGATACTACAGTGCTTAAGTACTGCTCACGTATATGTTTCTAGGTTTATATTATGCATTTCATACGGTCAAATTACTTTTGAGCAACTCATAAGAAGCGCGAAACGGTATGCGTTTTAGTTTCGTTTTGTGCTGGGACCCGTGGATTGATTAGAGATATCAAGTACATACAAGTCATTTTTTAAATGTTGTAGTTCGTCTTGAAAAAATGTTACGAGTACATCATCTATCAACAATTACACAGGTTCTGTTTCCATATTGCGGATTTTGGTTACGTAATATTATTTTCTAGATTTCACGTTGTGAATATATGATTTGGGCGAACAGAGCCGCAAAGAAGTACATTATAGGTTGTTGTTTTTTTTTGCAGTTTTATCTAGAACAAGCGATGCTTAAACCTTTGTCTGATTCTTGTGAAACTATCCACACGACAGTTACAGTACCTAGGAGTTGACTCCAGTGATGTCACTGATGGGATGTTTCTAAAAATCCATCCTCTGTAAAACGTCTTCTCTAGTTGTCCTGCATATGTATTCGCTAATGAAGCTGTGTGTTCTGAGCCTGGATCTCTACATTTCTGTATGAACCAGCTTAGAGGGCTAAAGACAGCTTGTGTTTAAATTGAGTGTAAGGCAATTTATGCTTCTAAAGTCATGGTCAGCATTTATTATTGTACTGTGTTGTAAACTTGTTCTGTGCCTAGTCACATTATTTTATAGCGTTTTTATAGCGTTATGAAATCCGGTGGCGCTGTGTGTTAGTTTCCTGACTCCCATGTCACATGGTCTGTGATTGAATCCCATGGAACTATGACTTTATTTTTTAACAAACATTTCTTTGAAAAAATGAAACGTTTCCCTTGGTCAGAGATTAAATAAAACCTCACTCGCACCAAACAAATGTATATTTCTAAATATCACAACATGATCGAATTTTAGTGTTTTTAATAACAATGAATAGTCACCTATGCGTTACAAAACAAACATTTATATTGATTTGAATCGCGTTTTGAACCAGCTACCAGTTAACACTGTACTTCCTACTTTGAAAATACCTGTGAAACCGGTTTAATTCGTCACAGCCAGCACTCCGGCAGAGAGGGGGTTGTACTCGTGAAGTAGAAGCAGGCGAGATTTCCAGCGAAAGACACCTCCCCCCCCACCCCATACTATTCAAATTGTATTACACATTGTACACATGCTTAAAAGAGAAGAGAGAAAATGCTAACCTTCTTCAGGTGTGAGGGTCTTCTGCTCAGAATGAAACGCTAAAATGTAATGTAGGCTCTGAATGGGTTCAATTATGATTTGGGCTTGATTAAGGTAGCTGCCTTTCATCTAAAACCCTACTTGAATCCTTCTAAACTAAAAATCAGTGTTAGTGAGTTCTAAATAAAGAGGTATCCAGGTAACAGTGAAACGGGCCGACAGTCTGGGGAGATCGCCCGTTTTCTATGTAAATAGTTCCCTGGTTCCGCACCCCTTGGTGTTTCTCTCGCTCTCTCTCGGGTCACCTGATCATTAGCTCGAAAGATTTCAGTGCTTTGTGTATATTCTAATGGTAGTGGGGGCAGGGTGTGTGGGAACAGGTTTGGTTGAAATTGCATTGGAGATCTATGTTCTTCACACCTGAAACATTTTCTCTGAAAGCATTTTCTTCGCAGTTTAGCCGATCTTGTTACAGAATGTTACAGTTTACTATTATTAACCATATTAATTTTAAGTGCTTAATGCCATTTTTTGGCCAGGCACGAATATTCTTAAGTCCATATCTTCACAAGGGAATCAGTGCGAATTGCAATACTAATTAAATGACCGCAGGCACTTTCCACCCCCTCTGCCAGCAGGAACATTCCTATCCTTAGCTCAGCAGCTCATTACAAACCGGGTTTTTTTACACAGCGATACAGCTTTGCGTTGTGAATCTGTTTTTCCGTGTTTACAAAGAAAGTGGAATACAGTGATACTACCTGCTATACAGATACATATGTTTAGATATTTAGACCCTTAAATTAATATCATTATTAATAATAATGATTATAATGGTAATAATGATAATCGGCCAGTGAAAGCTCTGTTGTCCTTCACATCAATGCCTGAAACATTTTACCGAACCCAGGATTTTACAGAGAGGGAGGAGGCGCGGAGCTCAGCAGTACAGAACGAACATTCTGCTGCCTGGAGTGCTTATGGCAGCAATCGCGTCTGCATTTATAACTTAGTTTTTAAAATTAATCAAGCAATATGAAGCATCTCTTTTTACTTTTAAGTCCCTTAATTATCATTAAGCACAGCTTTCTCACCACTTAGACTACTTTTTGATACCATCCTTAGTCAAACCAGAAACGTGTTGTTCTGTCTAATGACATTACAAGTGGAAAGATTACAGATTTTAATCGTCTTTAATTTTGTTACGTTATACATTTTAGAAACGTTTCATCCATACAAACACCACAAAACTATTTTCGATTGTATTTCTGAATAGTATGTTACACTTAGTTCACTGTTTAAATACATCTAATTAAGAAAGTTAGGTGTTAGCATAAACTATTAGCAATCAATAATATTAAATTTAGCACTGTAATAAGCTGTTGCACTTTCCCCCGCATCTTGTAAAAATATTTTCATTGTTCAAATATAAATTAAGTCTGACTATCATATAATAAGTTAAATACAAAACTAAAGAAAAAATAGGGTTAAATATAATTCAAAATATTTTGCTAACAATGTTAACTGTTTATGAATAATAAAATGTATTAACTAAGGAGTAGGATGGCACAGTTGTTAGTATGTTTTTTGTTTTGTTTCTTTTTCATAAATACAACAGTAGTACCTGATGTCTCAGTGGCTTTCAAAATTAAATTATGCATGCAAACCTGTGAACTAGAAAGATAACTAAGATATCCATCCATTTATAATGGTGGCGAAGTGGTTAGCATTGCTATCTTGCAGCACTGGGGTCCTAGGTTCAATTCCTGCCATCCTGTGTGTGTGGGGTTTACATGTTCTCTCTGCGTTACATGGTTTTTCTCCATATGTGTGATATGACTCCCTCTCGCACTCCAAAACATACTGGTAAGTTAATTGGTTTATGGGAAAACTGGTCCTGGTGTGTGTGTGTTTGTGTCTGTCTGTCCTGTGATGGACTGGCGCTATGTCCAGGGTGTATTCTGCCTTGTGTCCGTTGCTTACTGGGATAGGCTCCAAATCCTCTGTACTGGATAAAGAGATTAGAAATGGATGGAAGTAAAGGCACTGTGTGGATGGAACTACACACAGTGTTAGAAACCCACTATTAAATGGCAGCATCTCACTGAGAACAAAATATTTTATAGTGCTGGCTTAAGGAAACAGCCTTTCCACCTCTCTTGCACATCAGTATCCATACCTAGTTATTTAAACAAATTGCCTCTAATTATAAACATCTTAATATGCTGGCTCTGTGGATCCGCATCAGCTATGTTTGCCCATTCCTTCAATTCATGTGCATCCAACACACAGTTCAATGCCAGCAACTACACATAATCTAAAATACAATCCTTATTTCAGTATCTATGTAAACATATAGTCTGTTAACTTCATCATCTTCATCAAAAGTATGCCTAACCCCATTAGGAAGTGTTCTTGTTATAAGTGTATAACTCAGCTTTCCCCAAATTATCTTCTTCTTACCAACATCTCTAGTCTTTTATCCTGCAATAACTCAGCCAACACTTAAATCTCCAAAAGCTACGTGTGTTAATTTCTTTAAATCACAAATATCATGTGTAAATACTGGCCATGTAATACTCTGCATTGTGGAATAATAGTTTATTTTAAAGGGAACTAGAGAAACTAAGAACTAGAGAAATCAAGAAAGGCTTTTTTTTTCTAGAATTAATAAATGCACATCCTGTTCACTGGGGAAATTAAATCCACACTGAGCAATCTTCAATATGTTCAGAATATGACAGCAAGAATCCTATCAGGGATGCATTACACCTGTTTTCAAGTCCTTGCACTGGTTACCTATCAGATTTCGAGTCAACTTCAAAATCCTTATCCTCCTTATATACTGTCCTACAACTGTTATTATTGATCACCGAATTATTGTACTTGACGTCATTCAGCCTTTCCTGAACGTTTATGACAGGCAGAGAGAGTGTTGTTTCTGGTGCGATCTTTTGCAGCTGACATTTCACTGTTTTAAATGAACAAGAAATTAGATTGCTCATAAATCAGTTATTCTATGTAAACACAGCGTAATTGCCCTCCGAAAATCCTCTTTTTCTTGTTCGTTTTAGAGACCTTGATCGAAACTGATTTTAGATGTCAGAAAAGATGTATTTTCTCTGTATTTCCTACATTGCTTTGTAGCAAAAATATACATATACAAAAATATATGTTTTGTAGTTGGGATTAACTTTATTTCGTACGCGTAGCTACTCCAATTCGGACACCGAACAGTTAAAAAATGGCGGCAAATCAGACACCCAGAGGGGGGGGGGCGTCTTCTCGCCTCCATAACTAAAATGCCAAATAGGAGTGGCTTAAGTGACATACACAGTCGTGTAACTGACAGTTTGAGGTAGCCTATCGTGTAACTTTCGCTTTGTTGCTGATAGGTTAAGCTTTTTGAAACTCTGCCCCAAAGTCATGTGACTGATTTTTCGCCCTGTTTCGTTGGTTAAACGCAATGATCACAAGCACCACCATGGTAACTGGGATGTGTATTTTTTAATTCCGTTTGAATTATAACTGTATGTACTGTCTTCATATTTGGCCAGGGCTTTAAAGAGAAGGCTCGCCAAAAAATTTCGGTGCCGTCGTCTCCGCTTTAAAGGTACCCCCGTGCTGGAAGAATTTGACCTCGGAACGTTTGCCCAGCGTAGTTATAGTGGACATAAAAACAAGAGTTCGCTGGCATTATATCCTAGAAGACACAGACCGGCGCCAGACCGGTAAATGCCTGATGAACTAGGGATTGGACAGTTTCCAAGTGCTTGTAGAATCGATGGAAATGTTCAAATAAATCTGCAAAAGAAATAAACAAAATAATCATTTACTTCTTTATCATACTGGCTAGCTAATGTCCTCTCTTTGCTAGTTAGTGGCTGTGTTTCTGCGCTGGGTAGCAACGGGTGACTGTTCTCAGGCGGAAGATGTAAGCAGCTTAATTTTCATGTTAAATAATTTTTAAAAATTAAAATTCATTCTATACAGCAATCACATATTTGGGTACCATTTCATAAAACTTTCATGCTTAAAATGTTTAGGGAGAAATGGAAGACTGGTGTGTATTTTTTCTTTAAACTATCAAGACCAGCCATACACAGTACAGTTTATGTACATACAGTAATGTTTATGTTCCTAAATTAATATCGTTTATGACCTTCAGATGCATTATCCTCCTCTTTATTTTATGCTCAGCTACTAAAATTTCCCTTTAGTGGTAAAATTCCATATAAATAATCAAAACTAAGCGGATTAAAATGTGCACAGTAAAGACATTAAATGATTAAATCTTTTCACTACCAACCAATGCACCACGAGTGCCCCTGTCGGTCATTTTGGCCAGCCAATCACTTACCGCGGTGCCCTCCGGTGCCCTGCGGGTAGGTTACTGTACCGCGGGTTTTTACCGCTCATTTTGAATGGCTGCATCTTTATAAAGAAAAATTCTAAAACCACTGTTGCTAAAAACACAGTGCAGTGAAGGATATCACAACCTCCTGTTCACTTCGACAGCAGAATTATAAAAGCTATACTGCAAGATGCAAACCTCTCATCAGCAACCAAAAATAGAAAGATTAAATTAAAATTTCGAGTTTTAATGTACAGAGATAAGCCAGTGGAGTTCTGAAACAAAGTTTTATGGACAAATGAAATTAAAAATAAACCTCTATCAAACAAACTGCAGATGATCCAAAGCATGCCACTTAATCTGTGAAATATTGTTGTGGTAGTGTCATGGCTTGGGAATACATGACTGCTTGTGGAACTAACTCACTCATCTTTTTTGATGATGTAACCAATGACTGTAGCAGTAGAGCAGAATGACATCCTGTTTTCATACTATATGTACAAAACAATGCCTCCAGACCAATTTGACCCAAAATGGAGAGACTGAACACAAAAAATTGTATTATTCTAAATTGTTAAAGCATATATCTGCAGAAATAAATGGCAAAATTTTGTACTTTCGCCTCATGTTAATCTTTTCATCTCATATCAAAATTGCTTGAATATACAGTAAAAATCGTAATTTAGACTTTACTTTTCCAATACTATGGAGGGCACTGTATACTGCAATAAATTGTGACATGCAGGTTTTGTGAGAGTACAGACCAACATTTATCCATAATTAATAAAATCCTTGTTTTCCAAAGCCTCATGACGATCAATCCTTGGTAAATGTTTACAAATGATTGCTTCTTGCAATAGGATAATGCTCACTATACATTACTGATGTAATGTGGAAAGCAAAATATATTTGAAATGAGGTATGATACTGTGAAACATCAGTGATTTATAAAGTAACGTGTAATATGCTTTTCAACCTAGGGCATAAATGTGTGTGGGTAGTTAAAAAGGGGGCATTAGGCTCATATTTTCATGGTTCAATAAAGAATTGTCATGCTGTGCTCATATATATCATATCATCATTTCCTCTTAGATTTTTTTTTCAGATTCTGTTTGTTACTTAGTAGAAAACTAAAATGGAAATTTACAACATAAAATAAAAAAATACATATTACTTGCTCTGTTCCTAATAAAAAGATAAAATATTAACAGATCCATAACCATAAGCTTTGTTTTGGTAGTACCAGTATTTGTCAAGTAACACAATTTTTCCACAGTGCGTAGAGTGAAGTATTAATGTGCATTATTCATTTTTACTTTATTTAAAAGGATGATGTAAAAAGATAGTTACTTAGAATTCCCTGAGCTCTTTTAGTTTTAAGTCTGTCCATCCATTTTCTTACTGCTTTATGCAGTACAGGGTCACAGGGGAGCCTACGTGTACCCTGGCAAGCAATTGGCACAAGGAAGGACACACCATGGATAGGACACCAGTCCATTGCAGAGCACACACAGACACAAACACACATACATCCACACCAGGGCTAATTTTCCCAGAAGTCATTATGTCTTCAATCTCTAGGAGAAAACAAGAGCACCCGAAATAAACACATGCAAACAAAGGATGAACATACAAACCCCCTGCAGATGGCACCACAGAAATTGAACAGAGGGACCCAGTGCGGCAAGGCAGCAACACTAACCACTAACATGCAAAAATAACATCAGCAATACTAACATGTTGCCACTACAGTTTTACAGGTTAGCTAAATTAACCCTATGACTCACATCTTCTTAAGGCTTCACATTTTGTTTCAAAACAAACCACCATTCATAATGTTAACCTTATTGTAAAATATTCTAAGGGGAAGACGGGGCAGAATTAGTTATTTTATAATTGTAAATGGACCATGACCCTCACCAGGAAAAGCAGAGTGAAAATGGATGGATGGATAATTATAAATGGATGACACAGTGGTGTGCCTGTTGCCTCATAGAGCTTGGATCCTGGGTTTGATTCCAGACTAGAATGCCATGCGTCTGGCGTTCTCTGGTGCTCTGGTTATGAGGATTTTACCAAATGCATTGGTTTGCTACTACCAACCATTAATTCAAATCCCTAAGTCCTCCTTTGTGTATGCCCTGTAATGCATGGGATGTCCCATTCAGAGTGTAGTCCCACCTTGTGTTTTATAATTCCAGGATAGGCATTGCACTTACCAGAATTAAGCTTTTTTCTGATACTGCATGGAGGGAGCCAGACACAGCCTACATAATGCTAATATAGCTATAACATATCCTGTAAAGCGCTTTGAGAAGCCACCTTTAAAGGCGCTATATAAAATAAAGTTTAATATTATATTATTATTATTAACATATTACTTAAACCCCTTAACTTTCACAAATTGATTGGGTGTTTACTTACAAAAGCTTTAAAGGTTACAAATATCTTTACATACATATACTGTATATCTTAATACATTTTTAATTCTATGGATACAGTGCCTACCAGAAGTATTCCGACCATTGCACAATTTTCACATTTTATAGCTTTAAAACTTGAAGTCAAGACACTTTGAAGAAGAAATTAATATTTGCCATGTACACAACCTGCTCCCCACACTCAAAGCAAAAAACAAGAAATAACTAGTTAATAAAGCAGGACAAATCCAAATTCATGATTAATTAAATTTTAAAACCCCTTACTGTAGAGGAACCAAAATTAATTGTGGTGCATAACATTACTTTACAAGCCACAGAGTTACTTAATTGGCCTCTGTTTGGGTGCAATAATAATGATTCTTGAGATTTTACAATAAATATACCTGTCTCTGTGAGGTTCCTTAGTCAGGTTGTGAATTTCAAGCAAAGACACAACAATGAAGACTAAGAATCTTTGGAAGTCAGGGTAAGTGTAATTGAAAAGCACAGAAGAAGGATGCAAAAACATCAAAGTCTCTGAATGTCCCTTAAAGCACTGTCTACTTAATCATCAAGAAACACAGGCTGCAACATACAGTACTGCCCATAACACAATTTACTGTAAATTATGCTGTCACTATCAAACTGTATGATTTCCTGTATGAACAGCTGTGAAAAGGTGAGATGAGACAAAGGTGCATCAGTCAACAATATCCACAAAGATGGCCTGTATGGCAGATTAGAAAAACGAAGCACGATATGAGATGGTAGTTGGCAACAAAGTACATAAATGGTCCTGCAAAAATGTGGCAAAAGGTGTTGCAGTCAGATAAGGCAGGCAAATACCAGAGGAAAACCTGTTTCAGTCTACTAAAGACTTATAACTAGAGGAAAAATTCACCTCTGAGTAAGTCAATGATCCAATGTACAAAGCCAAAGTTACACAGGACTTGGCTAAAGAATAAGATAGTGAATGTCCTGGAATGGTTCAAAATTCTAACCTGAATGCTACTGGTAATCTGCAGAAAGAATTAAAAACTGTTGTATTTAAATAATCCCTGAGGAACCTGAGAGAGTGAGCAAATAAGACAAGAGACTTACCAAAGTTGCTTCCACCACATACTGAATTCACAGGTTTGAATACTTATGTCATCAATGAATTTAAGTTTTATACAATATGAGTATCAGAACCAACATATATGCATCAATTAAAGGAATTTATATTTTACATTTATTTATACATTTCTATTTTAGATTTATTATTTCTATTATTTGTTTTTCAAATCATGCGACTTACAGTATATAACATATTATAAACAAAATTGAATGAAGTGCCATTAACACTATATACTGTATTTATATCTATATCTACAGTATATATATAATCAATTATTCCATGTAAAACACAATATTATTCTACAAAGTATTTAGAATGACTATAAAAGACATTTAACAGGTTATTTAAAGAGCCCTGCCGTTTTAAAATGACCGGCCCTGGCATTGCAATAATATGTATTTAACAACATACACAAACACAAAATGAAGCAGCAATCTCTATTTTTACTGTGCAAACATTTACATAAAAGGCTGATATTTACTGTAAAGCACTGTTTGAGACATTATATGTTATGGAAAAACTGGACAATTCAGAGGTGTTGGATGTGCAGTCATTATGGCATTTCATATATTCAAACTGAATTAGATTTCTCACACTTTTCACTGTTTTTCCATTAAGGATAAAGAGTTTTCTATTAACAGTTTCTGGTCTCAACAACTATTTACTGAAAATGTTGACTAGAAAAGAATTCCCATAACCAAAACCTATGACACAGACTTTTCATGACTGCAGGGTTTTAAGAAAATGGTATTCTCATTTACAATTTTAGCTTCGCTTGTAATGTCTTAAAATGCTAGCAAAAGCTTTCCAGAGCAAAGAAATATTTTTTTTAAATCTTTTCAATAGAAAGGATCCTACAGCTCCATCTTGTGGCATTTGTGGACAATCATCAATAACAAACATTAAAACCACAGGAATGTACCTGGTGTGAACTGAGAAAATACTCTGAGACATCTATTATTAATATGTGGTGTACATTGTTGAATGGTGAATGTTGTACTTCCAACTTACCTGAAGTAATTGTTTTTCACACCATTCATTCTCTATTGCATTTTGTGTTACATTGGAAGTTGTATTGTGGGACTGCAAGCCCTACCTACATTAGGTAGCAACATACCAAGTTTGCTTTTAATATTTCGCAAAATCAATGTTACTCTCTTCATTTTTGTGTGTTTTCTGGAAAATGAAAAGTATGTATTTTGAATATAGTGGAATGGAGTTCAGCACATCTCATAGTTCTTGGTTTCTGGGTTCAGTTCTGGCCTAGGGTACCACGGTGAGGAGTCTGCGTGTTCACCTGTGAGCTCTTTCCTGGTGCTCTGGTTTCCTCTCGTGTTCTAAAGTTGTCCAAGTTCATTGGCAGAATAGGTGTAGAGAGGTGTGAAATGAAACTTCCAATGAATGGAGAAAATTAAGTAGAATAGTAGTCTGTCATTAAGAGAAGGGGGAAGGTGTGATCCTAGCTGCAGGATAATTTTGGTTTCTGTAGTCTTTCTGATGTATGAGCTCGGAAAACTGTCTTTGAGAACACAGACGGAGAGATTAGAGTGGTCGTGGCCATCAGAGGTGAAATGAGAAACAATGGGCTTGGAGAGATCTTTAATCTTCACAACCCTGACATGTTCTCTAAAGCAGTCTCCGAGACTCCTTCCTGTTTCTCCAATGTAGATAGCTGGGCATTTACTGCAGGAGATACAGTAAATAAGGTTGCTGGAGGTACAAGATGCCATCTGGGTGATCCGGACTTGTCCTGAGGGGTCTTGAATGAGTGTGTGTTATACACATCTAACACCACACTCATTCAAGACTCATTCAAGATCCTCCATGGAATAAACATATTACTTGTTCCTTTGCAGCCTACGCATGCTGACACAGCTACCCACCTGAACTACTGTAGATTATTAATCAAGCTGTGGAAGAAAATGCATACAGGCAGGAGATACAGTGACACTGCAGATCAGAATAGTGCAGTAGAGTCCGTAGAAATCTGGGGAGTGTTAAAGATTGCATATACTAAGAAGATTCTAACCCTCAACAAATGTTCATACAGGAGTTCACATTTATTAAGTCAGGAGTTCTATATTCAATCCAAAAACCAGAAGAAAACTTAATTTCCCTGAAACTGAAATGAACATTAAACAAGAGGCCAATTCTTTGCCTTGGGACATTGACCAGCTTCATCTTGGTAGATATAAATGTCAGCTTTATATTGTCAGTTTTAAACACTCTGTTTCTTCTGTTTTATATTTCTGATCTATTGTCAGCCTGTAGAGAGCCCTTGGGCAACTTACAGTTTGTGACCCGTCCTCAGCTAGAGATGTTTGCAAAGTCTTTGATATAAAAATGAAATAGAATCATGTTGTGCACCAGTAAAGTTTCTGAACTACACAGTGTATATTGACCACAGTGTGAAAATATTTATAAAGTTTTAGAATAGATTACTCGAGGCAAAATTACTTTTAATAAATAAATCCTATCACCTTAATTGAACTGTTACATATCCATAATTCTATACAATAAGCAGTTTAAAGAGCTTTATTTAGTCTTATTAATCTCAAATACTTATGTAATTAATTTTTCTTCTATTGTTACAACAAAACACCAGTATGAATAGCTGAATGCAAATCAGGAAGCTTTTTTTAGCATTATTAATGCATAAATCAAGTCAGTGGGGAATACTGTACGTTATGTAGAAGAGGCTTTTGAGGTGTCAAAGAAACTAAAGGCTATGGTTTACATCTGGATATTGTCAAGAGCTGCAGTTCTTGGGAGCTTCAAAGCAAGAAGTACAGTAGGAACTGAGGTGTTTGGTGAGGAGTTTGAGATCTTCCTGCATTGTAGGGGATCTAAAACACATAGATCAATCTTCTGGTTAACTAAGCTCTTGGTAAAATCATTAAGATTCATCAACAGGCCCGAAACATAGGATAAAAAAGACACGTAGGCAGAGGAGAGTGCTAGAGCGAGGGAAACAGAGTTTGGTGCAAGGCAGGAAGTCCTTGTTCAGATCATTTGTAAAGACCAGATTCAAGTTAAGTATTTGAACTTTGTTAAAAGAACTTACCATTCTGTTGTTTCAGAAAACTCTGATTTCCCCTATAAAGAATCCTTTGGTTAAAAATGGTCTCTCCTGGTTACTGGATGGATTTTATGAAGTACAGTATGAAGTTATGGTCACATTTGCTTTGTAGCATCTGGATTTATAGAGAGAGTTTTAACTATAGGTTGTTTTCTGTTTGTTTTAGATGGCAGGTTTATCTCTTGTTTTGGTCAGGTATTATACAAGATTTTGAAAACTTGGTAGCAGTCTGGGGCTGTTTCTGGTCGGTCACGATGTAGGCCTCTGAGACTCCTTGTTGGAAAAATAAAGTAAATTTACTTTGAATCTATGTTGTATTGAATAGTGTATTATATTATTTATATTATATTGTTTATCTCAGTTTTCCTAATTTATTACTCTTCTACCAAATCTGAGCCAGAGAACAAAGATCTCAAGTGCCTCTAGTTATACTTGAAACTGTAAAAAATATTTGACAGTTATTTAGTATAATAATGAACTACTATGAGATCACATCTATTGATTATTCCTACTTGTATAAAACCATTCTTCTAAAATTAAATAAGGGTTTCAAACTTCTCTAGCTGTTATATAAACCTCCCTGTGCTGTGTTCTATGTGGTGACAGCATGCAGGTAGTCTCAACACTTATGTTGAAGTGTTCAGAGCATTTTCTGAGATTCTCTACATATTTAGATTTCTTTATTTCTTACCACAAGAGAAGCCTTCAGCTTAACTTTGTCACGGACGTCCAAAGGCACTAACCGTGGGGAGCAGAAGAGCGGAAAAAGACCCATATGCGTAGCGGCGAGACGGGAAAAAGGCCCGGGCTCATTAGTGCAAAGAGTTCAGGAATGCCGTATAGAAACCTATGCCCTCAGGGAGCGGACGTGGGGCGCCCTGGTGCTAGGCAGGTCTCAGGACATCCGAACGTCAATGCTGAGCAAGGACAGAGTGCAAGACCTGGAAATATATAGCCCAAGGGAAAGAGAGGGACAGGAAGGACAGCAGACCGGAAACTAGGGACAGGACAGAGAAGGAGCGCCCTCTGGCTGCAGAGGGCGTGACAAACTTCTCTAACTTTCCAAAAATGCTTCAATGATTTCTGTGACCTCACACAGGAGAGAATGGAGAAATATAGTCAAACTCCTGTGACCCACTACATTTTGAGCCACTTGTCTTTTGACATGCAATTGGCAATTAGAGATTCAGCACTGATTGGAGGAGAGTCACATCCCTCACAGACAACACAGCACAGCATGCTGCAGGAGTCACTGTTGCTTAGAGCCCTGACTCACTAATCCCATCCTAGCCTTGGTGTCATTGATCCTATTGTATGCTGCACGTAGCTAATGATGTTTCCCAGGCTCAAATCCATGATCAGAGAGCTCACCTTGTCCACAAGCAAGCATTTTTACATTTTTGAGCCACTTGGAAGTGGTTGATGATATATATCTTATATAATATATATAATATTATATATATCTTATATAATCAGAAAAGTATGCATCTTGGAAAAGGTAGTAATTATTGTTATTTAATTAATGAAATCAGGAAATGATGTAAACTTGAAAATGGTTTTGAATTGTTAGAAAAACACTTATAAATAAGATGTCTCAGTATATATAAATATATCTTATTATAGTAATCATCATCATAATTGCCATCATCATAGGACATTTTAATTTGCTTCACAACATGAGGGACATCTGAAACGAAAATTAAAATGTCATGCATGAAAATGAAAGCTTTCTTGCTCAGTCTGTGGCAGTACCTAATAGAGGGAATGCCTGGACTGATCTAGTATTTTCAAACAAACATAAAAAAAGATGAAGGTTTATACAATAGAACCACTGGTAAACTGTGATTCTAATATTGAGTCCAAAACAGATGTTTCTATCTTTATGAAAGCAGACTATGAAGGAAAAACTGAGTTTAAAGGGTTTCTGTACACATATCAATATACAATATTGAAATAAGATTTTTTCCTAATCAGAAACAAGTGAGGTTCGCGTCCTAATCAAAGCAAGGGATGCAGCATTCAAATCAGGCAATAAATCAGAACTAAGGTCAGGCAGGATCAATCTAAACAATGGTATTAAAAATGCAAAAAACACACTCAAACAGGAATTAGAGGAACACTTCACCACTAATGACCCAAGGCGCATATGGCAAGGTATACAGGCCCTCGCAGACTACAAGAGGAAGAACATCTGTGCATCTGCCCATGATGCCTCCCTGCCTAACGAGCTCAACACCTTCTATGCTCAGTTTCAAACCAGCAACACAGAACCAATCAACAGAGCTACATCCTCTGCAGCCTACCAGGTGCTCTTACTGTCTGCAGATGAGGTGAGGAGATCTCTGCTAAAAGTGAACACACGCAAGGCTGGACCCGACGGCATACCCAGTCGCGTCCTCATAGCCTGCGCCAATCAACTGCCCGGTGTAAGCACAGACATTTTCAACATGGCTCTGGTCCAAGCTGTAGTCCCCACCTGCTTGAAGACAACCACCATCATCCCAATACCGAAGAAAACCACAGTGACATGTCTTAATGACTACCGACCAGTGGCACTAACACCTGTCATCATGAAGTGTTTCAAGAGGCTGGTCATGAAGCACATTCTGAACATGCTGGACCCGTACCAATTTGCCTACTGGCCCAACAGATCCACATATGATGCAATCTCCATTGCCATACACACTGCCCTATCCCATCTGGATAAAAAGAACACATACGCAAGACTACTATTCATCGACTTCAGCTCAGTTTTTAACACTTTCATTCCAGAGAAACTAGTCAAGAAACTCAGTGCACTGGGTCTCGACATCACCCTCTGCAACTGGATTCAGGACTTTCTGGCAGGCAGACCTCAGGCTGTCAGGCTTGGAAACCACACCTCCGGCACACTTACTCTGAACAATGGGGTTCCCTAGGGTGGTGTGCTTAGTCCATTGCTCTACTCCCTCTACACCCACGACTGTAAGGTCAAACACAACACCAACTCCATCATCAAGTTTGCCAATGACACCACAGTTGTAGGTCTGATCACAGACAATGATGAGAGGGCCTACAGGGAGCAGGTCAATCTCCTTACAACGTGGTATGAAGACAACAACCTCACCCTCAACATCAGCAAACACAAGGAGCTGATTGTTGATTTCAGAAAACTACAAAACGAACATGCCCCTATCCACATCAAAGGGACTGAAGTGGAAAGGGTCAGTAACTTCAAATTCCTTGGCATCCATATCACCAAGGACCTCACATGGTCTCTCAACGCCACCTGTCTGATCAAGAAAGCACAACAACACTTGTACTTTCTAAGATGGTTGAAGAAGGCTAAGATATGTCCCCAGATCCTCACTAACTTTTACAGATGCACTACAGAAAGCACACTGACAGGTTACATCACAGTGTGGTATGGCAACTGCAGTATTGCTGACCGCAAAGCCCTACAGCGGGTAGTGAAAACTGCCCAGTCCATCACTGGGGTTGCCCTCCCATCCATACAGGACATTTATGACAGACGGTGCTTGAGGAAAGCTCTAAGCATCATCAAAGACTCCACACACCCCAGCTACAGACTGTATGACCCTCTACCACCTGGAAAATGGTACTGGAGCATTTGGGCCCAGACTACCAGACTTGGAGACAGTTTTTACCCCGCACTATCAAACTATTAAACTCCCAGCATCTCTCACCTACAATCTGAACCTCACAGTGCCTTCTTTTACCAAAAACTCAAACACACATTGAAATCTACTGAAATCCCACTCCCCATAATTTTCTATCCTTTATTTAATTCTGTTGATGTATGATTTTGCCCATCTGATGTTGTTTTGCACATTACCTGTTACCTGTTGTTGTTTTGCACATTGCCTGCTGTCATTTGCACATTGCCTCTTGTTGTTTTGCACATTGCCTGTTGTCTCTTTCTTTTCTTATACAATTGTATTGTTGTTTTTTGTACTACTTATCATCTGAGATCTAGCTTAATAGCATTTCGTTATACCATATACCTGTATATGAGTAAAATGAAAATAAACTTGAACTTGAACATACCTGTAGATGTATCTGTAACTTATTATTTTTAGAAATCATTGTCCATAAAACAGTGGTTGCTGGGATCCTCATGATCCTATGATGAAAACATACAGATGGAAGGAATACCTTTGAATGGGCTTTTTATTAGTATGAATATTTGGATAAGTTATTTATGGGGATATATAAGAATACCCTGTTGGAAAAATAATAACGTGTGTTAAACGTTTCATTGTATGTCCAAGATTCTTTTATATTTATAATGCTTTTTTATTTGTAATTCTTTTCTAAGAAGAAGAAAACTTATCTTAGTAGGAGCTAAACATGCAACAAATTAATTCAGTGTTAAGGATGGGTATACAGAGTGCAAACTATTGATAAATGTATTAAGAACATGTTCCATAACTTTCAGTATGGATATTTAAAATTCTTTACCACAACAAAACATGTTATGGAATGAAAATCTTAAACATAGAAATCACATTCACATGTAGAATATACATATGGAGTCACAGTGGCATTGCAGTTAGCATTGCTGGCTTGCAGTGCTGGGGCCCTGGGTTCGGTTCCTAGAATGCTATCTGCATGGAGTTTTTATGTTGTTACCTGATTGCACCACTTTCTTCCAGGTGCCAGGTGTCTTCCAGTTTATTCACACAGTCCTAAGATATATTGGTAGGTTAATTGGCCCTTGGTATGAGTGCATGTCTGTGTTTGTGTCTGTGTGTCTGCCCTGTGATGGAGTCCTATCAATGGTGTATCCTGCCTTGCTCCTGCTGCTTGCTAAGCAGCCGGCACCGATGAAGAGTTTAGAAAATTGATGGATGGATGGGTTATACACATGCTTCATTTATGTGTTTTTATACAGTATATAAAAATTTGTACAGTCTTAAACTTATTTAAGTGGATGACGTTTAATTTTATTTTACAGAAATAATATGAGAACGTCCTTAATTATGAACAAATTGCAATCTTCATATTTTGGAATGGGAAATGAATACAATCTGTTAAATGTCAAATTATGACTTTGTCTGATAGTATCTATACATCTGTTTCATTTATCTGCCTTAAGTGCTTTGTCCTCATTGAGCTTCCCAAAAAAGAAAGGGAATCACAGGTAGATAACATCTAGTAATTTAATGCTTCATGTGAAATATATTCTCAACCTATTCCATCATGTTGATCGTAGATACTAGTAGGGACATTCATTCATTATTTCACTAAAACAAAATGATATCTGGAAGTAAAATAAAAAAGAAACAAGGAAGTAGAATGGCTTATAAAAGCAATTTTAAATAATTACGTGAAAACATTAAATTGAATGTCCTTTCTAAGAAGCTTAGAAGAGACCTTGGAATTAACACTAACACATGTTATGACTTTAATTCTTATTCTATAACACTTTAATTCTGAGAAGACATATGTTCACTGCCTTTTCTAATCCTGACTGATTAGAACACTACAGAAAATTGGATGCAACTACAATGCCATTATCCTCAATATGACTCAGCTGCAATTTTATAATGACATTTTAAAGATAAAAACATTATGTACTGAGTCATGGAAGTCTATCAAAACAAAGTATTTTAGACTAGAAGTTATAAGACATGCATTTTCTTATTATAGTTAAATGTTAAGGGTTGAGGCAGGGGTAACTGAAAAGCCTAATGAACTAAAGAAGACTGCTGATTCACCCCATGCAATGATACTCATAAACTATTTTTTCTTACATTGAAAATTCTGAAACATCACCCTACACTACATACTTATAGCTTTTGTTATATAACTGTGAACAAAAAGTCAGGACACAATTAAGAAATGTTAAAAAAAAGAAAATAGGAGTACTAGGAGCCCAGACCTACAGATATAATTAAAGGAAAACCAAAGACTGAAAAGATGTTACAGCAGTGGGACTCTTCCTTCTGGACCATAATTGTCAAAAACTTTTGCCTTACTATTGCTAAACTGTGCTAGAGTAAATGCCGTCTTTCAGATGCAATAAACCAAGGTCTTAACTGTTTGATCATTACAAATCCCATGGCACTGTTCATAAGAGAAGGGTATTAAATAATCTGGTCTAGCAGAGCCTGGCCTATCTAAAGTATCCCCTTAATTTAATTGGCAAAGCAATTTCTCACTTCTGTAATTTATCTGCTGGGTGTAGCACAGTTGGCTGCTTGTGTGCTTGGCCGACTCCTGACCCAGGTGAGTGGTACACTTCAGTGGTGGATGAAGTGTGGCCCCTTCTATGTTTATTCTTGTTATGGATTTGTTTAATTATTTACTTACACATTCAGTCACTGGACTTTTAAGAAATTAATAGTTTGACTTCTTGTTTTTTTTTTAAGTACAGTTTTCCAAAACTGAATTTTTACTTTTTGTTCAGTGTTATAGCAAAGGTCCTTTTTTACAGTGTATACTGTAGACAACTAAATATTTTTTTATTGTAATTTTATGGTGTTTGTTGGAACCTAGAACTTTATTCTTCAGCTAGCTACATATTCAGTTTATTCAACATAATATTTCTGTGTCTGTTTAAAACAGTTACATTGGGTCCCACAATACTTGCTAAAATGGACTGTGAAGTCCATATTCACAGGTTCACATATTCACAGGTGCTAAATCATTTGCAGACGACCTAATTCTGGGTTAGGGTGTCATAGCGTTTAGGCAGGATTCAGACTTTAGAGGCTTTCAGTCATAATCCCACAGATGGTAGCTTCGCACCATTCCTCTTAATTCTGAGAGGAATTCTCTTCGTATGAAACAATGAAAATAGATCTCAACATGGACCAAGAGGACATAAATTCTCCTGAAAACACAAAAGTGCAATGTACTTCATTTTACTATTAGAAAATTTAATCAAACACTGGCAGGGAGTCAGATATGAGAACATGTACAGTATAGTGATTATAGTGATGTCTATTAATAAATAGATGTCTATAAATAAGATGATTAATATAATTTTACCCATTTTACATGTGCAATTAGCCTTAAACAGTTCACACATTTTAAACCAATATAACACTTACATGAAAAAAAAACAACAAATTAGTTTCTAACCTTGAAAAACTTGCCTAAAAATGGAAATCATTACATGGATATGTGGCAGATTTAAAGATTTAGATTGTATAATTGACACATAATTTTAGTAAGAAATTACCATTTTCGGTGATTTTAAAGCTTGTACTCAAAAGATATCCAGGTGTTGTATCCAATTCAGTATCCCCTGGAAATCTGTATCCCTTCCGACATACAGATATTTACATCTTTGCACACATGTTCCTCAAAACTTTCCAGAAACGAATGATATCCAGAGGGACTGAGTGCATATTTGTTAATTACGGTATGGTTAAAAAGGGGGCCATTCTTTGTGGTTGTTTTTAGCATTTTCTCAGTGTATTTAATGTGTTTGTTATGAATTTGAATAATGTAAAACCTTTTACCTCCACCGCATGAATGAAAGTTTAATTTCTCTTTTCACAAATTATCAGAGCCTCATAGAAAGCATAAAAAGGATATGTGCATCTTTTGTCCTTATGTGTTACATAAAATAATTTAATATTGGGATGATGGGGAAAATAATGCGTCCCTGAAAGTGGAAGAAAGAACGATTTTAGCAGAGTGTGCGCATTTCAGATGACATACAGTAGATTTCCAGGGAATAATGAATTGGATATGACACCAGCTCACCCTGTATTGGATAAAGGGGTTAGAAAATGAATAAATGGAATCAGTATACCATTTAAGTGCATAATTGCATTAACTGCTATACTGCTGCTAATCCAATAAGTACAGTATATGTTAAGGCCACTGTGAGATTCGATCAATGTCAAACCCACTACTTCTCTGCTTTTTATAGTTTTAATCTTAACATATTGCCTCATACCGAAAACATTAAATGTTAAAGTCCCTTTAAAGATGTCCATACATTTGCTCCAAGTTGGAAAATAATCAGTCACCTGCTTCCATTGTAAACGATTTCTAGTGATGTACTATACCATAAATTGCATTGTGTCTTTTCACAATGAAATCTCCAAAATGTCTATTCAGCAAAAATAAATCTGAATCATTTAAGAGAAGTTCCCATTGCTTTAGTGGTGTTGCAAAATTAAATTTATGCTATTTTTATGAAAAGACTAAATCTTCAAATGTTATGCAAAGCTGTATCTCTCAAGTTTAAAATTGTTTTATATAGTCAAAAATATTTTATAATGATGAAAAATAAGAGTTTTGAATTATAAATTTATTGTTTTGATTTATATGACCTAATGATGAAAATGTTATATGAATGCATTAAAACTTTCACTTTCATCCTGAAGTGCACTTTGTATGTGTTTTCATGGAAAGACAATGAAAGCACAGTATCATTACATTAAGTGGAATCATGGAACAAATTAGTATTTACCAATCTGCATAGAAAAAGGTGTGTGGAAAAAGTGAAGGTTGTTATTAAATTTTTGACAGATGTGCAACATAGGTAAAAGTGCACTAATCTTGTGGAAAAAACTAAAAGCGGAATAACTAATCTGTTCTTATTCCATAAAATGAATAATATGCTTGCAGTCACTAAGAAATGTGAAGTTATCATGGTAACATCCAAGGAGTGTGCCCAATTCCCTCATATTTCCACAATATTTTCTACAGGTCATACTGTATGAACTAGTTTCACCTGATAGTTGACATAATTAGTTATGGTGTGAACAATGTGTGGTTCTTACCAGATTCTGACCATGAGAGTTTTCAACTATCGCTCTCAAAGGAAAACTGTCTGTGTTATGTCTTCTATAGGTGCTTCTGTTATTTTGCCATTTTGTTTTTGTAATTCCTACTATACCCTTTCTGTTTCGTACTGTAAGCTACAGGACCAGTGTATCTGAATCTGTTTGGTGACATATCAATGCCAATACTCTCCAGCCTTTTCACCAGAGTTATCAAAAACCACTGTTGGGTTGGTATTGCCATTTGCCTGATGACCAGACATTTACTAGTTGTGTTTGTCACATTTTTGTTAGTTTCACAAGATGAGTAGTGTAGTTTCATAAGATGTCTTTTTGTCCTGTTTGTTGCTGTAAGATTTCCTTGTAAGTATTGTATTTCATAACACCACTGGAGGTACTGTAGTTTTGTTATGCTTTAAACAATGTGATGTACAGTACTGTTCCTTTATAGCATTAATAAACCTTTATGCTAATGAGTCACTATAGCTGTCTGGAACTTCTGTGTGAACAAATGTTTAATTTCCTTGCAAATTGCTAGCCACATCTATATATTTCCTCATCATTTTTCTTAGTCTATTATGTTGTACACTGACAAGCTTATGATGGATGTGTCCATGTTTCATGATAATGATTTAATAGGTTCTTAATAGTTCTGGGCCCCCTACATTTGCTTCTAAATGTAATGGCAGCTGCAGACCTTTTATCTGATCTATGTACACTACAAAAATCACAAGACAACATGTTTAAATTCAATGAAGACAATAATTCCAGAATTACCAGGTGATACCTACTGCAGGACAAGGACAAGAAAAAAAGGACCATATGAGGATACAGTGTATTTCTTTAACTGACCTAGATAACCAACCTCATCTGATCTTCCAGCTCCAAAACCTATCAGTGCCTCACTGCAGAAAAGGACAGAAAACTCAATCATCTTCTACAGAAAAAAGACATCAACACCCCCACGAATCCTAATCGTGTTGTTATTATGCCCTCACACCTTTCCCTTTCACAGGATGAGCAATTTCATCTCAGCAAAGGCCTCAGTTTTGTACCAGTCCCCAAGATGCTGGACATTCCCCAAACCCAAGTCAACCTCAACTGCCTTTACTGCAGGATTTGGCTCAGAGCACATTTTGCTGATGACTTTTCACCGAGAGTTGACCACCTGTTTATCGACGTCATTAAAAATACCAATCCTAAACAGAGCTGTTAGACTCCCCCTTCTGGCTGTTTTCTGTCAGTAGATTGCTTCATTAATCAATGCAACAATCAAGCTCCCAAGACCCTTTCCACACCCAAGAAACACAGTTCTAACCTCACCCAAGCAGAAATTTAGGCACTCCAATCTCTCAGGAATAGAGATGATATTTTCATCAAACCAGTGGACAAAGGCAGCGCTGCTGTGGTGTAGCAAAAAGACTTATATATCGAAGAAGCCTCCAGACAACTAACCAACACTTCTGCCTAACTGACACCCCCAGATGCCCCATCATCTCAGCATGCAACTGGCACACAACTCACATCTTTCTCAAAAGCCTTATGAAACTACTGCTTGAAGAGCTTCCTTCATATATCAAGGATACCAACCATGCTCTCCAACCTTTTGACGATTTCCGGTTTCAGGGCCCAGAATGTTACATTTTTACTATGAACATCACATCCTTATACACTGTCATTCCCCCACAATGATGGTCTTAAAGCACTCAAGCACACGCTGGACAAATGTACAGTGCTTGATCCACCCACCTACACTCTTGTACGTCTTGTGGAATTGGTCCTCACAATGAATGCTTTCTCATTCAATAACCTTTTCATAAGCAGATTCATCTCTACAGGCGAAACATTGATGACCGCCACATGCTTTAATGATCAGCTAAAACACTTCCTGCATCGCTTCATCAACTTCCACCCATCCCTCAAATATACAGTTAACTTATCTTCCACTACTTTTCCATTTCTAGACATAAATCTATCCATTAACCATCCAAGACTCTCTACTTCTGTCTACAAACCCACAGATTCACACGGCTATCTCCTGTACAGCTCATTTTCCCCATACATACTAAAAATTATCTCCCCTTTTCACAGTTCCTCAGTTTCCAATAACCCTGCAGCGATGACATGGATTTCCAAAACCAAGCCCTCAACTTCTCTTGACTTCACACCACCTGAGTATCCCCTCTGCTTCTCTCCTGCTCTCGCTTCCTCTCCACTCCCGACTTTTGTTCACTCATGCTTTGTAAGCTGCTGACTTCCCTCTCTTTCTCACACATGAAGAAGGCTTTCTTCCAGCTGTTTTCTTTTCTTCCCTTTTCAGCATGGATGAACCTTTACTTTTTCCTTTTAAACCAAATATAATACAACCTATAGTTAATTTTCTCTCATGGTAAACTCGAATGCCACCGAATTTATAGGAAATTCTCTCACTTTTCTAAAAAATACTTTATGTTTTGTGTCTTCCTGTTTTCTCCCCTCTCAAGTTCTGTTATCTGTCTTTTATTCTTTAGACACTCTTAATCATTTACACAGAACTAATTAACTAAGATAAACCAGAAGATTTTTTTGATCAGTGTGTCTCCCACCCAGCACAACTAAGTATTCTTTGGTTTGAAGCTCTATGAAGTGGAAATGTTAACACTTCCATAGTCATCTACCATAACCTGTAACAATATACTATCAGTTGTGACTTTGAGTTAATGGGAACTCCTCACCAATACAAACTTCTTCAAAGTCACACATGCTTAGTCTAACACATCAACAAACACATAAAAGACTACAACATACAGTAAGAAAAACAATTAAACCAACCTCACACCATTGTAAGGCTAAATATTGTTTTAACTCTGTAAATAAATAAAGTTTTTACTCTGAAACCAACCACTTTAATGCAGAAACATTATTTGCAAAATGTCAGTTTACATACAGTAAATAACGTTTGTAATTTAGGTTTCTAACACAAGTAAGAATTTGTGCTTACAAAATTTCCACATGTGGCTTAACACCAGAGAACAACATATAAACATTCTATGCCCAAAGAATCATTAATATTTTGAGAGAATATTTATCTTTAATTAAGTATTTTAATAGAAGATGATGCAAAAAAAGTCTCACTGAAATGTGGATTTCTATTAAGCGTGTTTTTGTCATAGGTTTTCAAGGAGATGTTTACAGAATCACACACTGAAGGCAGGTACTCTCTGACCTTTATCTAAAACGGTGCTCAGCAAAAGGCTAAATTAATCATTTGGTTATATGTCTGGAACAGGAATGAGTAATACAGGAGATGTGACCTAGAAAGAGATGAGTTCAGCACGTGCGTCCCTCCTAAGACAATATATTCTAAGCACATATAGCCTAAGAGTATGCATTCAATCAAATAGTTGACAACACATTGCCTACAGTTGAGTGCAAAGCATCAAAAGACCTCTCAATACCAGGAGGCTTAATTTAACCTATGCTGCATGTCAACTGTCATATTGTCTTATCATTATGTTAATATTACATTTGTTTATTATTTTTACTAATTTTTTCCCAACAATTTGATGGCAGAACTAGTACCTTTCTCTACAACAGAGTTAATAACTAAGGTGAATTAATGAATTACGTGCTTTACAGGAGAGGAGGATTTGATTTTTTTTAGTATGGTCTCCATGAATATGCACACATCTATCAGATTTAATAGATTGAAAATGTCCAATCATAACTAACACCCAAAAAGTTCAGGTCATGTTCAGGTGTCAGCAGGATGAAGACAACAATACTTCAGGATGTTGATTGGATCCTTAATATTGTCTAACTGGACTGCTAAACAGTAGCAAGTGCAACAATGTTTTGCAAGCCATCAATGCATGCACAGTGTCATAGATGTTACATGCAGATAGCAGAAATACAAACAATACGTAAAACATTAGAAACACTGAGCTTGAATAAGTTACCCATAAAAAATTCTTAAGTGTTTATGCTTATACTCTGCATCTTTTTTCTTCTCTAGACAAAGTGGGGAAGCCATAAGAAAGGCAAACATAATGTTACAGTTAAAAGACTTGCAATTATGCAACAATATTCTGACATTTAATGCGTGTTTAACCCATTTGACAAAATCTATTCATGGGTCTCACACTCACAAGGGATTATACAGTATGTTGAAGACACTAGTAATAATTCACATAGAATAATGTGTACTATTTCGGTCACCATGTTACAAAAAATATTGTTGGTCTGGGGGGACCATTCCCAGATCCATTAATGAGATACTTTATACTGTAGGATTTAAATGAATGTCCTGTTCTGAGACAATAAAAGAACATTTTCACTTCTTGACAAAAGAAACCCATCAGACATCTTCAGAATCAATTGTGGAACATAGACCAGAAGAAACAAAAAGAAGCTATGAGGAACAACATTTAAAAAGAATCACTTTTTACACAATGAGGTGTGGGAATCTGGTATAGCCCTGATGTCTTTAAAGAAGAAATTGAATGAGACCCTGTAGTCACTTGGCTACTTGTTAACTGATTAAATATATGGGCCAAAAGGCCTTCTCTCATTTATAACTGTAATGTTATCACATTAATAATAAGGTGAATGTTTCTCTAGCTTTATTCTTCAAAATGAGAAAGTCCTTTTTTCAGCATAGTCAGAGGCCTACAGTGAGGTGCATTAAAGAGCTTGAATTTGAATTTGACCCCCTTTACAATCTGGATTATTAATATAGTAGAGTCCGGCAAAATGACATGCATGTGTCAGTGAACACCACCAACAGAAGAATAGGTGTCCATAGACTGAAAAACTCTAAGACTAAAAAGGAATTTTACTTATTGCACATCCTTTCTGTATATATACATTTGGTGTTATTCATTTTGAGCAGGGTCCATTCCATATGAGCTTCCATCCATTTTCTTATCACTGTATCCAATACAGGGTCCCAGTAAACAAAAGGTTTACAAGACAGGATAGTCCCTGAATGGGATGCCAGTCTATCACAGGGCACACAAAGACAAACACATACACATACTCACACTTGGGCCAATTTTCCTAGAAGCCAATTAATCTAGCAGTATGCCTTTGGACTGTGAGAGGAAAAGGAAACCTACTTGAACATGTAGAGAGCACACAAACTTTATGCAGATACTGTAGCAAGCCAGGAATTGAACCCAGGGTTGCAGCGCTATGAGGCAGCAATGCTAAACACTGCGGCACTTTGCTTTCCATTAATCATTTAAGTTCTAAAATTGTTTTGCTATTTGTGATTGTCTTTTGCTTGAACAAATTTTATTTCTGTTGGGGATAATGATTGTATTGATTTTCTGCTGTTGTCACTACACTATAAACCTTCTCACTGGACAGGTTTTACATGTGATACATTCATTGTACTGGATTAACATGAGCTAAACAATCATACACTTGAAAAGTAACAGTCTGGGATTTTATAACAATTTGTTAAGAAAATGAAAATAATTTAATTTATTTACACAATCAAGACATTATTTTCAACACTATCAAAATCATAGTGTAAATCATATTATTAAATACTGTAATGACACTGCACCACTGCAATGGATATATACTGAATATGTATTCAAAGTAAATCCCCTTTATGTTTTCACTGATCATTCTTAAGATAAAGATAAGACATAATCTGTTGCTTGCAAATAAATCTTTAAAAAAATCAGGAGGACACATGATTTTAGTATTGTGGAAGAGACACTTCTTTCACTAGTTTATAAAAAAAACTTACCGAAGAGCTGTTGATGAAAGATGAACTTTCCTGCAAACAGACCAGTGATTATGGCCATTAGCCACATCAGCACTTTCAGGACATTCCACCCTCCTCCAGGGTACTTATTCACAATGAAGGAGAAACAGTTGCCCACTACTATCATATGGGCTTCAGTCTGGCTGTGTGAAACAGGATCTTCAGCAAATATTAGGAAGTTGAAGAAGGTCACCAGATAGGCAACAATTAAACGAGACCAGGGATGCTGGAAATAATAACGGAATCTTCCGGCAATTTCCATTCCCGTTTCCATTTAGGCGACCAGTCTATCTATAGAGTAAAAGGGGAGAAATACAATCTGAGACTTTGAGAATGAACACATTCGGTTATTTGCTAATTTTATAATAGTTATAATGGCTAAGTTTATTATATGGATTAAAAATGTTCTGTTTGCCTCGCAATGTTTTATGATTTTGTATGTTTGCTATTCTTTTCAAAACAGCCAAATATAAGGAACAATATTAACAGCTTGGTTTCTTTTCAGGGCTAAAAACTATAATTAAACATCTTAAAACATCAATTCTTTATTAAATTAAGTATTTGAACATTTCCAAAAGTTGTGGTCATGGAGGGAACCTCATGCTGTTACTTAGGCAACTAAATCAAATACCCTGGCTGCTTTTAAGAACTAATTTCCTTTTCAAACTAAACACAATCTAATCCTTCCTTCTCTTGATTTGGCGTTCTTATACTCCTTTAATTATCTTTTAGCATTAAGTGAAGTACATGTCCTAATATCTATATTTTTAGACCAAGAAAGTTGGTTGTGTTTTTGGTACCTATCTCTCATATACTGTATGTTTTGACAATGTATCCTTTAGCAGGGCATTCACAGCATTCTGATTTTCAGTAAACTAAAATAACACATGGTGACGTCAGTATATTTATGCCAAATTACAACAATGGAGGCTTGCCCAGGACCGTGCTATAAACACTTTCTAATATCAGAAAAAGGGCTATAGAAAGAAGAACAGTTGGGAGAATGCCATTTGAAGAACAGCCTAGTACAGATCTGTACTGCATACAAGAAACTACTCAAATTTAAGGTGTTCACTTATTAGATCACCTTAAAGGAGGACATGCATGTTGTGGGCAGACTGGGCATTGGTACAGAAAATATCTCCTGTATCAAGTATTAGATGTTATTACTTCACCACACAAGTGGTTGGACATTTAGCCTTGGATTATTACAATAATCACTAACATAATGGCTAGGAAACAATATTTATATTTTTTAGAAAAATAATGGGATAAATATGTCATTAAAATTCAATTATAGTTTTCCTTAACTTTTTTTCTTAGTTTCAAGTGTATAATTTTGTATATGTTTTGTATTCACAGCTGAAGAAATAATGTCCTGTTTTGATAATAAAATAGTAGACATTGTCTATTAAACTAAATACTGTATGCTTTTTCCAAGGGAATATCTGCTGTCCATTTGAATAAAAACTGGTGAACACCAGCAGATCCCATATTAGCTTTAAAAGGACACAGCTGACCCTGCAGTCAGAAACTAAACATCACACAGTAAACATATAGTAGATTTCTTTAAATATTAGCCAAATATAGCAAATATTAGCAAGATACAAATGTCAAACATACTATACAAGACATGCAAAGTCGAAAATAAAGATTCATAATTTCAGGAAAGCAGAAATGGAATGGGATACAAATGTGAAATGAGAAAGGACAGCAACAGTTTAAAAATATTCTGCTTGAAACACGGAAACAAAACACATTCCAAAAGCAAGCAAATCACATGCAAAACAGTTGTCCAAATGGTTAAATAAATCAAATAAGAAAAAATATAAAGTGAAACAAAGCACTTTAAGAATGATTCAAGTACAGTTAGTTCAAGTAAAAACGGGTATTAGAAAGAGAGAAAATTCTACTGAAATAGAAGACAGGTAATATGTTTTCAATATGACCACAACAAAACACTAGTTAACCATGAAGTAATGTCTCTCAGGCATAAAAATTGAAAACATTTAGAAAATAAAAGGATGATGGCTTCTGTATTAAATATTTCACTACACTTTTTATCATGGGAGAAATCAACTGCATGCTTCAGGGTGAGGAAAGGTGGAGCTTTAGATTATATACTTTTAGCACAGAAAATACATGAGAGTTACAGGTACCAGAAGCACTTACTGTAAGATGAACACAGTTTTAGGGATGTTGTTCATAGGTCATTAGTAAAACTATTCCAACTGTGACAAAACTAACCCAAGTAATTGTAGACCAATAACCCTTACTTCCAATGTAAAATGGCAGTTGTATGGTAATAGACATCTGAGTCTGAACTACTGCTCTTCCTAATTTATATCATTAATCTAGACTCTGAAATAGCAATAGTAGTACAGTATAGTTAAAAGCATAGATTTTTAAGCAAAGGGTAATATGTTACACTTGTATGACTTCATTTAGAATATTTTTACAATTCTGATACAAAAACGATTGTTGTCCTTGAATTTCATTGTAGAGGAGCAACAAAATACATTCCCGGCCTAAAAGGAATATCCAACTTTGACAGTTTAAATGAACATAAAATTAAATTAACAAACCTAAACAACTGGATTCATACCAAATTACTATAAAAGGATGTGTAGCTCTCACTTAATCCCAGTTCTTTTCTTAACAATCTTAACTCATTTGTGCATTACCCTTGTCTATCTGTGAATATGAAGTTAATCCATAATGAACACAGTATCTTAGATTCTTAACACATATCTCTTGATAGTTAAATATGTCAAGAAACAATATTTTTAACATACCAAATATTGCACACATAGTTTAACTAATTGCACGATTGGTTAAATAAATGATATATCAATAATGTAACAATAACTATTACTATTATTATTTTATGTATAGTAAGAGGGGTAAATAACAGTTTCTCTAAATCCCTCACATTATTTTTCTGTCCTTGGTCCACCTTAAGAAATGCTCTTTAGCTCAAGTGGCCAATAAAAATAGACAAACAGCTGACTAGCATTACAGGAAATGCATTTTCATTTTTTCAATCCAGCATACAACAGAAGTTTCTCGTTTCTAACAATTTCTGGGTCTTAAGGAAATTAAAAATATATTGTCAAGTGTTTAAAAGATTATTCCACATTAACACATGCAAAATGTAATAGCACTAATTTGTCACTTCTCTGTGTCCTAGGAATGAAGTCAGTCTTCCCTGCTCCTGACAGTGCTTTGTTTTATTATATTACCAAGGCAACAGCTGCTGGAATTGTCAAATTTTAAGGCTGAAGTCTATTTGATAACTGTCTGGCTGCAGGCTGGAGAAAGATTGTTCAGTGAATAACATATTTACATACTGAATACACCAACTTACCACACCACTTCTTCCTTCTTCAGGCTGTGCTCCGGGGACAAGAAGCCAGATCCCACTCGGCTTTTGGCAGCATCATCATGCTCACTGAGCTGACAACATTAGAATTATTCTACTAGCAAGAGGAAATCATGTCTTGCAGTGTCACTAGACTGGCCATGTGACCTGTCTCTTTCTATGGCAGTCACACTCCCAAATCCATTAGCTTTGTAGTTGTTTTACAAGCAGCAGTGAGAAGGCAGAAAAGGCACTGCTTCGTCAGCATGGCTGGGTGTTCAGCTGTTCTGTGTCAGGGAAATGCAGAGCTGAAAAATGCACTCCCCACAGCACATACTATCAGCATCCAGTAGTGCAACAAACATGCTGGGTCATCCTGATGAAAATAATGTTTCTTCCAAGTGTATCTATGAAGGTAAGACAAAAGACAGATAGGGACCATTTTGAACATGGAGATGCAGCTCCATTACTTAGTTTTATTCATTTGAATCCTTAAATACTTATAAGTACCACCACAGACTTTTGCTTCTCTTGTGATATGTTTTCTTCTTTTTCTTTATAATATTTTGAATAAGATAGAATATTTTTTAAACTGGTTGAAAACAATAAGCATCAAACTATGAATTGCAATATTTGATATTTTAAAGCTATAGTTTGTTGATACTTCCTGATTTATTTTGCACACAATTTGTCTAAAGTTGAAAATCAAGCAGTGAAATACGTGTCATGAATAATTGTCAGAACGCGGATATGAAAGTAGTCTTGAAACTCAAATATGTACAGTATACAGTATAAAGAAATCCTCCTTTAAAAAACTCTAGAATGAAAGAGTATTTTTCTGTTTGTATTTTATTGACATTTTTAGGAACCTAATTAAATCAGTCAATATACTGTACTGTATACAAAATTAAGAAAGAAACTTACTTTAAACATAAAAACATTGAAGTTTTTATGTACAGTAAAGACACTTTGGAATTCTTCAAGTGCAAACTGCTTATCTCATACTAAACAAATTGCTCAGAAGTAGAATCAAGCTCTTAAGATTTTAAATAGTTCAAAATAATCAGTAACCTTTTCAGAAATATTATATTTCAGTATTAATATCATTCATGTTCAAACAGAATGTCAGCAATACTGTGATCTACCAAAAGGTATTTTTTAAATATGCTTCTAGATGAGGAATACTGTATCTATAAATAAATCTCTGTAATAGCCTAAAAACATTTTGAACTACCATAGATTATGGACCAAATTTAATTAATCTTTTCTTCTGAAAAGTGGTTAGCCAGATAATTCACTCAGCGGAAGATATTATTGGAATCTTATAATCAAATACACAGTAAAAGATAAATATATCTGCAGCACCCTGCAAACCTCAAGGGATTATTGCTGTTGTCCTTTCAAAACCTACTTAAGCAATCCTTTTTCCTGTTGACAGTATTTAAAAATTATATTTATAATGTGTTGGTGATTGTTCATGGAGTGAAGTTTAACATATATTTTCTGGAATATAGCATTGAAAGAAAAAAAACTTCTGCATATGATCTCATAAACACCAGCTAAATGAGTAAAAGTTAAAAAGTTAAAACACTTGAAATTGTATTTCTGAATGGAATTTGCATTTCACCTCACAGATACATTTCTGTGTCAGTATGCACTGTATGTGTATATATACTGTAGCTGGCTTTGCAAAGCAATACTGTTCCTACTATGAATCATGTTTTGGCACATTCTCCAACAACGTTATTCACGACATTATATATTTAGTGTTATAACTTATGAGCATTGCTTGACAGAATTGTACCTATTTCAAAATAATATTTCTTCCACGTTTACTAATTTCACTACAACAAGAGGTCGATTAGATTTCTACTGAATTACAACAATTTAATCCACAGTGTATGAATTGTTATTTCTTTATAAATAAATTTAGGAATGTAGTAACGCTGGATGTACAACTGTGTCCATCATATTTTAACTTGTTTTACTGTTTTATTAGTTTTCCCATTGATTTGATAATGCATCACACTTTGCAAGTAACGACACGTTTCTGCAAGTACCCTACAGCCGACGATGACACAGCGAGAACAAACTGCCTATACCTTATAACAAGATTGGTGCCAGCTTAAAAAATGTGCTAGTTTTACCATCCCCTGGTCATTGATATCCCATAATGCAGTACAATATCTCTAGGTACAGATACGTAGTGACAAGAGCATGCGCAATTCTTGTTAAGAATAAGAGCCTCTAGCGGTTGTTAGAAAATGTTTTACTGGCCTTGTATAACAGGTGCTTAGTGCAGCTTTTATCTCACACTAATTTGTGAAAATAGATGGAATTTGAGGTATTCGGTACTTACTCTAACATTTTTTTTTCCTGGAAGTTATCATGTTGAATATTTGAACTGAGGCAATACAATATTTAACTTATAAAGTTAGTTGCATCAATATGAATGGATCAAATTAAATTTACAGCAAATTGGAATGATCCGCAAAAAACTAGACTTCCGTGTATAATGCATTTTTACACAAAAAATCAAGGAGTTAAAGACTAATGGCTTTATGTTCTTGCATTTCTTCAGGCGGTGTTGTTTTCCCTTCAGACGTGTGTCCATATGTTAATTCGACGTGACTTTTCAATACGAGATAATTCCGAAATCCAATCATTTGAAATTTTACATAAACCTTTAATTTTGAGTGAAATTTTACATTTTTATTGCATGCTGTGCATACTTATGGAAACATTCACATTGCGTAGTGTTTGCTTTAATAGATATGTGATACGGAATTACAGGTTTTATGGAAGGTTCGAACAGCTAACATATCCAGACATTAACAAGCTCATGCATGCCCTAGCTAGACGAACAGCTCTGAACTTCCACCTCTTCTGAGCCCAGTGTTGGCCACGTGACTTTGGAGTCTCTGCTGCTGCCGGTGACGTCAAGTCGAAGCCGGTGTAGAATTGCTGTGTAGTTCAGTTTCTTCTTCCTTGTTCTTTCGCTTCTAATCAGCCGGTCGACTTCAGAGAAACAAATAATGTCCCATCAAACTGGCATTCAAGGTAAATTATTTTAAATCTGTGTCTAATCTCTTATCTTGTTAAAAAAACATAATCGTGGTTAAAAAGAGGAAGAAGTTCAGTTACGATGTAATCAATACCGCTTTAGATTAAATGGAAGTTCTTGTTGGATAGCCTGTTGTATCTCTTTGCAAAGGAGAATAATATAACTAATTGTATTATTTTGTCTGTTGAGTTAGAATGAAAAAAAACGTACGTGAAATGAAACATGCTTGGTGATCTGCTATACGTGTGTTGTGGTTGCTCCATTAGTACTGCCTAGAACAAAGGTCTTGTGCAAATGAAGTATCCACAGCACCTTCAGTAGAAAGCAGCTATGGTGAGACAACGCCTACAGAGGAATTTAGAAGGATATGACTGGGTCCTGGCCTTGCCAACAAACCGATGAGACAGACAGACTTACTTTTTCCCCCCACAAGTGTATCAGTTCCTCCCTTAAAAACCAAAACGTTTATGATTTTTATAGTGGGTCAGGAAATAAGTATGGAAAGGGGATTCTATACAGATCTCTTACTGTCGTGTCAATACAATAAAAGAAAATCACTTGTTTTATTTAGAAAACTAGGGTATTTGACTGTTGACTACATTATTTACCAGAAACAAAATCAATTAAATACTCTAATGCTAATGCATTTGTGTGCTTAATCAGGATGTTTGTGTAAAGCACATTCATAATTCTTATAAGGACAGATGCATGAAATGTTAATGAAAATTCATTGGCTTAAGTTTTTTTTGAGCACTTTGGATGCGCTCTTATGCCTTTATTATAAGTACTGGTAGACATACATCTCTTGCAACACACTGTTCCTGTCTCTTTACAGACAGTTCTCATGAGACTGTAGTTTTGTCTTCTGCCCTTGATTTTCCTCTTGTAAGATTGTTGTTCCAAAAATAAAGTTTATTTTGTTTCTTCATAAATTAAAATTAGTTTTGAGCTTAATTTGAAAATCCTTTAATTAAATTCAGTACTAAAACCTGATTGAGGGGCAAGGGAGCTGTCCACTCTTTCATTTGCCAGTATTGTTGAATTGTGACATCAGCAGTTCATTTTATTCTGCAATGTTTAAGTGTCATGCATTTATGTACATAAAAACAATGTGTACTTAACGTGTATAGTATGCTTCAATTAGTAGCTAGACGTGTAGTTTAATAATGTTAAAATTTTGTTTCAGCTGCTGAAGAAGTGAAAGACATTTTTGCAAATGCCAGAAATGGGAACTATCGGCTCCTCAAGATTGTGATCGAGAATGGTCAGTTCTAACTCTATGTAAAGTATGGAATTATAATTTACTTGTGATTTCTGTTATGATATGTAATACAAATGCCAGCCTTTTCCCTTTTAGGACAACTGCATCAGTGATAATGTAAAAAAATATTATTCAGAAGAAAAAGTTAAAACCAAGACAACCAGTAAGTTAAAATTAATAAAACACGAAATCCCCAGTTACGATAGCACAAAGTCAAGAACTAAAAAAGGCTTTTATGTCATAACTGAATCAAATGAAAACATGTTTCTTCACTGAATGTTTTTATGGTTTCTCATTACCTGGCATATTCATACATTTGATAGCGTCAAATTAGAAGTGAAAGATAAAATGCTTAGCCGTGTACAAGTAACTAGTTTTCTTTCAGCATGTTATATTGTTGCATCTATTAGTATGTAAAAGTGTATTAAATATGTAGAAAAAAAACACCCATATCCAGATCAGTGAATGTGGATAATAATGGGACTTGAAATTAGGTTTGATCAAGAAAATTTTAGACACTTTGTGACTTTTTTAACTGCACTTCCCTATTTTGCAGTGCTAAAAACCTGCTTTCTTCATTAAAAAAGTTTCCAAAATGTATGGCAAAAAATAGGATACACATGTGTAAATACAGTACACAAAATTGAATTATTTTTAATAAATACAATCCAATATGTATTTCTTTTTATTTAAAAAAATATGTGAAATAACAGGATATAGACCCATATAATCAAAGGCATCAGTGTAGTTATATTCTTAATAATTAAGACTCATGCATGTTCAATCTTTTTATTTCAGAAGAGCTGGTAGTCGGCAGCACCAAACAAGCTGTGAAGACCTGGGACAAAGAATATGATTTGTATGTTCTTCCTTTATTAGAGGATGACCAGCCATCATATATCCTCTACAGGTTGGACTCACAAAATGCTCAGGGATTTGAGTGGATTTTTCTAGCCTGGTCACCAGATCATTCACCTGTAAGCTATCCAATATACGGTAACGATATCCCAAAAAATGAAAGAATTGTTATTTTTTCATTGTACGTTACAGACTCGAACCTGTGTTTAAGGATTTAATGTTGCTTTGCAAGAACTGAATATGGTACCAGAAAACTGCAGCTTTGTTCTACTGATGTTTCACAGTATTCACAAGTATTAGAAGACCCAGTACAGTCCACTTTTCCTGGCTAAGGCCATGGCTACTGATTATTAAAAATGAAATATAGATTCAGTACAGAATTAACAAAGTGTCTTATCTGTATAATGGGGTTGTGCTTGTCGCAGCTGCATGTGTGCACCTATGACTCCTGCTGGCCATACTCAACACTGTGTCTCTACTGAACTGTCGTGTGACCCTTTTGATTGTCTCCTGTCCACAAGAATGCTCAGTATTTAAAATCTTATTTTGCAATGGAAGCAAACACTCACTCAGTTCTTCAAAGATATTTGAGATCTGAACTAAATTGTGTATCTTAAAGGGTGTTGCACAGTGTTATAATAGTAAGCCTTGAATTTCTGTCAAACCAGGAATGTAAAAAAATACATGAGAAAATATGATTTTCTAGAAACATACAATATATATTATTATTTAACTTTAGTGTCATGCTTGTGAAGCTGTAATGAGACTCAGGTAACATGGGCCTACTTTACAGTTGTATTGTACAAAAACTGTCTTGAAAAACAGTTAGACCTCACATTTTAAAATGTCATATAGATTGTCCCTTTTTCTCTTCTCCTAAACCGTTTCCCCAAGCATACTGTAGAATATAGGTTTGAGAGAAGAACTAAATTCCGGTACCTTGGGGCTAACTGTTGTTCAGATACTTTATTCCTTTATTTAAGTAGATAAGCCACTTGAGAAAAAATTCTCCTTTATAGCGGTGACCTGGCCCAGAGTCTTATACCATTGTTGCACATAAGAGAAAGCAGTGGAAGTAAAAAAAAAATCAATCATATGAAATTGCATAATATAACACAATGTGTCAGCTTAACAAGCGCAAGTGTCAGTCACAAAAAGATGTAGTCTTACAGCTGAAAACTCCCTTAGATATGAAAGTGGATAGTATCAGTTTACTCCACAGCAGCAGCAAACTGAAAAAGCTAGCATCAGTTAATAATTGCTCTTGAGATGTTGTGATAAAATTAATACATCTTAAACCACTGGACTCTGGAGAGTATTGAAATTATTAGGATATAAAAGTGTTTTTTTCCAATTAATTATCTTTACATTAATTTAAAGTAGTGAAGAATTTTATGTCATCGGGGCCAATTAATGAAACAATAAAAAATACAATAATTGTAGTAGCAGGCACCAGTGAAAACTGTTTTACCATCCTACAGTTCAGTTTCCCCAAAAACAGGTTTAGAGGCCAGTCTGTAAAGAAAACCACTATCATCAGTAGGAAGTATGGACATTGAAACTAGCAAATGCCTAGAGCAACATGTAATGTAAAACTGTTCCTATAAAGGAAGTCAAGTTTAGCCTTAATATTAGCCTGTAATTTATTTCTGAGGGTAGGTATTTAGAAAACATGACTTGCACTACTGTTGTTTTGTTTAAAAGGAAGAATGTTGTGACCATTATTAAGGGAGCAGCTTGATTTTGAGTAGCATACATTTAGTTTTATCAGAGTTTAGTTGAAGATTATGTTTGTAGAAAGCTAGTACGAAAAGCATTGTATTGATACCAAGCTTTCAATGTATCACTACAGAGGATAAACTGTAGGATAAAAATGGTCTCATTGGTAGAGGTGGATAGTGCGTAAAACCTGAGCATGTATGTAGATTTTGTAGATGGGTGTAGATGATATCCGGTTATCAGGATAGAATCTTTTTGGAGATTCTGAGTGACAGATTTGCTTCCCAACCTCTTCCAGTCATCTACTGCATGTAATTAATTCTGAAATCTTACAAGGGAGTTCATATCAAGATAAATACTATGCATTTTTTCAGCAGGACTCAGTGAACAGAAAATAATAACCAAGATAAATCTACAAAGATAATAGAATCGTTTTTGTTAAGTCATTATAATATCATTGTGAACATTCAGCTTCCAATAACCATATTCATACTGAATAATAGATAAAATTTAGTTGCTGTCTAAAAAGAGCTTAACTTCTTTTTTATTTTATTTCCACATATCTGATATTTATTTGTAATATGTTCTTGTTTCAGGCCCTTTGATATTCATAAATGTGTCATTGTTATTAGAACTTTTATTAGAACTCACAAAATAATAATTGTAAAATAAGTGGCAAATATTGTAGTGATATAGTTTACTATGGAGTAATTTGCTTCTCAACTGAGGGATTAAGTACTAACATGTTCTTGTATATGTATCATATGTAGTTGCACTCCATGTTGAAGTCACCATCTCATACTAACCTTAGCATGTCTGGTCTACACGTACATCACACTAACATGGGACAATAAGTCTTGCTTCTTGAAACCAGAAATTAAGGAATTGCAGTTTTTTTTATATCATGATACATATGCAACAGTGTGAATTAGAGCTGTAGGTCCCACTGCACTGCACACACAATACAAAAAGAGAAACACTGTCAATGTTTTAAAGGAATATCATGCAGTCACTGTCCTTTCAGTTCTTTAGGGTTATTGAAAACTTCATTAATTGGAAAAAATAGCACCTGAACATTATTTGCTTTCAACAGAAGTTTAGATTAAGTGAATTACAGGGTAAATGATGCAGGTAAAACAAAACAAAAAAATTCAAAACAACTGAAGGGATCACCAAATTTATTACATCTTAACAGGTGCGACAGAAAATGCTATATGCTGCTACAAGAGCTACTCTGAAAAAAGAATTTGGGGGTGGACATATTAAAGATGAAATATTTGGCACTACAAAGGTAAGTAGGCAGTTGGTTTTATGGAATAATTATATTTTCTCTGTGCGATTTACTGTATAATGAAACAAAGATGTACTTGAACACTGGAAAATTTGATATATTTGTGTGAACTTGTTATGAAACACTGAATTTTGCATAAGGTAACATTACATATCCATTATGTATACATGTTTGTCCTGACAGTTATATAGAGCAGTTAAATATGGGATGGTTTTGTAACACCATTAATTTTTATTACATTTATGTTTGTCCATAGATTATCCAATCCCAGGGTTCATAAATTATTTTAAGGTTTGAAGAAAAAGACCCCTATTTTCAAAAGCCTGAACATCTGTACTGATGCATAGTAATGGCCTAAAACTTTGAGGTCTAACAGATTGTCTGTTTTGACTCTGTCTCATGTAAAAGATGTCCTTGAGACTTACAATTACAATCATCAAAAATTGTCACCTAAGAATTGCTGGTGTATTTATAGTCTGTCAGATTTCTAGAAGCTAAACCCCATATTTTAAGGCACTGAACCACGAGAAAGTAAAAAAAAAACACTTTGGACAGCCAAATGAATAGCAATGCACTAATTGTCTGGCAGTGCCACTTGCAATACATTTTCTCTCAACAACATGGAATTTACACTGACATTTTTTGAAAAAGAGTTTTTCACTGTTCACTGATAAATAATTATCTTTCTTAATGTATTCACAGTGCTCTTCTTTATCATTTCAGGAGGAGATGTCTTTGAGCGGATATAAAAAGCATCTGACATCTCAGGCTGCTCCTCTCCCTCTGACAGCTGCCGAAGAGGAACTGAGGCAAATAAAACTTAATGAGGTCTTTTTTTTTTCATTCAGCTGCTGTATTTAATGTGAATAATGTGCATAATTACTTTTAAGATTTTTTAGTATTATGCTAGGGAATGTTTGTGTTTGAGCTTGGCACAAATGCTTAATTAAAGGAGGTTCTGTAACTTGTGTAATGTTTATGTTTATTTAAACTGGAAGCGCTACAAGATCAGAGACACTATCAATCCCATAATTAACCTGGGGGATGATCATATCCTTTGAGTTCTGACCTTAAACAAAGAATGATGAAAAGTGTGTAGAAAACACTTTGAAATGAATAGGCCTAGTCCTACAGGTGTCATAGAGCCCAATGTAAAAGTACTGTAGTTTTGGTCACATAAACAAAGCATAGACTCTCATGTTTACATACATGGGCACTGTCCAAAAAATGACATTTTGTAAATTAGTTAGGCGATGAGTAAAGATGTGTTTATGAAGTGCAAGTGGGAAAAAACAGTTACTTAACTTCAAAAGTAATTGTGAACTCCTACATGGTCAAATGGATGTGTAGGTACTGTATGTTGGTTTAATGAAACTATCCACTTTAATGTTGCTTTTGCTTTCCAGTAGTGGAGAGAAATACAATTTACAGTGGTGAACGGTGCTTTAGGATAAGCATGAAACTTAAATGCGATGTTTTCTTATATAAAACTCTTGCACAGGACAGCCATTCCCTTTTACTGCCACCTTAAAAATGAATAATTAATTGTTTTCATTCCAAAGAAGAGACATCTATAAAAGTTGATGAGTGATTAAAATTCAATACTACATATTGATTTTGCCTACAGTAACAGCAAAACTGGTTATTTTGCAGATTAGTAGGACACAAATGTCTCTGTTGCTCAATTTAACCTTAATGCTTCATATAATTTGTGTCATGGTGGGTCCCATGGTTTTGGAATCTGCCAAAGCTTGGTTATCTTGGGAAACCAGTGTAATGAAAGAGCAGTTGTATGCCTTCACCTTCATTTTTTTGTAAGTAAAAAAGTGACTAAAATAACCAAGTTTTTTTTCTGTTTCACAAAAAAAATTAGGTCTAGATGTAACTCTTAAAGGTGTCTGTGGATCTCTAGGTCTCTTGGTAGCCCTGTTGTTCTCGGTTTATGTGTAAGTTACTGCATGACATTACAGAGTTGCAAAATATGAATCATGAAAGAACATGAAAGCTGCAGTTTTTAATGTAACTTTGAGACAACTGCTGCATCCATTCATTTATGTACTATTCATAATTCATAAAGTACCTTTTATATCATTGCTTATATTGAAAATTAAAGCTCATTTACACTTTCTTTCTAATAGACAATTCTGACACTAACAAGCATGTTGCTCCACTCAAAACCATAATTTATTTTAGCAGGTAAATGTGTTGGGGAGGATCTTTTCTGTATTACTATAAACCAATAAATTTATTCATACATTACATTAACATTGTAGTAACATTGATTAATGTTAATCTGATTCATCGAAAGAGTTGGGGAGGCTTTAATGTGACTTTGTCTACTGAGTGCTTAGATGAAATTGATACTTCTATAAAGTAAAAGTGGATAAGGCAGCATTAACAGTATCATAGGGAGCATAATTGCTTTTTATTGAGAAAAAAAGAAACAAGTAGGTACTTGAGATAAACTTTCAATCTTCTCTGCTCAATCCTCATATAAGAATATTATGGAACTTATATTGTGCTTTTCTGAAAGTTATTCAAACTTGGTAGCCAATAGTACCTTAAGGTGGTGTTATATCATTACTTTAGTACAATTAAGGCACTACAATGTGAGCTTTCAGGGACTTTGCTATAAATTTAAAGAGTTTACAGACATAGAAAATAAAGGTCTAAAATTGTTTATATATGCCAGGAGTGTTCTGTATTTCATTTAGAATGAAATGTTTGTCCTTTTACTGAAGCTTTTGTTATTCAGTAACAATAGATGTACAGTGCAGGTGTTCGTCTGTATCATAATTGGAATGTATGACTACACTGAACTTCATTTATCTAGATTAAACATAAATTGACATTTATTTGTTATTGACTTTGACCGTTTACAGGACTTCTCTTCTTTGTTTTCTCAGGTGAAAACGGATGTCAGCGTAGACACTAAGCAACAGACATTGCAGGGAGTTGCCTTTCCAGTGCAAAGAGATGCAATTCAAGCTCTGGAACAATTCAGGGACAAGAAGCTTAATTATGTTCAGCTTGTAAGCAATGACCGTTTACTCCAGTGCATCACTTTTCTTTTTTGTTCAAAATGTTTCACAAACCCAAGTTACTGCTCATGTTATATCACCTGAATGTGCAATCAGCCAGTCCATAATTATTGCTAATTCATGTCTGTTTATCAGTAATACAACTTTGCTTGTAGAAAAGGAGAAGAAAGGAACCTTGAAACCTATACTGTAAAATAAAATGCTAGTATATAGTAAATATCTAAATACATCCATAAATAAAGTGTAATGTGCTTCTATATTAATGCTTTTATGGAAGAGGAATACAGCATTTGTTCACATGGATACTCTTTCAGACCTTACACTGTGACAATGGTATTTTCAGGAAACTTAATAAATGTTTTCAGGGCTTTATAAAAATGAAAAGGTCTAAAAGAGGCAATATGTTATACTAGCATTTTATATTTTTATTAAGACTTCAAATAATTTTCTTCAGATATCAAGTATCTTCTATTTTGTGAAGTGTTTATAACTATTCCATTGAGCATTTGTTTGTTTGCAATCCCTAGGAGATTGATTTTCAAAATGAAACCATTATCTTGGCAAGCACTGCCCCTACAGAGATTAAAGACTTGCCAAAGAGGATACCAAATGGTTCTGCCCGCTACCACTTCTTCCTCTACAAACATTCCCATGAGGGAGATTACTTGGAATCTACAGGTGATTATCTGTCTCATCCTTTTCACGAAGTTGTATTATCAAATGTTTTAAAAGCTTAGTAAAGATTAATAACATGATTTAATTCCAAATTAAGTTTCATCATTAACTGTTATTGTTTACACCAGTAACTCAAAACCTTACTGTTTTTGGTTTCCTTGGAGATTTTTTTTTTTCTATAGAGACTTATCACAAAAGTTTTAATGCAGAATGTGTCAAATCTGGATTAGGAGTCACAGGTGATTAATGGCAGTCCAGGGAATGTAAATAATGTTATCGCAAGTGCTATAAAGACATAATTTTTCTAACATGCACATAGATTAAACTTCCAGGCATTAATATAATACATATGCTGTTTTTCCCCACATCCTCTCAGAACCTAAAGGACAGCAAATGTTTCAGTAGTCATTAACCTGTTGCAAATCAGTCAGTCGTGACAGATGAAATCCTAAACATGTTTTGTGATACTTGTGAGGTTTCAAGGAGATGTTGTGCAGTGGGATTTCTTTGCATCTAAGACTTTGATAAATAATTTCTGCATGTTAAAGATGCTGCAAAAATGGGGTGGATTTTGCACAAATGAGGTCTGTCAAATATCAAACAGAGATGTACTCTAAAGCTGTTGACCGTTATTGTATTTAAAAGTTTGCCAATTTATTAGAACTCTGGAAAGCGTCTTTTTAGCAGTCGCAGTCGGCAAATCTTTTAAATATACCTATCCCCCACATTTGGCCAATGTGCAAAAAGGTGACGGATTTTAGAGTGTGTGTTTCATATGCATTTTATTAAATTTAGAAATGCTAACACATCCTTTTTAATTCTGCAGTCTTCATCTACTCAATGCCTGGGTACTCTTGTAGCATCCGGGAGAGAATGTTGTACTCAAGCTGCAAAAATCCCTTAATTGACATGGTTGAAAACAAACTAAAAATTGAAATTATTAAAAAGGTAAGGAAGGATTTGTATATATACATTTTGATTTTAAGTTTGATAAGTTCTGGTGTATACACTGTTAACTTAATACTGCTGAGGCTTGAATTCCAGATTCAGGTCCTCCTGACTTTTTTAATTGGTTTCAGTTCAGCATCTAGCAGAGATATTAAATTAACCTACAGTATATTTATAAGTAACCTGAAAACTCTTGTTGTACAAGTTGTTAATAAATTGTTAATAAAAAGAACAAGTGACTTAAAATTTTCACCTTTTTAGGAGCAGAAACCTTTTTTTTTAATCTTGCTCACTCACATTATTCATTATTGGGGCTCCTATTAGCCAACTATGTGCCCATCTTAAAAACCAGCAGATTCTGGTATTACCTGGACCAGATTTCAGTAGAAGCAAAACATTTTTTTTATTCACTACAGTTCAGATAAACCTTTTCTATTTTTTGTGATCATATAATTTTTTCAGTTTATTATAACCCCTGTTCCTTAGGAGTTTCATGAGTATTTACTGCTGTTTTGTAATGTGACAGAAATTTGATAATCCAAGTTTGGTGTTAATTGACAGCAACTTGTCCACACAGTGGTGCTTTATGGATTGGCCTTGTATCTTCTGACACTCATTTAACAGAGAATGCTAATAAAAATGAAAAATCTTTTACTGGTTCACAGTCTTACATTTCTCTTAATTTAGCCTGTTCCCAATTAAAACTAAATTAAAATGAACTCTATGATAAACTTGGGAAAATTTTCTATTTTATCTATGATTATTGCACTCAGAGTAAAGACAATGTATTAAGTGCTTAGTTTCTAACATTTAACTAATCAAATAACTTTCTCTGCATTAAATTAGATTTTCAGGAAACTCAACTAGAAACTCAACTAGAAACAAGTTTAGTACAGAATATGAACAGGGTATATTTAAAACAGGTTAAACACTTTAAGTGGTACTTTCAGTTAGCAGCTTGTAAAATAGTTGTTCACCTTGTAATAGTGTATCATTCCCAGATCCTTTCATTATTTGTGTCAATGTGTTTTAAGATGGAGATCGACAGTGGTGATGAACTGACTGCTGACTTCTTGTATGAAGAGGTACACCCGAAACAGCATGCACACAAGCAAGCATTTGCAAAACCAAAGGGCCCTGGAGGAAAGAGAGGAGTGCGTAGGCTGATACGAGCACCTGGGGACGATGAGACAGAGGACGACTAATTCTCCTTTCATTCACAATCAACAACAGAAGACATTCCATAGAGTAAATGCAAATTAGGTCTAAGTTACCAGCCTTTCTTTTTTTAGTCTCTTGAAATCAGCCATAGGTTTAAAGAACTACCTGTATACACTTCTTTAATAAGAAACACTAATATAATAGGTATAATCTTCCAAGCTACTGTTTTTTTTTCTTGACATAGTTTACTTTGTTATTGAGGAAGAACAGAGGGATGTATAAACAAAGCGCTTGCCACATTTAAATAAAAGATCATGAGAATCTGCAAATTCCTAGTTTAAGTCAATGAATAGAATAAAAGCATACTTCAGTTTTGAAATAATGCTAGACCCAAAGAATATGCAAATTAAACTGTGGTAAATGCATTGTGAAATATGGCCCACCCTTTTTTTCCAGTTAACGTAGTTGGAAATTAAATCATGCAATCAGATTTATAGAGAATTTTAGTTGAGATTTTAGGCCAAAAATATATACAGAATCTGGTATTTATATATAAATGAATTTGAATGAGATTTGTACTACACCACCACTAAGTTTACAAAAATCTATTTTTATAAGGTGAAAGTGGCATCCTAGTTGTTACTCTTATAGCTGTTTGTATAACTGAAGAAAAACACCAAGCAATAATGATTTCTCAATTCACATTTAGTAATCTGTTTTCAAAGGTTTTTCCAGTTTTGGTATCTACCATATGGATCAATTATAACTTTATTGAAAGAAGTACTATGAGTCGTGAAAACAGTTTGATAATATATTTTTTCCATTTCTTCTATCTACATTATTTTGTCAAGTTTACAGAGAATCTTATGAAATCTGCTGCACATTTGCACTTGGTGTGGGTGTAATTAATTAAAAGTATCAAAGGCATTCAAATCATAACAGGAAAATAGTCTGGAGTTTTCTCAGCAAATACACACCACTATTTTACAACTGTATTTGGAAATACCTTTTATATTTAAATGCAATTATACAAATATAGAAGTTTTTCCAATTTATTTTTATGTCTTAGAATATGTCCGAATGTTAAATTTTAAATGGAAGTTTTAACTTTGTAAGAAATTGGAAATTGATGTGAATTTCGAATGTCTACCATGAATTCATTTCTTATCCTACTGTTAAATCTACAGTTTCTCACTAAAAAGAAATAAAACTTCTTTGGTGACTGCATGTAGTCTTCTGGCCTTCTATGTACTTATTTCATTGTTGCTTTATAAGAGGAAACTGGGGATATAAAACGATATGAAAGTTCTGTAAAATATGAGAAAAGAAAGTGTTGCTGGAAACAGATTGTTCACATTTTTCTAAAACCTACCTAAAAGCAGAGGCTTTTTTTCCACACACAAATATGATATCGGGCTAAACTGACATTAAGAGTAAGAAATTATAAAACTTATTTCCACTGTATACAAAAGTTCTCACAATTGTTTTAGATGCAGTAATGCCTGGGGTCTGAGGTTTAGGAGATCCACAGCAATTACAAGAAAAAAAAACTATAAAAAATCAGTTCATGAAAAAGCAGTATTTTTAAAAATACAACTCCAGCTGTTAGTTTCAAAATGTACTGTACAGTATAAATTCAATGAGCATACAAGGGGCTCCACAGAATGTTTACTAAGGTTATCTGTCAATGACGCTGATCATATCTGACTTTATTACTTCTTGTATCCTACCAGCTGCACTAAAATACATGTGGTTTGATTAACCCTCAGTCAGTTAAGGAGCATGGTTTCCCTGCTCCATTCTGTGAATGAGTATTTCTTGTTTCAAAAATCTCTTTTGCAAAAATTACCCAAGTTAGAAACAGGTCAGGCAAAGTGGTATCATCCAAAAGAAGGTAGAAATCTAAAAAGACAGTTTTGATGGATCATGTCTCTTCTAAACAAATTAAACTTTATACATAATTAACTAGTCATTGAGAATGTCGAGCCAAGAGCGTCGAAAACATACATAAAGTGCTTTCCAAGACCACTTAAAATATATTCTCTTGTCATTGCATGTTTCATTTACACGTTTTTCATGTAACTTTACCTGGCAGATTGGACTAAATTTAAAAAAGGTTTAGGCTACAATGTAAAAAGAGAGAGTCCGTCATAGTGCCTTGCTAAAGTATTCACCTCCAAAGGTTTCCACAGATTGTTGCTGTCTGGAGTTTGCTATTGTAATCTTTTCAACTGCTGAAAATATCTGGAAAAAGCCTAAAAATTAATAGCCTGATTAAAAATGATAACAGTATAAAATGTGCTTGTGACATCAGTTGTAGATTGTTACGGGTTTGCTCGGGGTATATAAGATGTGTCTGTGATGAACCTGAACTTGAAGTCCAACCATATGTACTACAATTATATCTTCCATAAATATTTTTGGGTTCTAGGATGCAATTAAAACATGAGCTCAAAAACAAAACATCAAAAGGAATCATTTTATCCTAATACAATGCACTTGTACAGTTCTGTACTTAATCTAAAAAATGTCCAACCATCCTCATGAGGGAGTTGCCTGAATATCTTCAAGCTGTTCATGTACCTAGAAAAAGTAAAAAGAATTTAATTAAAAAATATATATATTACGTTCCTACATTATACTACAAACGGTCCTGGGACTCAGTTTTGATTCAGGCTTTGAGGGGAACTTGTATAACGTTTAGGTGGGTAGCTGCATCAGCATGCGTAGGCTGCAAAGGAACAAGTAATAGGTTTATTCCATGCTGAAAAGAAAAGAAAGGAAACACATCTGAAACAATGTTTTCTTTCTTCTCTTTTCAGCATGGACTAAACCTATTACTTGTTCCTTTAAAGAAAAATAATTTTATCAATATTAAACAAACCCTGTTTACAACTGATCCATGAAATATTTGACACAGTACCCTTGCAGAACAACCCAAGGAACAAAAGAACAGCATTACTCCTTCCAACCAGTGGCTACACTGACCAAAAATTGTCACCAAGATATATGTCACTGAAGATTTTTGTGGGAAATCAAAAAAATTAAACACTGCAAAAACATTATTGTAGACTGGATTAGTGGTACCATACCATTAAAAACTTACAAAGAAAAGTTGTGGTGTACAGCAGTATGCTGAACAGTCCAATGCACAATAGCCTTCGAAATGACAAAAAAGTTTTAGGTTTTTAAGAAATACCAGACATAATATCTGTTTCCAGAAGTCTTGTTTAATTAATATAGCCTAATACCAACAATTAGTTACTAGGAAGTGACTAAAAGTTAAATAGAAGTACAATAAATATTATAAACAAGCGACACTGAAACATTGTGTCTCTTTTCTTTTCAGCATGGAATAACCCTTTACCTGATCCTGAACAAAAGAAAGCCATTTACCCCAGTGTCCTTTTATGGTTGTTGATACCTTCCTTATGTGAGGAGCTCATTCATTTGTTTCTTGAAGAATATCAACTTATGTGATATGGCTGACTATCTTCAAACCAGTGTCTCATGTGAGGACTACACTCACGACATTAGAGATTAATGTGTTACTTAATGAGATAACAAGGCAACCTCACATTTCTAACCCAAAGTTAGTATCAAGACTACAAACCTCTTTCATTTCAGGCCTTTTATTCTTTCTCTCATTGAGACACTGGCTGGCAAGGAAGTACATATTCTCTACTGATGAAAAGTCCCAATCCTTTATCTTCTTGTCCACAAATTCCTCCAGTGATATCTCCTCATCTTCAATTTCATCTTTCCAACTCACCTTTAAAAGAAGAACACATTGAAATTAATGTCAAGAAGTAAAAAGTTTTATCATTTCCCTTAATTAACCCATTTGCATTTAGCACAGGTAAAATGTTTCTAATGATACCAGACTGCAACCTCAGACAGAAGGAGAACTGAACAGCATTACTTGAAGTTGAATATTTTCAGTAAATTACATTGTAAGCCTTTTCTATGCCAGATTAACTTTGACTTGTTTCCCTAAATCTTAGGCATTCAAATTTGCAGTTGACAGATCATATCTTAAGTTTACCTAAAAGACCATTCTGTAATGTTAAGAGTTGTCAAACAAAAGTAATAATATAACCATAGATATAAATATAAATGGAGATTGAGTCTGTGCCGAAAAAACAAACATACTGCAGTACTGTTATGCTTAGCAAACGTTGTCATTGTTTTCTCTTTAAAGGTATAAAGTAGGAGCTTTAAACTACTGGTACTGAAATGAATTTGATTCAGAATAAAATTTGTAACAGACCTTTATACAGTATGTACAATATATTATAGATACAGTACACATTATATAATGATTTTATTTTAAGAAATATTATGCATGTTCATTTCTCCCCATCAGTTCCCACCACTTCAGTTACTTACACTATATTTTTCAAAACTCCTGGGATAAAAGTACAAAATTCTAATGTGAAGTTAAAGCACTTAATTACTGTAGAACTGAGGACTGGCAGTGTACTGTATGTAATGTGGTTCTTGGGAAATCTCAGAGGCTGAACGGGTAGATACTGTAAGAGGCAAGTGCGGTGTCTGAGATCCTGCAATTGAGTTTAGTGATCCAGTGAGTTAGCCATCTATACAAAGGAGTACTGTGTACTGTGGTAAAACTGATATTGAGACTCCTAGATGCTACAATTAAGTGAAGCTATATAGCAAAAAGTGCAAGTCAGTTATGACAAGACACAGGGGAGGACATGTGTGCTTAATAAATTATTAAGTGTTTTGTGAAATTTATATATATATAATATTGATAAATTGTACAGTATATATAATACATATAATAAAATTGATATACTGTAAATCAATGTAATTTCTTCTGTTGTTATAAAGTTGTTATTTTTTCAAGGGGTGGGGATTCTTAATATTTTTGATAAAGTTTCATCCCTTTCACATGTCCAAACATATCCAGTTACTGATTTCATTCTGAAATCTATCTCTTTTTGTAAGAGGTCTGTCTTTAATACAAAGCAAACATTACAACAACAAAAAATAAAATTAGCTTTTGTTATCCGAAAATATCTGATTTTATGGTTGATGAGCGTAAAATTTAAATTCATCATGTGAAACCCAAAGGTAAAGGAATGGTTTTATAGTTAGTGTTACTTCACAGAAAACACTTGTGTTATAATCCTCTAAATAAAGTGAAACGTTTTTTATTTATAAGCAGTTTTGTCACATCAAGCTCATATCCTGTGATGTGTTTGGCACAAATTCATAAATAATTTAAAATTGCCGGCCAGAATACAAAATGTTCAAGAAATCAGATTACAAGTAAATTATGTGGGGAACTTGAAAAGTAAATGCATTTATTATTACGGTACTGTATATTGACAAAGAAATAAAAGGTATGCACAGTATCTTCAGAAACTTTTCACCCTGTGATTTTCTTAAACACCCCACTGCCTAAAAAGTCATGTCATAACTGTATTTGCCATTAATTTACTATTTGTGACCATCACAAATGAGATATGACATTTCAAGGGTGTTATCCTGGATAATATCACATACAAGTGTATGGAAAGAATTTATCAAATGTAAGAAATGATGAAAATGAAAATGGTTTACCAAAAACTTGGGATCACGGTTCTCATCAACTGGAGGGTGTCCAGATATGATTTCAAGCAAAACCTGTCACAGTTGATAAATTCATTATAATGAAGTTATAAGCATTAATGTAGCAGGAAAGATGTTAATGTTGTGATCGGTCAAAACTATATCAGAGTAAAATTTCAACATTTTTTGGAGAAAGTAGAAAAGAAAATCAGAAATATACTATTGAAATAATCTGTAGAATTATTTTAACATTAGTTTTAGAAACGTTTCTAAGCTTTGAAAATCTTTTAAATCTGCAGAGTGTGGTGGTCGCCTTTTCCATTAATAATACATACATATTAACAAATGGAAAACAACCATTTGACTGGAGTCAAATCTTTTATCATTCTTGATCCACTTTTTAGATAACATTTGTGACAGGCCTCTATTGTTTAAAATAAGAGTACCTAGCCATATGGTCTCTAGCACAGAAGATAAATTTGAGCTCCTGTGTCAGATGGAGGTCAGTCACCGCTTAGATTTATGCAAAAGTCTTACAGCATTCTTAGTGATGGTATACAAATGAGCAGAAAGCTCAATACCCTCTACTCCAACGCTTAAAAGTGTTTAGTTTGGCATTACTGTGAAATCTCAGCCACAGTCAGAACCTCTCCTAGTCAAACCGGCGTGATTAACAGGCTCATGAGTTAAAAAGGCAAACACATGACCTCATATTTTCAAACTGAAGGAATAACAGAAAGCAAACATTTCAAAGAAAAATCTTACTTACAACACCAAAGCTAAAGATATCTGACTTTGGAGTGATCTCTCCTCTTAAGGCCTCCGGTGACATATAAGCAGTAGTGCCCACAATCGTTTCAGTCATTACTGTCGAGGTCAGTTTCGCTGAGGCACGTGACAGCCCAAAATCTGAGATCTTTGCCACAAACATTTTATCCAGCAGGATGTTTCCACTATCAAACACCAAAACACAACATTCAGTCTACTGACAGTATCTTTGCAAACTAAAACACCTTCTTTTTTACTTGGGTTTATCTTTACAGTAATAGTATTTAACTGTTACAATATCTGTTTTTTTAATTAAAACACTTAACTAATTTTGCACCGATTCCCTTAACTTTCACAGAAAAGGTTTAACATAATCTTAACTTCATAGAGTTAAGGTAAAATATACAGTACATGAAGATAAGATTATACTGGTTTCCTATAAATCCTTTTGATGTTTTCTGTCTGGATAAATCTGACTTTTTTACTTCAGCAACATCTTAAGGTCCCTTTAATGTATCATGCTTCATCTTTGCATACAACAAACAATGGAGGCTGGCTTCAAACAAATACTGTAAAGCAGAACAAGAACGTAGACTGGGATGGGAAGTGAAAGACTGCACGTCATGAAATTGTATTATGCCAAAAAGTGCAGACCACCTTCAAGGCAGTAAGCCAATGCATCCAAACTCACTGGAAACAATACAAAAGGTGTGTGTTTTACTGTCTACTACATAAAGTTAACTTATAGAGGCCAAGTTGTAAAACCAAAAGAGATGGATAAACTGGGTCTTAGCTTGCTAAATGTATACAATTTAGATGTAAGCTCAGTAATCTAAATGCAATAAAACTAAATTCAGCTAATACACAAATACTCACAACAGCCATACCAATACTACAGACATTAGTTATACACCTAAACTGAACAGTCTGTATCTGTAAATCTGTAAAGTTCAGGGTAATGGTCTTGCATTATTATATTTCAAAATCGTAAACACGTCATCATTGTGTCCAAGTCTTGCTGTGCTGTGAATAATGTGAAGCCAACAACTGAATGAAGTCCAGTACTATTGAGCTAAGAGGAAACTTCAACTTAGGTTACAAGTGACCGACCTGGAAATAATATATATAGTGACTACTTAAATACTGATTTCCCAGTTTTTATGTTGTTGCATTGAAGTACGTCATGGAAGGACCTGCAAGTTACACATTTAAGAAAATAGCCAGACTGGTAGGTAGGTAACAGCTCCTGATATGTGTTTTGGAACAATAAAAATCTTTAGTTTCACAGATTTTCTATTCTGTGGTGCGATACAAAATTAATAAAGTTTATATCATTGTTAACAGTAACTTTACAAAACATTAATGTTACTATATTGTTCTTTTCATAACAGAGATCACATTGTTTTTTAAAAAGCTATCAAATACTGAAATTTAGATAATGAAAGACCTTTTGATGTCCCTGTGAATATGATGGTTGGTGTGCAGGTATTCAATGCCTCTTGCTGTGCCCACAGCAATAGAACATCTTTTGCTCCAAGGAAGTGGAGGGGTCCCATCCTGCAAGAAAATTAATTTCATTGTTCATAAAAGGATACAACAAAAGTACAGATCTTAGATAAATAAAATCTGTTTAAGGTAGAGTGGTCCAGCTTCAGTCCTGAAGGGTCAGCTTCCAAGTTTCCTAGGTCTCAGAAACACATGAAAAGCTGGGCAAAGTTAACAAAATCAGTCTAATTATGTCAATAATGAGTTCATTTAGGTCAGTAAGAGCTGAAATGGAGTGAAAAGATGTAAAATCACCAAACCTCAGGGATTGACGTTAGTTCGAAATGGCTTGGGACAAAACTTGTCAGGTAAGCTTTAGAGAACCTACTAGAACCTCCTTTGCTAAGGAAAAGAACTGTCATAAAAACATATGTTTGCTACTATACGTTCTCCATCATCTAACCTTGTCCTGAAAACAGCAAAATAATTAACAGATGAAGCATCCTATAAGCACAGTGGTGCAGTGGTTAGCTTTGCTGCCTTGTTGCGCTGGGGACCTAGGATCAAATCCAGATCTGGGGTAGTGTTTGCACAGAGTTTGAATTTTCTCCTCATGTTTACATGGGTTTCCTCCAAAATATACTGGCAGGTAATTGGCCTCTGGGAAAATTGGCCCTGGTGCAATTGTATCTTTGTCTGTGTGTGCTCTGTGATGGATTGGCCGCCACCCAGGGTGTTTTCCACCTTGTGTCCATTGCTTGCCAGAATCGACTCTTGCTCCCCCACAACTCTGATTTGGATGAAGTGTTTAGAAAATGAATGGATGAATGGACAAACCATCTTAAAAGCCTAAAATGGATCAAATTCTCAAAATGTAAAACAAACATCACAAGTATTTTTAAGAGTAACCTAGATTTTAACTCTATTTATTCTGTGATGGTTACATATTTTTCAGTACTGTCCCCTCTATTAAGAATGAACAACTTTAGTCTTTAGTAGAAAAGAATCAAAGAAAGATAATATGTACTGTAACAATACTCACCAGACACGCTAGTCGGTCTAGCAAACTGCCATTAGACATGTAATCAAAGACCAAGCAAGGATGATCTCCATCATAAGAAAACCCAATCATTTCTACAAGGTTCTCATGTTTCAGCCTGAGAAAAAGAAAGGTTATTTTCTAACAGCACAAGGTACAGTACAAAGTACATACTGTATAAACCAGGTGAGTCAGACTCAATTCCTGGAGAAACTAGTGTGTTCTGCTCTAAGTTACATAGTGGGTTTAATTGTTAAATTGCAGAATTGTAGTATTTCTATCTTGGTTCTAAAATGTTTCATATTGAAGTAATGTATTTTAATATTTTGATTTATCAACTGAAAGCATCTTAAGGAACAAGTAATAGGTTTATTCCATGCTGAAAAAAAGAAGAAAGAGAACACAACGTTTCGGCCGTGGAGCCTTCTTCACTAAAATAGTATAATGATATCATATAAAATTATATCATAAAATTATTTAAAATAGTATAATGATAATTTAATAAATAATAACAATATACATTTAGGTTAATTGTTTAATTAATAACACAGGTTGAAACAAAAACTAGAAGGCTCTAGGCCCTACAGGAATGTAGACTGACACTCTGATATCAGCTATAGAAAACACTACAAAGTGTACATTCAATTTTCATATTCTGGATATGATACGGAGATTTCACAATTACAATAATTAAAGCACAAGGGGAAAGTCTGTTTTCTTTAAACTCCACATTAATTCACTGACATTCCTCAGACTTAAGCAATGTCTTTTCATACCGAGTTCCTTAAAATTGACAGCTTAACATCCCATTGTCTGGAAACTTTAAAAGACATTTATTTATATGAAATGCGTAATTGACAAACAAATCCGTAAGACTGCATTATGGATGCTATATATTACTTACAATAGTACAAGTTTGGCCAGGTCATTTATGTGTACTGTATTACATTCAATGAACAGGTTGAAGCTTCACAATTAATCCCTAAAACAGTGTCACTGTCTAATAAATTAGTTATAAGTGATATAATACAAAGATTCATATTCATTATTATTATTATTCATCCATTTGTGGAAAATCATATACACTAAAACAACCCTTCCTTAAAAAATGGCTTCTAAAGAGCCACGTATATCTTATCTTCTTTTCACCACTATGTGTGCAGATTAACATTACTAGAAAGAAGTTTTTAAAAATAACACAACATACATTTTCATAGCTTGTATTTCTTGCTTAAACTGAAGCTTTAGCTCCTCGAGTGAGAGATCAGATATCTAGGAAAGAAACAAATTACCATTAATTTTCAATACTTATAAGACAGACTACAGAAATAAATTATTAGTATTCTACTATTCTAAACTATTAGTCACAAGCAAGCAGCAAGTGTGTCTGCAACTGGAAGCAATGCAAGCAGTACAGTACATCTGTAATGTTCAAAGGGGTTCCAGTCTGGTGAGATAGATATTTACAGTGAAGTGGGACATGTAAATATTATACAGCATACTGCACTGTAGTATTACTAATAACCCATATAGTGGAAGGTATTGCTAGGATCTGTTCATTTAGCCTTCTCCAAAAGTTACATTAAGTCAGAATAAAGCTGACTTGCTTTAGCAGTTCTAGTAACTTACACTACATTTCAAAGGACAGAACCAACACCTATAAACAAGCCATAAAGCAGGACAACAACTCAAGCAAAACAACCACTGTTTCATATCAAAGGAAAAGACGAGAAGTAATTACATATCAAAGAACTGAACAAGTACTCTTTTTGAGAAACTTCTTTCTGAAGCTGCAGTATATAGGAGTTGGGCAACCCTTGCAGTTTGTCTGTTCTGCAGGGCAGACCCTGCGTGCCTTGCTGTCCTTCTTGAGTTCAAGAAAAACTGTGTGCTGCCCCCATGATGAAGAATTTCCCACAAAATATGGCATAACTGTTACATTCTCATCCTGCAAGAAAGGCATGCTGTCCAGCAAGAATGTTTGTCACATCATGATGAGCCCACAGGAACAGCAGCTAGTAAGGTCTCAAGACCTATGCAATGTAACTCCATGCAGTCAGGGTGCCATCAGCTGCTTCAAGTGCAGTTCTGTAGCTAACAGACACTTGCGGCCAGACCATCACACTTGGACATGACATACAATGACTCATGGTTTCTCTGATCTTGGCCTATCATTGAAGAACATCTAGCCACGTTAGAAATTGCTCGCCTTTAACAATAAGTGATGGTGCACTGACCTGGTCTAGTCTCCAATATATTGATGGCAGGCATTTTTCTATTGATAAGCAAGGCATAATGGTTTCTTTATGTGTTTCTTGATTTTCACCATGCTTAACATTCAACATCTTTTGAGTCCAGTCCTGTATGTTTTATTGCTAATACAACATTTAAAGTCACTGGAGTACATCACTGTCAGTCATGAATGATAAATTAATCAAACTGTAGTGAAAAACATATAATTAATATCTGAAATCCATGTACTTCATTCTTCTACAACAATATAGCCAGAGTTTATTTTGATGTTCAGTATAGTTGGCCATAAACAACCTCAGCAGTTTAACACTCAGTATATTCTGCCAATACTGATCTTGTGTCTAGAAGGACACTTACCATAGTTAGTTTCTTCACTGCTACCACTTTCTTATCGATGCAAGCTCTGTATACCACTCCAAAACCACCCTCACCAAGCTTATTCCCACCTTTAGATACTGGGCGCTCATCAAAATTACAGGTCAGCTTTCTTAGCTCCTGGAAAGAAAACCTGCTGAAACCTGAAACATACAAAGGTACTCATGAGAGGCAAAGTACAATTCCTAAAAAAAAAACACATTTAAATTGCTTTGCATTAGGTTCCTGTATCCATTCATCGCAGCTTGTTTTATGGAATGTATGTATCGCTTGCATTCCAGCCTAAGACGGTTTTGTACTTGTAAATATTTCTGTTTGGTAAAATAACTAACATTTCAATCATGTATTTAAACTGTTAGATGCCTAATTAAGTATTTAGAATTTAGAGGAGGTCAAGTGGTACAATCAGCATATGCACTCATTTGGAGCACTGGTCAACATCACTAGTTCTTGACCGGGTTACTACCTGGGAAATGTAACCAGATGTAATCACAATTTCCCTAAATGGCTGTTTACAACTGACAGACCAACACCAGAACTGGCCAGGGAGTACCAAGCTGGTCATACTCCAGTAACCCACTCAGTGTAGTCAGTGACAGAACATCATTGCTGCAATCATTGCAGGCTCTGCTCTGGGCCTTAAAGTCTTACAGTATAAAGCAAATAAATAAAATGTGATTTGAAATTAAAAATAAAAGATTGGTTCTGTATTTTTCTATTGTGGTATTCTAAACAATCAATATAATACTGTTTCCAGTAGTGGATGTCACTACATCTTTAACAGACAATCAAGATGAACTATTTGTTTTGCTCCAATCTGCTCCAATTGAATGTTTCAATTCAAAATCTTTCCATTCTCATCTTAAATTTCTATTTGCACACAGCCCAAGAGCTGTAAATGTGTACAAATTCATTCAAATGCAAATGTGTACATAGCCATATTTAAGTAAGCTGCCACTTATTTTCTGTACTGCATTACAAGTAGGGCTGGGCGATATGGCTAAAAACATTATCACAATAAAAAATTTCATATCAGTCGATATCGATAATTATCACGATAAATGTCAAATCATTATTCCTTTCAAGTTTAAAGGCAGATTTTTTCTCCTGAGTGAAAGTCGAAGAAACCAGACAGTTAATTGGTAAATTAAACAACTCTTTATTTTAAGAACACAACAAACACTTGCCAAACAGCAGAAACATTAAACAAATCTGAGGTAGAGAGTATTCAAGTCTTTTTATGTCAAAATAGGCATGAGTAAAATTTACAAAATAAATATCTTAATAGAAAAATTAAATACTGCAGTGTGATAAAACACACATAGAAGATGGCTCAGACAGACTGCAAAGTTTAAAGTGCTCTGTTTTATGTCTGATCGTAAAAAGCCAAAATATCTCCAAATTACCGAAGTTGAATGACCTTTTCTGTCGACGATGTCATCGTCCTTCGAGCTGGTCGTTGGCAGCACTACATTTGCTTCAGTGTCGCTCATTTCTCCACTCTAACTACAATGCTGTCAGCCACCACCGTGTCGGTAAACAACACCACATTAGCTGCCCGGTCTGCAACACGCACGCGAACTCACGCAGTATTCTGTTCGCATGCGCATATCATGCGCAAAGCATAAACATATATATCGAGCATTTATCTAACTTTTGTTAAAATTATATAGAGGAAAATTATATCGCGATAATTATCGTCCAGCACTAATTACAAGCATCCAAAGAATGATGCTCAAAGCCAAAAGCCCAGTTCACAGGGCTTTCATATGGTCAGAGGTTATGTATAATGGGAACATATGTTCTCATACTCACCTTGGCCATCAAAGTCCTCTTCTTCTGGCTGTGTTGTGCTATCAGGGGCATAACTTTCAACTGTTCTTCCCACAGGAATGGTTTGTGCCTCTTGACTGTCCCTTATGGCAACTGGGGCTTCTTTTACAGCATCTACAGGAAAACCTGGCTTGTCTTATTCAATAAATCTGGTATTCTTGTTAAACCAAAACTGTGATTAAATAACTGTTTTTCACTTTTGTGGTGCTTATAAAGTAGACTATGAATAGCAAGAAATGTCACATGACAGAGTTTTTACATTATTTTGACTAATCCTTCAGAAATCGAGGGCAACACCTAAATAAGTCACTAAAATAACATAGAAACATGGGAAATTCCTTATACATGTATGCCATTATTATTACTTTAAAAGAATACTAAGTAAAAATATTTTGATTGACCTTATTAAAAATGACTAAAATTGGTTTAATAAAATTGCTTTTGTTGGTTTAATTAATTATTTTACATTGTAAAACTGCTATAACCAGATTCCATTTACCTGGAAGTAACAAGCTTGCAGATGAGAGTAACTGGTTCTGCACCAAAATATCCACAAGATCACCAACCGTGCAATTTGTTGTTCCCCAGTCATAAAGTAATTCAGACGTTGGGCTTTTGCCAATAGCTGCCTGTTGTTCAAATCGCCTTTAAATACAGCAATCCAAAATAAAGTTCACGTAAAAAATAAAACACATAGTACATACTTTTATTAAATCAACTAAATGTAATTATAATTTATGAAAAAACAAAACTGAAATTATGAAAAATTCAATTCATTGAATACAATTCATAATTAGAATACAGAATGCTTATCTCCAGTTGTCTTCTTTCCCAAAACAGTGGTTTCACCCTTGGAACCTGGGTACCACTGTGTCAGCTGGGGCCCATTATAGCTAAACTCTAAAAGCACTAGAGCTAAATGATGCCTTTAATTGATCTGACTGCTCAGCTAATTCTGCACTCAGCACTTGGATTAAAAAATACTGTACTTTAAGCATAACGAATGACATAACATAATTCATAACATAACGTCAGCATACAAAATGTTCTCCTCAACTTGATTTTGATCCCTTTTGTTCAGACTAAACAACTCTGATCATATAATGATGAACAGACACAGGTGGAAATGACAATGTATCGAACATTCCCACAATGAACTAGTCTTTCCCATTTCTTGATGTCCAATTAGTTACATTTCTGGCAACACACCTAAATCAGGGGAATTCTCTGAAACTCAGAAAATGGTACAAGGTTGATACAACACAGCAGAAGTACTGGAGTAACTTGCTATGCACAAATGTTTGTTACTTCTTAGTTTATTACTAGTGGTTAATTTATAGAGAGGGAATTTTCGGTCAAAAAAAGGTTTGCAGATTAAATACGGCACCACTAGGCCAAATCATTATTTCAGGATTATATAATGTATATTAAACATTGTACTGCTACTATTAACTTATTTTGGATGATCACTAGACGCTAAGGAGACAGTCGTTGACACATTTAATTTATAATTTAGATGTATCATTTTTGATGCATCAACAAATCAGGTAATTATTAGAATTCTCAGGAAATTAAGACATTTGTATTTAGCCGTGTCTTTAACAAAAAAAAACACGAGTTCAGTACCTCAGATGAAATTGATTATATCTTGGCTCTCCTGATGGTTTTTGTATATTCACAGCAATCTTCTTCCAATCTTCTTGAGGGTCCAGAAAATCAGCCAGTTTACGAAACATGCCATGATTTAAATTCCTGACGTACGTGGATGGGGTTATCGTTTTACTCATCGCGTATATGAAAATAACAGAAGGTTACTTCTACAACTTTCTGTGGCAGTTTATGTATAGTTGTCAATGTCGTTATTTGATACGTTCAAAACTCTAGGACGCTACAATTAAACGAAGAGTTAAGATCACAGATTCCTAACGGACAGAGATTCACATATTACTGCTGGAAACGCTTAATTTAAGCTAAAAGTCTGCTAAACATTCTGTCTGATCATGTCTGATGTCACATACCATACCGTTATCTGAAATTAATTTACATTATGCAGTAAGTGTTCTGTCCTATAAACACTGAAACAGGATTTACATTTCATGATGTTGAACACAGAAAGTTTCGGAACTACCCAAATTGAGCAACTCTCACTTCCTCGTTACAGTGACGATTTACTTTAAATAATATTCGTCGGCGGAAAACAAAATGTAAAGTTCGATTGAAGCGTCACCTTTAAAATGTAAACCATGTGACACGGAAATACAGGCGTAAAGCACGTTGTAAAAAATGGAGTGTTACGTACATTAGAAGCCTGCAGCAGAAGTTTAAGGTAAATGATTGAAAGGCGTCAGTAATGTTATATGACCGGAAAATACATAATTGATGTATATGTTTCACATACAACGGTATTTAGAAAATTCAAGAGCCTCTAGATTTGTACCAAGATTTTAAACACTTTTTAACGTGTTAATGATTTAGATCGTTTGATTTACAAATATCTAAGACTCGCCCCACAGCTCTTCAAATTAACAGAACAATGAATATAGCGTTGTTGTTCTTGCCGATGTCTTAAATGTATGATTTGGAGGCATTATGTTATTTGTTTTCTTTAGGCTCAAGAAATAGTGTAAGAGCTAAATAAGTTTGAAAATGTATTGTGTTTTAAACAGCTCTTTTGAAAGTGTCAGACTTGCCCGTCAGGCAGCAAGGCTGCCACTTTGTAATATCTCTCTCAGGTTTCTATAGAAGTTGTCTACGATTGTCCATTTCTTTTTGGTTTGGTATCTAAAGGAATTCCATGGACCCGATAGGAAGTGTTAAATTCTAAATTTTGAAAGCAGTTCAGCTTAAATATTGCCGCAAATAAATGATAACGTTCATTACACAATACTTAAAAATGAACACTTTAGCAAACCCATTTAGGTACTTATTATATTCAATCACAAGCGGTTTCATTTTTTCACATCCTATTGGCAGTCCATCCCATCCATCGATTTTCTATCTGCTTCATCCACTGATGACCGCAAGCCAGGGTATGCCCTGGATGAGATGCCAGTCTATCACAAGACCGATACATCAGGGCCACTTTTCCCAGTCAATTAACCTACCAGTATGTCTTTGGACTCTGGGAGGAAACCAGAACACCGGTGACATGTGCATTTACTTTACTGTATATCCACATTTCGTAAAGATTAAAGATTTGTTTAAAAAACCCTGTTTTGGACTATTTGAAGATCCAATAGAATCTAAATTTTTCATGTAAATATATACCCAGAATTACAGGTTTTTGTCATTTAGTTTTAAACCTTTTCTCTCCCCTTTAGCAGGTGTCAAGAAAACTCTAATGTCAAAATGGAGGAGGGAAGTGAAGAAGAGACCTGCACTCCATCACTGTGTTATATTAATGGTCACACAGGTTTCCGAGGAAGCATTAAAAATTCAGCAAGGGACTTTGTGGTGATAGAAGTCAATGTGAATGGGCAGTTAGTACATTCATTGGAAAACATGTGCCAGATATCTAAATGTAGTGAAGATTATGTAAATGAAACGATTAAAAATAGAAAGGTGGCAAGATCATTGGAGGATGAACATTATGCTGAGAAAGAAATAGTAATGCCACCCTATAATAATGATATACAGACTTTTCAGACTGTTGATATAGCAGGGGCATGTGAAGAGTCTTTGGATCTGGACTTTGTTTTGGATACTTCAGTGAATGAAGAGCTGACGCAGTATGCTATGACTATTAGATTATGCCCAGGCTCAAGTGTGGATGAAAAGGTTCGCAGCACCGAATTATCACTGGGTACTTACCCAGACAAAAACCAGAGAGCCAGTGTGCACCGTGCTGTTCGACATAAGTTCCCTTTTTTAATGACATTAACTAATAATTGTGAGATTCTCGTAAAGGAAGATCCCCATTATAATATGCTTGCCCAGCTGGTTTCAGAGGAGGAGTCGGAGGACTTTTTTCGTTTTTTAGATGACAAAGTCCAAAGGTCAACATTTACGTTTAAACCAGACAATGATAAAGAACACAGAAAAGCAGTCCATCACTTTGTCAACAAGCACTTTGGTAAACTAGTGGAAACTAAAAGCTTTGCTGCTGTGGACAGTGGTGGTCCACCAAATACAGCAATTACTGTGCGATTTCGAGAAAAAAAGATGTTACCCAAGAAAAGGAAAGCTACCGATTATCAAGAAGATGATACCATTTATACAGGTAGGAAAACAGTGTTAATTGAAGATGAACAGATTTAGTGTATGTTAAGAGTAACAATACAGATGCATCTATTCAAACTTCGGGGTACAAATCCATACCGCATGCAACTACCCACAGGCCACCACGGCGTACCACGGTACGTGATGGGCTGGCGAAAATGACCGACAGGGGCACTTGTGTTGCATTGGTTGGTAGTGAAAAGATTGAATCATTAAATCTTTTTACTGTGCACATTTTAATCCACTTAGTATTGAATATTTATATGGAATTTTATAACTAAAATTTTAGTAGCTGAGCATAAAAAGAAGAGGAGCATAATGTATCTGAAGGTCATAAACTATATTAATTTAGGAGCATAAACATATCATGTAAACTGTACTGTATATGGCTGGTATTGGTAGTTTAAAGAAAAAATACACACCAGTATTCCATTTCTCCCTAAACATTTTAAGCATCAAAGTCTTACATGTGGTTATTTCAGAAACATTTTTACATGCTCCTGACCATATTACTGTACGTTTATATACTTTGTGAGAAAAGTGATAGTTTTAAGCTTTTCTGCGAATACGCCCGTTATCAGAGTAAACAAAAGCATACTTTTAGAATTTGATTAATAGGGAATATAATATGGAATCACTTATCTAAATGAATTAATAATGATATAATTATATTCATGTACTGTAGCACAAACAGTAGTATAAGACTTTCTATTGATATGTGTACGGCTGTTTCACTACTTGATGTGTCACTGTGTCGGTGGTGTGATGGCTTAAATAACTGACTTATAAGGCTGAGGTCAGGTGTTCAAATCCACCTATCGCCATGAGTTTTCTTTTAACAAATGAACATTTCTTTGAAAAACTAAAATAGCAAATATTATGGACACTAAACTGACCTTTTTTATATTTCTAAATATCACAACATGTTCGTACTGTATGTACACAGCGGTACCGCGGGGTGTAAGGCGCAAACCCACGTGAGCCCAAAAGCCCTGCATTAATGTAGCCCATTCTCCCGGCGCTGTGGCCGAAGAGCGCCCGGCTGGGGTACGCAATGAGGGGCAGTACAGGAGTGGTAGTAGTCAGGGCAGGGATTAGGAAGCTGATCAGTGCATTGGAATGTTTCTTTTTTGCAAGTTTACAAGGAGACGATACACAAGTGTCCCCTCTTTAACTGTCCAGTTTAGAGAAATTTCACCAGAGCCTCACAAAATTGTCCAATAATACTCTTCTTGTGTCTAATTTTTAGTTTAGCAGGATTTAAGCTACAGTATATGAATATATATTGTTATTAATTTCTTTAGATATGTGATTCCATATTATATTCCCTATCAATCAAATTCTAAAAATCTCAATAAAGTGTCCATAATACTTGCTATTTTAGTTTTTCAAAGAAGCCTTTCAAAGGCTTGAGGCGTCTGTTAAATTGCCCCACTGGATAAATTCATTTTCAAAGAATAATAGGCAAGCCACCCAGTGAAAAACAGTCCCCCTTCCCCAAATTGGACTGACAGACAAATGTTTTCTTAGAAAAAGAGATTCACAACACAAAGCTGTCGGTCTTCACAGCCGAAACGTTGGGTTTCTCTTTTCAGCATGGAATAAACCTATTACTTGTTCCTTTGCGGACTACAGTACTTCTTAGTTAAACATTTGAAACACTTAAATTTTTTTAATTTAACATGCATTTCGTACAGAAATAAAATCATGTTTTCTACAGTTGTTAAGCAGATTAGCAGGTTACTGACAAAATAGCGCACTGTCCACCACTGCCCAGTGATATGACCTTAATATAAACAAGATCTAATACCTGGTGCAGTTTTTACAAAAATATGTTTTTTTAATTAATCGAATCCCAGGTGTGAGTTCATAAAGCCTGAATTACGTACTATCCTTACATCTTCGAAACACCTGATCATCTACTCTAAAGATTTCAGTCCTTTGTGTATATTTTAATCACAGCGGGGGCAGAGACAGGTTAAGACTGAAATTGAATTGGTGATCTGTATTCTTCACACCTGAAACACTGTTTTCTCCGAAAGCATTTTCTTGCCTGTTTAGGTGATCTTTTACTGCCTGCACATGCTTACATAGCTCCTCCGTGAATTATAGTACTTGACTGAAAAAAAGCTTTAGAGAACTTAAACATTTTTCTAATTAACAAATTGTAAAATGAACGTTTACATTGGCGTTATTAATTTTTCACTTAAGTGTATGGATTTAACATTGAATGGAATTTGTGTACGAGATCAACCAGAACTTTTTATATTTCTTTAAATATTCTTGTCTCTTGAATATAAGTAACATATCTTATATTCTTGTTTCAGATGTACACATAAATAATGTATTTTAGATGTTATAGGTAGTAATTTTTTCTTGGTCATGATGTCTTAATTTCCTCATTTGATGATGTTTCCTAGTACATGAGACAGCAATGGCAATGTTTTTATTGTCTGTATATACAGCATATATGACATACGATATGGTGACATAAATATGTTTCAGGTATGTTTAACTTGGAAAGTTTTCTAAGGAAGAGAATTATCCAATACTGTGTTTGAAAAAGCATGACTTGTATAAAAGATGACTTTTTAAAATTAATTAATTCTAGAAATAAAATTTCCAGAATATTACAATAATTGTGTGTGTGTAACAGCTAATAAAAGATCATTACATCTTACCAAGTTATTTTACACAACCTTTTAATTAAAAAAAGTTAACAAAAGTATATTGCAACTGTAATGCTTCTTAAAATTCTTTACTGACACTACCCAGACTTTAGTACCTGACCCCATGTCATATTTTCTGCAGCTTTTACTCTACAAAAGGAAAATCTGGAAACTTTGGAAGCAATCAGCTACATGGCTTCAGCATTTGGTGTGCTCCCATCAGATTTCACCTATGCTGGAATCAAAGACAAAAGGGCTATCACATACCAGTCAATGGTAGTGAAGAAGGTTTCTCTACAGAGGTACAGAGTTCCGTGAAATATACAGATGTTCCTGTTGATTTTCCCCCAGATTTCTGAAACACATTGACATAAATGACATAGTGAAAACCACATTACTTTTTGTTCTGGAGGTTAAAAAAAGCACAGTTAAGTCTGGATCCGACGGAATGTGTGCTGTGCTGTTCAGAACCAAGAATCTTGTGTCCAGATTGGCCAGATGCAATACACTGCCACCTCTCTAATTCTGCAGTTTGAACCATGTGTGAGGGTGTACAATGTGCTGTCGAGTGACTTTATAATTGATGTCTTTGCTCTTAATTTGTGATCTGTATCTTCCTCATTAAGCCAGAAAAGTCATGAGCTAATATTCCCACATTTGTTTCATGTTTGCAATAACATTGAGAAGCTTACTATTGCTTAGCTTTTAATTAACCAGTTTTTTTTTATTATTATTGGTAGGCTGAGGGAAATGTGCCCTGAGTTTCAAAATAAAGGAATTTACCTACACCACACCCACCCTGTTTCACAGCCTCTTCGACTTGGTGCCCTGCAGGGAAATCACTTTGACATTATTGTGAGGGATCTTCGGAAACACTCAGATGATGATGACACAACAGATCTTCAACAATTGGTGCAAGAAGCACTGGAAAATGTCAAGGTAAAGGTTAAAATCCTTCCTGTTACTGTAACATGAATTAATATTAAGCCACTCTTTAACTTGCATTCATATATCTTCCATTGTCTCTTGAAGTTCCAATTTCATCCTAATATACTGTAATGATGAAATATTAAAATATTTACTATGGTAATGAAAAGTTCATAGCTATTGTAATATTTTTGGAAGGTGCTCTGCAAATATGTTTTGTTATTTACCTGGAATTCTTTTATGCATCACTGTATATTTAATTTAAAATTAAAAACTTTTCAGTGTGGCTTTTCCTTCACAGTTTGCTCCGTGGAGATACTAACATGTTATTTACTACAAATCATAGTAACATGGAATATAACTTATTTTTTTCCTTTTAAAGTTTTTCCTTGTATGTGTTTATGGTCTTTTTTATATTGCAGTCTAAAGGGTTTGTGAATTATTATGGGCCTCAAAGGTTTGGTACAGGACAGACTATTCAGGCTGATCAGATAGGACTGGCATTACTGAAAGAGGACATGGTAGGTTATTTCATGTTTTAACAGAATTTATATATGGTTTTATTTTTAACATTTCTTTCTGTAAAGAACACACATTTTTTTTCAAAAATAATTTGAAATAAGTTACAGCTACAGCTACAGCTGTTTTATATATATATGTGAATTTGCATTTTAGAATAAGGAGTAATCCAATCCCTTTGCCTATAAAATACAGAAGATACTGATGCGTACTCAGTTCTATTATATTTCTATATTTTTTTCCATAGAGTTCAATTCACATTATATTGTGCCATTCCATATATCTCAAAACAAGCTGAGATGAGAGACAGTTTAAGACAACTAAAGTAGTATAGGGTGGATAAAAAATCAGTGGACAGTGGATGACAACTGTTTAAACTTCAAGATTCTGCTTGAAGCACAGTGCATATTTTCCAAAAAAGTGAATAAATCAAAACAAATGAATCCCAGACAGTTCAACAAACCAATTAGATCAATATAAGGGAAATAACGAGCTTCATAAAATGATTTTAAAAACATTGGTTCCAGTTAAAGATGAATTGCAAGCATGAGTAAAAAATATTAGAAGGGTCAAGACAGAAAATGAAATTAATGTTGCAATGGAGGGTAAAATAAATAGATTTACATTAAATTCAAGACCGTAAACACCTGTTTTTGTGGGTAGCAAAAAATGTTTAAATAAAATGGGAAACTGAGCTATAAATGGGTATTTCTTTAAAAATATTTATATAAATCATTAATATCTTGTAGATGTGTAGAAGATGTGTTCTTGTAGAAGAAATTAAAAAGACAAATCAAAATGCTAGAATATATAAAGTAGTTAAAGGCATAGAATTTTAAAAAATTGCTTACACTTATATAGCGCTTTTCTGGACCCTCCACTTAAAGCTCTTTAGAGGTAATCCCATCCACCCCCACCAATGTGCAGCATCTACCTGGATCAGTGGTTCTCAAACTTTTTGGACCAAGTACCACCCCTAATCCAACCAAAGCATCCAAGTACCACCTACAAGTCATCTTCTCATAGGAACCCCAGAAATTCTCAATGACCAACATGAGCGCGCGTGCACACACACTCACACATACATATAATAAATATTATAATAATAAACTTTATTTGATATAGCGCCTTTAAAGGTGGCTTCTCAAAGTGTTTTAGAGAAAATAAACATTAACAACAACTAATAAAGCACCATTTCAGTGAGAGAGGTGAGCCTATTTAGTTGAGCAAAGCAGATGTGAATTAATTTTTCGAGCCTTGATACAATTCACAACAGAGTCTAACAGATATTAAATCGTCAGGCATTTTCTTGACGGCAAAGGTCTCGCGGTGGATGTTGTAATGCGTACATTAATTTCTGGAGCAACCTCTAATTCGTGCAACTACACCGTTATGTCGGGTTGTCGTTGCTCTAGCACCGTCTGTACAAACTCAGACGCATTTTATCCAGTCGAGGCCATTCTCTTCGATAAATTCATTCAGAAGCTGAAATATGTGCTCTCCTGTAGTTCCTGTTGGTAGCGGTTTACAGAACAGAAAGTCTTCATGGGACATGCCCTCAAACTCGTATCTAACGTAAACGAGCAAATTGGCCAAATCGACTACAGACTCATCTAATTGCAGTGAAAAACATCTGCTCATCTTAACGCGCTTTATCAGTGTACTTTTGATATAATCCTTCATTTCAATAATTCTATGAATGACTGTGTCTTTCAGGGGGAGGGGGGCAGCAGGTCGAGCTGTTTAGCAGCTTTTTCTCTACACATAATACGTGTCAGCTCTTTTGCCAACGGTAAATAAGGTTCTTCAAAAATAGTGTAGCTTACCTGCTTAAGCAATAAGCAAGCTTGCATTTTTCCGCGTTTCCGTTTTTATTTCCGTATTTATTTAAAGTTTTTATTTCATGTGCATGGGAGCGAAACACAGAGACGCTCGGTGTATTTTTCTCAAATTAGAACAGTTCTTAAATATTTTTCTGTTATCACGCTTTCGTGTGCTCACAAGATTACCTGCATTCGTAGCACGTATTTCTATGCATTCCTGGGTTTAGAACGTTGGCATAGTTATAATAATAATAATAATAATAATAATAAACTTTATTTTATATAGCGCCTTTAAAGGTGGCTTCTCAAAGCGCTTTACAGGATGACAATAACAATAAATAAGAAGACTACAACAATAAATAAGAAAATTTCACAAGACAGGACACAATTATAATTACAACAATACAACAATAACAATAGAGGAGACCGTGGAAGATGGTATTAAGAAGAGCAGAGGGGTGAAGAATGGAACCAGTTAAGTAAAGGCTTTACTGAAGAAGAAAGTTTTGAGTCTGGATTTGAAGGAGTTTAGAGAAGGTGACTCTCTAATATCCTTGGGTAAAGAGTTCCAGAGCTTGGGGGCATAGCAGGAGAAGGCCCTGTCGCCCATACAATGTAGACGGGCTTGGGGGACACTAAGGAGGGCAGAATTTGAAGAGCGGAGGTTGCGAGGTGGGGAGTAGGGCGATAAAAGTTCAGACAGGTATTGAGGTGCCAAGCCATGTAAAGCCTTGTAGGTGAGCATGAGGATTTTAAAGTCTACGCGGAATTTGACCGGAAGCCAGTGCAAGGACTCCAGGATAGGAGTAATGTGAACACTTGTACTAGACCTGGTCAGGATTCTGGCTGCTGAATTTTGGACATACTGCAGCTTGTTCAGAGTAGATTTAGATACACCAGGGAGCAGAGCATTGCAGTAGTCAATTCGAGAGAATACAAATATGTTGATCAGCTTTTCAGCCACAGTTAATGATAGCATAGGGCGTAGTCTTGCGATATTTCTAAGGTGAAAAAAAAGATGTTTTGACAGTATGCTGTACATGTGGGTCGAATGTTAAGCCAGAATCGAATATAACCCCAAGGTTTTTCAATTTTGATTGAAGCTCAAGTACAGAGCCATCTACAGACAGGGTTACAGGACTGGCTTTACGAAGTTGATGGGGGGTACCAATAAGCATGACTTCAGTCTTGTCACAGTTAAGATGAAGGAAGTTTTGAGTCATCCAAATTTTTATGTCAGAGATGCAATTAGATAGGATAGAGACAGCCACGTCAGTGTCGGGTTTGGTATGGATGTATATTTGAGTGTATATAGTTCCAAAATCACGCACATTCTCCTTTCTCCCTATTTGCTGGAGATACAGTAGCTTTTTTTAAATACAATTGGTCACTTGCATCCGTAGCATGCATTCCCTATAGAGTGGTATAGAATTACGGAGTATCTATTGTGTCCACTGAAGTATTAGCACGCACTGTATCGTAGTACGTAGGCTGCGTATTCGACACGTATTAAAATACAAAATATGAAAACCCGTCCCAATTTTTCAGCGCACATGACACAGTTCCAGGGTCATTTGGCGTACCAATGCCGGTACGCGTACCACAGTTTGAGAACCACTGACCTGGATGATGCAACAGCAGCCATAGTGTGCCAGAACACTCACCACACCTCAGTTATCACTGGGAAAAGAAAAGAGCCAATTCATAGATGGGGATTATTAGGAAGCCATGATTGGTAAAGGCCAATGGGAAATTTGGCCAGGACACCGGGTTACACCCCTATTTTTTGAGAAATGTCCTGGGAGTTTTAATGACAACAGAGAGTTAGGACCTCGATTTTACGTCTCATCCAAAGGACGGTGCCTTTTTACAGTGTAGCGTCCCTGTCACTATACTGGGGCATTAGGATCCACACAGACCGCAGGGTGAGCACCCCCTGCTAGCCCTGCTAATACCTCTTCTAGCAGCAACCTTAGTTTTTCCCAGGAGGTCTACCATCCAGGTACTGACCAGGCTCACACCTGCTTAGCTTCAGTGGGTTGCCAGTTGTGAGTTGCAGGGTGATATGGCTTCTGGCTAATTTAAATCAAGAGATGTTATGTTAAAATTAGATAATGGACTAGTAAGACCTCTTTTAAAATATTTTGTGCCATTTTGACAGCATGTTATAGAAATATATTGCTGCTCTGTAATCTATCCAGAAAAAAGCAACCAGATACATTCCAGGGCTTAAGGAAGGTCCTACACTGACATTCACTGAAGTACTGAACCTCTTTAATCTTCAATAGAGAATCTTATGAGGAGACCTGAAATAAGTTTGACCAGCAGATTTTTTCAGAATGAACAGTGAGACATAAACCAGGCGACACCTGTAGAAACTGAGGTAGTGTATTAAAACTCAGAAAAGCAGTTCTTTACCCAAAGGGCTGTGGAAGTATTGAACAAGCTAACAAGACATTGTGTTGGCTCATACATCGGCTTCTTTTAAGAAACAGCAGGATAAGATCCTTTGATTCATTAATTGATTCAGTAGCTAAAAAACAGAATAGATTGCCCAAATGGCCTCCTTTCAGTTGTAACCTTTTATATGTATTTATAAGATCTAAACAATATTATGTTTCAATATATCTGTTCCTGCTTCACAGGTGTTGGCTGTCAAGTTATTTTTCACACCAGAGGAGAACAGTGACCCCCAAAACAAAGCAAAACGTCATTTCCTTCAGACTGGTGAGAATAAGCACCTCTTAAAGGGTCTTAAGGCCAGTCATTGTGTAAATGTCTGCATCTTAAAGAACTATGATTATGAGGGCAATTCAGACATAGATTAGGAGTCTACTATATTATTTTAGTAACATAATAATTAATCTAACTAAATAGAAGATTCCAAACACTGAACAATGCAGTAAATGCACTTATCAACATTTATGCATATAAATTGGTAAATATTCCTGCATGTGAGATGGGGTATTTGGATATTTATTGTCTGACTGGATTTACTTAGAAGGGTGTGTCTTTTTACTGCATACAGTTTTAGAATGGCATAATATTTGTTACTGCTTTTCACAAGCAGGTTAAACCACCACATTTTATCATGACAGTATTTTGCTCTGGTTACATCTCATATCCACTTAATATCTTGATGTAATTCAGGAGCACAAACAACAAATTGGTTCCCTTGGTTCACATTCTAGTTCCACAAGTCCAAAGGGAGACATTTCCCATTTCCTCCTGGTTAATTAAAGAATTGTACTGATTGATTCAGTCTGATTCGAGTTACAGATTATAAGCTTTTTGATGTCTCTGCTGATGTGCTGCCTATTGATTTTTCAGTTTCACAAAGTCATAAAGAGTCTTTCTTGAATTAATTCCAGAGGATGCTAAAGAAAGCCTAGCCCTGATGCCAGAGTTCAAGGTGCGGGAGAGGATGATGCTGCGTGCATTGAATCGATATGGTGTAGGGCACGAGGGCTGCATCCGGGGGTGGCTGAGTTTGCCACATGGCATGCGTGTCTTGTACATTCATGCCTACTGCAGCAGAGTATGGAATGAAGCTGCTTCCTTCAGACTACAGCAGTTTGGTGAAGAGGTGGTGAAAGGGGATCTGGTCTGGTCAACTGATATGAGCAAAGAAAGCACTGTATTGAGGCATAATCAGGTAACAACCTGTCCGTATGAGTAAGCATACCTTAAATATTGCTACTTTATAGCCATTTACATTAAGTTTCTTAATATGTGACATTCTTCCCTGTTCCGTCTGTCCGATTATTTGTTATGATGGGTTTTTTTAATAGAAAATAAAAGTGAAAGATTTTTTCTGTATTTTTAAAATAATGCATTAAGGCTTCCAGTCTTCAGAAGTACAGTCATTGCTGAAAGGAAGCATTTTGAAATGGAAGTTTTCTGGCTTGCTTTTCAAACTGTATATTGATTTTTCATTATAATAATATAATAGTCTTTTTCAAAACATCTGTATAAAAACACACTCCCAGTGTGCCAAGCAAAAATCATAAGCACAGCCTTCAGAAATGCCTTTAACTGTACCTCGAATTGTATTGCTGTTGACTGACTCTTGCCCAGTCACGTATCAGACATGATCATATAAGAAAATCCACCAGTGATGCAATTGTGAAAAGGACTAAAATAGAGTATAGTAAACTAAAATTTTCATTTTCAATGAGATAATCTAACTTTTTCTAGAAAAACTAATTTAACCATGTGTTATGATCACTTTATAAGTAATTATTTCTGCAGTCAACCTATGGGCAAAATATGTGTATACATGTAACAGTACGAATGTGAAACCAGGGATTTAAGTAAGCCCTTACATATTAAACCAATGATTTTACTTAGTTTAATATTTAGGAATTTTTCTAAATTGCCTGTTTCAAATTTTTACAGTAAAGTGAACTTAAAATATAATAGTGAAGCAAAGGCTTATTTACTGCATTATTTTCTGGTCTAAATAGGACTTCAGCCCTCAATATAGCTGTGGATGTCAGCATCCATCAGTCAAAACAAAAAGAAAATTTTAATGTGACCATGACAACTATGTTCTCTTTTTATATTAAATGAAATATTGAATGTTTAGTCCTCTGTTAATTGGAATTGTGCCCTAGTGTTCTCTGACAGAAGTGACAGCAAGCTCCCATAAGATTAGTCAGTTCAGTTCAGGATATTTTGTGAGGCTCAACTCCCTGGGTGTGGCTAACCCCTGGGCCACTTGGGTTTCCAGGTAGCCCATACACAGGGTACTACAATAGAAGTGGAATATCTCCTCAGGAGAGTATGTAGCATCTCAGTCATGACTGGCCTGTTCTCAGCATTGATATAAATGTTCTTTGGCCTTAACATAAGGCAAAATCTAAGTAGATATAACAAAAAATGATGAATCTATATTTAAATAAAAATCCTCCATCCTTTACATTTGGCTTTTAAAACATTTGGTTTTTAAAACAGCTGTATTTCAAAATGCAGTATTTTCAGATAATGCAAGAATATGATCACCTCACCCCTCCCTTACTTTTCCCAGCAAGATGCATCTATGCTGCTGCAACGAAATTAAAATTTTTGAGACCGCTTTAAATTTTGAATTATTCCAAGAAAAATATAGTTATTGTTTTAAGTCAATGCCAGCTTAAATAAAATAAGTGAAAGAAGACCCACAATACTGATTTTATTTTATGTTACTGTGTAGTGTACAGTATGTAAACACATTTACCTTGAAACTAGAACATATAGCACTTACAAAGCCCAAATGCTTGTGTTGCTTTTTTCCTAAATGTAACTTTGACAGGTTGTTTCTATAAACATTCAAAATGTATATAAACATTTTAAGATTCAGCACTATTTCTAGTTTAGAACATTTTACAATTTAGATACACAGTTTAAATAGAAGAGCTGTTTAAGTTAAACTGCATACTGGTGAAATGGTACTTTCTTACATGCTGTCTATTAATTTGTCTTTTGGGCATTATAAACGATAATGGGAATAAAAACTCTGTACTCATTACAACATGATCTGGTACTTATGGACCCCAGCCCCCACAATATAACAAGGTAACACTGTATAATTAGCTTTTATTAGCCTAAAAGAAATAGACCAATCTGAAGAATTATTTTTAATACTGACTTTGGATTTAAGACTCACTTTTTATTATAGAAATATAATGCTGAACTTATTCATGGATTAAACTTTGCTTTACTGTAACTTTGACATAGATTATCTTTCACATTCTTTTGGTTTCATGAGTCATGTGTACGTTTTCATCAGTCGTCATTGTGATCAAAAACTATTTGCTTCTAATGTCTTGGCACTATGGTTGTGTACTGATCAGGAATGAGTTACCCCAAAACCATGGCAAATGTGTTCTCTTTTTTCACTCGAAACAGTCAGCTCATTTCTAAGCAGCCATTAAAAGCTTCCTGATCCCGCAGGCATGCTGTTGAGATCAAGAGCTGCTGCTGAGCGGAGAAATGCAAATTTACTTGACCCACTTGCAGCAGTGCTCAGGCCAAATTTGCTTTAGCCACTGGCACGCAGCCTGGCTTTAAGCTGGCAGTCTCAGGCTCTATGGGTAATCCTGTACTCCTAACAGAGGCTTTTAATGGATAAAACAAGTGTTTTTTTATTTGAGTTACATACAATATTTGTCATTACTTATTTTACTCTCTGCCTCACAGGTTCACGTTGTAACTGCTGAAGAAGAATCAGGAAAGATTTACAAACTGAGTCAGGTATGTGCTCTGTCAGGCTCACTTTATTGAAATCTTCATTTGGTATTCATAGCTTTGTATTTGGGTTCATTAATAGGATCTACAAGCAACACTATAATACACTACCCCTCAATGTTTATTGAAAACAATACAGTTTAACAAATTATGTTCTTTCCTTTCTTAAAGGTCATCCTTCCACTGCCAGGGAATAGTGTAAAATATCCGGATAACGAAGTTGGTGACTGGTACCAAAAAAGGTTTGCTGAGGATGGGTTACAGTCGTGTAGGTTCAGGGTAACTCCGCTGAAGCTGAACATACCTGGATGCTATCGACCCTTGTTGTCTTACCCTAGAAACCTCACACACCAGTTCTTAGAGGACTGCCCAGGGGTCATAAGTGAGCAGAGTTTGCTTCCACACAGCAAGAGTTCTTCCACGAGTCTTGCCTTGTCTTTTGACCTTGACTCCTCTTGTTATGCTACAGTATGTTTGAGGGAAATAATGAAATGTGACCCTTAATTCAGGAAATATGCAGAATTTCAGTAAGATATTTTTGTATTGGATGTCTAAAGTTATTTTGTATGATACTTGTTCATTCTGGGTAATGTGAATAATAATGGCACAAGACATTCATTTAATATTAATCATCTATTTTCTACAATAACTTGGTTTAATCATTCAGTAAATGATTAACCTGATGTATTCATTTAATTTTTAAAATATAATAGGGCTAGGTAGAGAAGAAATTCAAAGGACACATTCAGTTAAAATAATAAAAGGTTTGCATTTAAAACAAGTTTGCATCTAAATCTTTTGTTCTTTTTTTCCTTTAAACTAGTTGTTTTCACCTTTGGAAAAGTTTTTTGTACATTTGATGCATGTTTGTCTAACACAAGTCCTTTTATTCCTGTCTTATTTCCCAAATTAAAAAACAAAAACTCCATAATTGCTGGAATATTTTATAATTTAGTTTTCCTTTATGTACTTATGGTGCCAATGTCATTGATAACATTTCCTCACTCCTTTTCAAATCTGCTTTAGGCAGGTATCTGATTTACTGGGTATTACAAAAAATATAATTATTAAATTTTAATTTTGTGCAGAGGAGAACAACTGATTAGGCAGCCATGTTAAAAGCAGGTTTAATACACATGTAAGGTGTATTATAAAGAAGTTTTGTGTTCATTACAATACATTGCACATGTATAATAATACATATATAATAATATAATACTCTGGCTCTATACATCATCCCTCTTTGTCTTTAAAATGCAATAGAGAAAATGTGTGATTATGAACAGCCACTGCTCTCTAGTGCTAGTATAGAGAAGTGACAAGCCTACTTTTTGGATATAAAGTACAACAGCTACAGTAGATGTATTATTTGATACTGTTCTCTTCTGATTTTTTTTTACTTGAACTCTTTATCTCTTTGTAAGAACAATTTTTCTTGGTGAATCATTTTTTAGCAACTGACACCAGAAGATCATATACATATAGAAATATATAGTAGTAATGGTATAATCAGTTTTTAATGCTGATGCAGAGTAGTGCTTTAATTTATCATTAACATAATTGCTAATTTTAACTGATAATAGTAAACATACAAATGGCTTAATAGTGATTAATGGTGTATGGTGGTTTAATGCTGAAGCAACTTAGTCTGTTTTCTCTTTACATTGTAAAGAAGAAATCTTAAACAAGGGAATGTCATTTATGCATACACAAATAGTTATCGTCTTTCTTTTTCTACTTAATGGAAGCATTTGAAAAGTTTTCAAAGGCAGTCTTTACAGTCTCTCTGTTTATACTGACATTTCACAACACAGTGTTGCTTTTATTTCTAACATTGTGGGTGTTGGAGTTATGTGTGTTATGAGAAAATTAGTCTTTTCAAAATAGGCCAAATTCAGGAACATTCTTGGATTCTCAAGGAATCTCTGTCAGCTGAAACATCAGGAGAATTTCTACTATGCTCTCTTCTTTAAGTACACATGTAAGACACATAGAAACAGAATAATCTACAGCAGTCAAATGTAAATTAAACCATTTTTGGCCTTACCATGAATATGACATTTATAGAAAAGAAATCAGATCCCACAATATGAAATGCAAATCTTAACATAAAGAGAATGTCAGGTAAATCAAGCCAGTTTGTGAAGATTTGGGTTTGATTATGTAAGCACGTCAAATGCCATATGTGTTATGGCAACTGCAGATTAATCTTTGGTGGTAACAGATATGTTTTTCTGAAATCTATCCATTGCGTTCATGGCCTGCCTGTTGCTATGGGCACTTGGCTGTAGACTGGCAATGCTTATTATCCCAGTACTATGCTTGTGGAAATGCCTTGCATTAAAAACTGCTACTGACACATTCAGAGGCAACAGATTTTATGTTAGAGGACTACCTGCTTGAGTCTGCCAAAGTAAGATGAAAGTTCAGCTTTCAGCAGGACAATGATCCAAAGCACATGGACAAAGCTGTCCTAGAGTAGCTTAAAAATAAGAAAGTAAATTTACTTCAAGAGCACAGAACAAAGTACTGATCTGACTCGTGTTGAGATGCTGTGAAAACATTTTCCATAAGCAATTCCCTGAGAGAGCCTGAGCAAATTTCAACACCAGAATGGGAAAAACTTTCACCAAACCGGTACGCAAAGTCCATAGAGACTTACCCATACAGATTATCTTTGGGTGTATATATTGTATACTGTATACACCCAATATAAACACCATCCATCCATTTTCTAACCACTCCATCCAATTCAGGGTCGCAGGGGAACCATTCTCTCACAGGGCACACACTACTTGCACCAGGGGAGCACCCAAGTCATCTGATTTACTGTGAATTTTATTTTGTGTTTAATTACTAACAGTACAGATCAGGTAGTGAATTATTCAGAACATCCATTCATCCATCCATTTCTAACTGCTTTATACAATACAGGGTCATGGGTGAGCCTGAGCCTATCCTGGTAAGCAAGTAGCACAAGGTGGTGTACACCCTGGACAGGACATAAATCCATCACAGGATATGTGCAGGCATTGCACATGCACTCACACTAGGGCACGTTAACCTACTAGTATGTTTTTTGACTGTGGGAGGAAACTGGAGCTCCAGGCGAAATCCCACGTTAACATGAGGAGAACAGATAGCACCCTGGTCTGGTGCTGGTGCCACCGTGCTCTCTTAATATGAATACCATATATATTATATAATGTATTTCAGATTTTCAGAGTGCTTTTGATAAAGTTCCTGATAAACTGTTTATTCTGGAATTGCAGGCAATTGGCATGCACGGAAATACAAATGTTGAAACTGAGAATTAGTTATTATAAAACAGAGGGTTCAGTAGTGAATACTCAAATTGGGGTGATGTAATCAGCAGAGTACCACAGGGATCTTTACTCTGACCACTGCTTTTCTTAATTTAAATAATGTAAAGTCGAGAACAGTTATTAACCAATTTTTTTACATTTTAGTATGTGAATTGGAAAACACAGAGGAAGCAACAAGTGAAATTCAAAAAGGTTTATATGAATTTTAAGACTGGTCGAATTCCTGGTTGTCCAAAGTAATTCTAACTACAAAATGGGAGATGCTGAGCTAGAAGAGGCTACTTCTGAAAAAGACTTGTTGACACATTTACATATTTAAGACAACGTAAGAAAGAAAAATGGCAAACAATATGCTAGAATATATAGCTGAAAGTGTGAAATGTAAATTAAGGGAAGTTAAAATTGTATAATGCAGTAGTAAGGCCTCATTTAAAATATTGTGCACAATTACGCCATTATATAGAAAAGATATAGCTGCACTGGAATCAGTCCAGAAGAGCATCCAGATATATAATGGGGAATAAGGAAGTGTCCTACACTGACAGGGTGAAGATACTGAACCTTTTAGTCCTCAACACAGATGATTTTAAGGGGACATTATTAATGTATTCAAAATCCTGAAAAGACTGAAAAAGTCAATCGAATAGATTTCTTCAAAATGCACAGTGAAACATGAAACAGAGAGCAAAAGTGGAAACTATCTGGAAGCTTAGAACCATTTAAAACCGAGAACAGGAGACTCTTCTTTTCAAAGGTTTGTGGGAAACAAGCTAACAAACCACAATGTTGAAGCTGATAACCTGGTTTCTTTCAAGAAACAGCTGGATGAAATCCTTGGATCAATTAGCTACTGTATTTAACGATCAAACAGGTCAGTGGGCTGAATGCCCTCCTCTTGTTCATAACCTTTCTTGCTTTCTTATGTTCTCATTTAAGCAACAGTCAGAACTTACAAACATTTTCCAAACATTTACTAAGTATACATGTGCATTGTTTTTAAGTAACAGTATATTTCTGTATAGAATTCTAAAAAAAATATCCAGCATGCCAGTAGTTAAAATTAAAGGAATGGAAACATTGAGAAATTGGTGATGTCTTTGTGATTCGTGCATTGTGGGAGGTCTTCAACAGCAACAACTTCAGATTCACAATATTTTTTATAGCATATCTTTGAAACTAAAAATGCATTTTATTTATGGTACTGTAGCTCTTTTAGAAGTATGCCCCTCAGGTTGTAAAGATTTAAGTGTCATGTTTTTCATTTAAAAGCATAGGCATGTAGTACCTCGTCTTTCAAAGATATTTTCATTGAAAACGCTAGCTGACAACAGAACAAATGTTGTCACTGTCATAGTCAATGTGTTTCACACCTGCACTGATGGCTCTTTGAAGTTTTGCCTAATTAGCTTGAAGCGGCTGCAAGCTGAAGTAAGAGTACTTAAATTGTGCATATACCACCTCAAAGCATTACAACTGTAGTGACTTCATATTAAAAATAGAAAACCAGAGTCTTTGTTATAAACCAGGGAGATTAAATTATGAAAAGTATCTGGAGAACTAGATTTTTATTGAAAGTAAAGTTTTATTGTTATCCTTTCCAGAAAAATATATTCTTTACTAATAAAACAGCCAAGACTGAAAAGAAAACTAAATGTGAAGAATAAGGAAAAAATGCTTTAATCAGAAATCATTTAGACGGGGTCCAGCACCACCAAGCCATGATTTGTACAGTATGTGCATTGACTGTTTTGTATGTGCATCTGATTTTATTCAGAAAGTTTAGCATATTGAGACATCTGATATTTTTACTCAAAATCAGAGTATCATGCCTAGTGGCGTAGCTGGACAGTGAACAGCATGAAAATATGAGAAGTACCACACTATATTAATTTTTTTAAAATTCAGAACTTGATAATTGTGTTGTATTGTAATGAGAAATGCATGCCATCTGTTGGAAACTTCCAATCTCTAAAGCTACAAGAGCCATAATGAGATGGTCTGATGTATGATTTCCTTTTGAATCACACTGACCCACTGACTAATTGCAAAAAATAAACTCAATTCATAATTATACTCTCAAAATACAGGTCTGGAAAAAAAAGGACACACTGACAATGTGGGTGCTACATATGCTACCCTTTTTTAAGAAATGTCCCTTTTCCTACCTTTTGTATCTAAAAACCAATTGAATCTATTTAAAAAAAATAACAGTAGTAGTAAATTATATAAACAGATACAATTTGTAGGAATAATTTGGAAACATTTTAAATGAACAGCATAACTCTCTGATTTAGTTAAGGAAAGGATATGTAAAATAAATTAGCAGTTCATAATGAATGAAATGCAAAACTCTTTAGCACTTAGGAGCCCTTCTATTAATCCTTATATCTTCTGACTATTTTTGGAATTGTGAGCTTTGTTTTCATTTGAGAGTAAACAGAAAATGAGAAGTGTTAAATTGTGTCAAAAAACATTTCCATTATATTTTACTGTGCTTAGTAGTAGCCTGTTCCAGGTGTTGTAAAGCATAAATCATTCTTCTGTCTATTCTCTCCACCTCTTACAATATGCCTCTATTTCTTACTGTACAGTATATCAACTGAATTAAATTAATGAAAACTGTACATGTATAGTAATGATTTTGACATTCAAAAAGCCGGGTGAAATACATAGTTTCACACAAATTATTTAAGGTTTAATTTTTTATAGCGTGCCAAAATACTTTTTTATTACACTAATTCATACAAGAAAAAAAGTTTAAATTTCTAGCATCACATAAACAAGAGTTCATTCCTCCATGTTGTAACTGCATTTTCAACACATAGGTGGCAGCAGTGACCTGCACTGTTTTACCTTTTAAATTCCATGAGTCCTAATGAAGAAGTTTGAATGGGGACTTGTGTCGGCATCTGCTGTCTGCAATGGAATAAATAAGGATTCTTATAACATTTTGAGATTCTCCAAAGTGTAAACAGACTAAAATGAGCTTCCTTACTGTGAAAGTAGTGCTAATTTCTGGATTTTTTTTTTGTATTAAACAATGACATCCAAATTATTGAACAACATCATTCCTGGAACAGTTCCATAATGAATTTAGATAATTACTTCACACTATTGTTATTGGCACAATCATAAGATGGATTTGAAAAAGGTTTAACCCCTTTTCTAATTAGCTTCTGTAGAGCATCTACAGTATGTGAATTTTATGCTGCTTTGACCACAGTTGAATAGAACACATCAATAAAGATATAATCAAGTCAGCAGCTTCATTATACTTCTCTAAGCTTGTCTTTACCCTCTTATATAGTGATTCATTCTAAATGTCTCTTAACCAGCTATCCAAAATACATGTTGGGAATGACAAAACTATTATAATATTTTCTTTAAAAAACGTAAGTTAGTAAATCATTCGCTTTCAACTAGTGTTTGGATAATTGATACAGTATGTACCTGAACCTACTTAGAATTTGTATATTGTCATATCTGACACAATCGGTGAACACAGGTTATAGATTCGATAAAGATTATTAAGTTTGATACTCCTGACTATAACATTCCCTGCCTGCTTTTAGAGAATCATTACGATGACATGATCCAGTTACAACAAAAAATGCAGGAAGAAGACACAACTATGAAGCTTCTTTGTTTTTATTTCTATTGACTAGTGGGTACAAAATGCTCCTATTTCATTCTAAAATATGAAGACTTATTGCTGTGCCTTTATGGTTAATTTTATACTGTATACAGTCTCCTGTATGTACTGTAAGAATGTAATCAGACCTTTGCATATTTTTCACATTTTATGGCTTTAAAGCATGCAGTCGTGACCCTTTAAAGTAGAAATCAATATTTGTTAAATACACAACCTAATTCACACATTCTAAACACAAAAAGTAAAAATAAATTGATAATATGAAAGATAAATACAATTGCATATACGATACAATTGAATACTATAAGTATTCAAATCCTTTGCTGTAGCAAACATAAATGAATTTAGGTGAACAGCCCCTGTTTGTGTGCAGTAATCATTTTTCTCACAATTCAGAAGAAAAAAACACTCATCTCTGCTAGGTAGCTCAGTAACCTGAGTTACTCAGTAACTTGAATTTCAAGCAAAGACTCAACTTTCAAGATGAAGGGCTTTCCATGCAAATAAGAATAAAGTAATCGAAAAGCACAAAACAGGAGAGTGCTGCAAAAAATATTGAAGTCACTGAATATATTTCTGTGAATAGAGTCTACTTGATCATCAAGAAAACAGAAGATGGATAGAGATACTGCTGAGATCAGTCACCAATATCCTGGTGATTCCACTCAGGCTGGCCTGCATGACAGAGTGCAAAACCCAACTAATATGCTGTACAGTGTTTGTAAAAAGCACCTGAGTCATCCTTCAAACATGTTGAAAATGTTTTTTGTGGTCAGATGAGACAGACCTACCACAGCACATCTTTCAGTTAACACCATTCCTACAGTCAAGCATGGTGGTAGCAGTATCATGCTGTGGGATGCTTCTCCTGACCAGTGACTGGAAAGCTTATTAGGATTAAAGGAAAAATGGACAAAGATGAAAACCCATTTTAATCTAATTAAGACTTAGATCTGGGTTAAAATTAAGATACACTGGAGTGCCTTATGAATAAGAAAGTGAATATCCTTGAGTGGACCAATCAAAGTCCCATTAAAAATCTGTGGAACCACTTAAAAACTGGTGTCTTTAAGCAGTCCCCATGCAATTGGAGAATTCTGCAAAGAAGAATGGGCACAAAATTCACTCAGCCATTGTGAAATTGGTAGAGACATACCTAAAGACAGCTTTCACCACATACTAAATATTTCAATACTAAATATGCTTTCAATGTATCTAAGTTCAAAATCTTTAATTTTGTTGCTGACATTTACTGTAACTTATCTCACTCCTAGATGTCTTCAGTTTGAGCATTCGGTTTTTTAAAGAAATTGTAATTTCAATGTGTACTGTATGCTGTAATTTCGCCAAATGAGACACCACAGGAAAGTTCTGAATATTTTTATATGGCATTGTATATACTGTGAAGCATTAAAAATGCAACAAATGAGTATCGGAAACAGATATCTATCTGACAATTGTAGGAATTTATATTTTAGATATATTTCTAAGTATCTATTTTAGATTCTAGGAAAATTGGGTTTTGGAAGTATTGAGAGCCTTACATAACATATTCATGTGTATGAAAGATTTTTCAAATGAAGTGCCATTGTTTCATTACAATACTCCCTGTGAAACACAGACATGTACAAATGTTCCTGCTATTATAAAGAATATTTCAGTTTTCTACAATATATTTAAAATTAATGACAATGTCTGCACTGATATGATCATTATTATTTAAGAGCTTCTTCAAAGAGCCCTGCCATTTTAAAATGTCCAGCCCTGGAAATAGTATTGTAACGCATACGGCCATCAGGGTGTGTAAGAGCTGACTTACCAGAGCGGTGACGTCGCAGCCCTTCCCTGTGATAGCAGAACTACAGCTACTGGGCTGTGGAGAGATCTCTCTTTGGCTCACCGGGCTGGGTCCCTCTTGAGTGACACGGGAGTCCTGGGTTTGAGCCCCCGACGGTGGGGGGCCGACCGAATGCGGCAAGGGTGCCCGCCTGAACCCCCGTTGCGTTACATTGGTGTCAGAAGCGGGGTGGGATAGCCCTTTGCCGAGGACGGCGAGTTAAGCGGGGGAGAGTGTAACGCATACAGCCATCAGGGTGTGTAAGAGCCGGCTTACCAGAGCGCCCTTCCCTGTGATAGCAGGACCACAGCCACTGGGCTGTGGAGAGATCTCTGGATCACCGGGCTGGGTCCCTGCTGAGTGACGCGGGAGTCCCGGGTTCGAGCCCCCGACGGTGGGGGGCTGACATAATGCGGCAATGTGCCTGCCTGAACCCCCGTTGCGTTACAGTATGTATTGTATGTGACAACATTCACAAACAAAAAATGAAGCAGCAATATTTACTACTTTTACTTTACAGACACGTAAAGAGAAAGTTTGATAGTCATACAACTTGTGTAGACTTGAAAAGTTGTAAAAAACAGGACAATTCTTCAATGTAGGATATGCAGGCATAATAGCATTTTTCATTTTTTAACTCTGCTTTTTCACAGCTTTCATTTTCTCATTTTCCATTAAGGATAGAAAGAACTCTTTCGATAGCTTCAGGAGTCAAAAACTATTTGCTGAAAAAGCTGGCAAGTGATAGATCTCCATAACCAAAGTCTATGTCACAGATATCTTTGAGAATCTGTGTAAAAGACTTGAAAACTGCTGTACATGTACTGTATAAGGGATTCTCAAAGCAAATTGAGAGAGCTTGAGCTTTGGCATTTTTTGGCTGACCCAAAAAGACTTGCAGCTGTAACTATAACTTCCAACATTTTGAGTGCATGTGTTTGAATACTTATACAATCAACATATTTTAGTTTTTCTAGTCACTGTTGACATTTACTGTAACATACCTTATGTTTACAAGTCATAATTTTGAACATTCTGATTTTAAATACAATATTAAGTTTGAAAAGTGTGTATCCATTATTTTGCAATTACACAAAATGAGCATCATAGGAATGGTCTAAATACTTTTGCAAGGCACTGTATTTTAACCCTGTCCTTAAAATGCCAGAGCAAAACTGCTGACAAGCACCCTGCCCTATTTATCTCATGACTAGACACGTTTATTCTCCTAAGTGTATTTTGAAATCTTAGAAATTGAAAACATGTCAAAAGTCCTTGTAGCTTTTTAATACTATGCTATTAGCAAAGCTGAATAAGTGCAATTTAAGACAGTTGAGCAATCTCAAATGACTTACAGTAAATGAATGCTGTATCACTGGGGTGCCTTTAAATGTGCTTTAAAAAAGGATCATCATTATCATGCAAAAGAGGCTGAAAACTTAATTGAAGTTCTAGCTTTTCTCATATCTTTATGCAAATAGAATTTGCCACCCTAAACCACTGATTTAAAAATTAAGATCAGACACAACGTCTGAAGATAGCTGGAAGAACAAATACCAACACACACTTCTGCCTATGATGCCTAGTTTCATTTAATGCCTGTGAGGTTGTTATGGGTGCTTATTTCATAATATAAGGTCAAAGAATCATTTCTAGTTATTTAGTTTCAGATTTAACTATAGTTATCAGAATCAGGATGCATAAAAGAAAAAAAAATGTTTGTAGTATATTTCTTTTTATCTATGCCTTTAAGTATTTGTGCAACTTTTAAATCATTTTTCTAAATAGTTTTCATGTTATGCCTATGCAAGTTGGAATCACCAATTGTTTCTTTTTGTCTCAGCTCCACTCCTGTATGGCACAGGAAGAATAAAAATGGGCAGATATGCTCTTTTAAAGCTACCTACCCATTAGAGTCATTAATTGTTTAACAAGCTCCTCATTTCCTTTCAGGCAAATTAACGTCAATTGGTGGAGTTGCTGATCACTGATTGATATCTCTAGAAGCCTACAAGTCACAGGAATCACTGTTTGCCAGAAAGCTAAAAAAGCCTTGGCTGACTAATACAGCCATAGTCAACTAGCAGTACAGTGTTTTTCAGTTGTTCCCTATGATTTCTATTAGTGCTTCCTAATTTAGCTAGTTTAGTCTCAATTGAACTGGTTAGCTTGGTTTTAGTGGGAGTATCAGGTGAAAAAATCTTTATTTTTCTTTACATTTTCCATTATTTCTTATTTTCTGTTCTGGAGAACTAACATTTTGGTGAATAAATTCCTTCAGGAACTGCTCTCATTTTTCTCTCAATATCTCTACATTAAATCCACACTACTTGAGTCTTCATTATAGAGCAGTAGTTTTACATTGAGCCTACATCGTAAGCCTTGCACATTCACAACTGAATATTTTGAATTCCCTCCTAATTAAAATACATTTCAAACGTAATATTTATTATCAGGTATTGCTGGCAAGTTAGTTATTTGCATGCCTCCTTGGGGATTTCAATACAAAAATATAGAAAATAAGTGCTTTTATAGTTTAGAGACTACACAAACATGCATATTTTGGTAATTTAACAAAGTAACTTCAACTAATGTATTTGAGAAAAAAAAGTAATCAGGTATACCACTCACACAATACCTGATCATCGTATTCTTGTTAGATGGCATTCCTATTATCCTTTTGCATCTGTTTTAGTACTTCACTCAATTTTAATGATTTATGATATTTAGTGAGAAAACTCCCAACTCTTTCCCACTTAAATATTTTTGTTTTTCCATTTTTTAAAAGTAGCTATTACCATTTGATAGTATCTATAAAATTGCCCAGTTTAACTACTCATGTAAAAACTCTCTCTCTGAATACTCCCCAGGCTCCCAAGGTACAAATTGAACAAACCTAAACAAGGTATTGTACCAATTTAAAGATTACTATCAGCTTAAACTACCACTGAATATCTGATTTAAATTATCACAGATGTCAGTATTCATGATTGTGCTGCAGCAGTTAATCTGCATGTTGAAACTGTATATATAAACAAGTTAATGTTGGTGTCAAACAATGTTAAATTTCAGAACTTCCTAACTTTTTTTTGATTTGGCAAGTTTTGTCATCTGTATATCTAGTTCATGCTTACTGTATATAACTCATTTTGTTAAAAAAAACTTTAGTTGCTACACATACTGTATCTAGTTTATACTGAGAACACCTTATTTGTATACTTAATACTAAATATTCCAATCTTAGTATTCCAACTAATAAGCTAATCATGTATTTGTCATCCGCCCAATAACTGATGGCATTAAATGCAAATGATTTAAAAACTTTACTTCATTACAGTATAAAGACAAGACTGATGGAATTACTTCTTTTGGTCTATCTCTTTCTGTTTTCACAAAACAAATGCACTATTATTACAAAAAAACAGATTATTATAACATTTTATTACATAATCATTCAACTGTTATAGAGTACTGTACATTTGGAATCCAAAACCTGTGGGTCAGCTGTATTATTGCTTTCATGTATCAAATGTATATAATGGATTTACAAGTTTGCAAGGAGCAATACATCTAATTAAATAGGAAAGGTTAGAAATGAAAGTCCATTCAGCCAATCTACCTCCTTTGGTTTTTAGTTCCTAAGTAATCTAAATATCTTTCTTCAGTCATGTCTTGAAAAAGCCATGGTATTGGCTTTGACAACATGGATAGGTAGATTGTGCCAGAGTATATTCTTAAAACATATAAGGAAGTGCCTTCTGTTCTCAGTTTTAAATGTTTTGGCCCTCATTTTCAGTGTGTAACCTCTTGGTTTGTGTTTCACTTTTGATTATGAAGATGTCCAGAATTTTACTATACTATATATAAGGCTCCACGGCCGAAACGTTGTGTTCTCTTTCTTCTTTTTTTCAGCATGGAATAAACCTATTACTTGTTCCTTTGCAGCCTACGCATGCTGACGCAGCTACCCACCTGAACTAATATCATATTTTCTATTTGCATCTATTATTGTTTAGTCAAAGAACTCTACTGTGTTAGAAAGGGAATGCCTGTCTTTCCTAAATTCATGTTGACTGTCCCCTGGAATCCTATTGCCATATACAGTAGATTATCCTTCAATGGAGGATTATAATCCAGTGGGGTTTGAATGATCATTCCCATAATGTTACCTATGACAGAATTAATTAAATCTTTACCTTTTTTGGATTTTGTGTCTTTTATATAGATGGATGCTACATTAGCAATTTTCCAACCTATGCATATTTTGTCTGCCTTGCGGGAATGTTGGAAGTGTTTTCTTAACATAATCTATGAATATCATCATATTTTTTCTTTTTGTGCAATTGGATTCAAACCAGAAGATATCTTCTTTAAATATATGTAACACTTCTTCTTTTTCTTTAACACTGTTTATTTTTTAAAAAGCATTATCTTTATTGTTACCAGCGAGAATTGCATTAATCTTTTACCATTTGATGCTGATAATAATAATAATGAAAACAAAGTCTATTCTCATTACTCCATTGCACAATTTTCCAATTCAGGCAGCCAAAATACATATCAAGTAGATTTCTTAAAAATAGGCTTTCAAAGTAAGATTCTGAAGAAAAAAAAACCCATATTGGAGAATCCCAGAGTGATTAAAAGGGACGTATATCCTATAAAGTTTGCTAAGGCATAAAACCATTTTAATAAATATATCCAGCAGATTCCAATAAGGATACAACACTGAAAGCTGAGGATATCTAGATAACGTACATTTGCAAGATATACATACAAAATATGTTGAGTTTCAGAAGTGCTGTAAAAATCTTGTTATAAGCCACTTCAATCACAAAATCACAAAAAGTCATGAATACCTAATAAAAAATAACATTCAGGGAATACCTTATTCTGGACTTTTTAGCAATTCCAGATAATACCTGTGAGATTCCCAAGAAAGCTAAATTTATTTTGCTGCCTTACATTGCTTTCATGTTGTAAAATGTATTTTGCAAGCAATTGCAATTCTTTGATAATATTCTTACAGTACAAATTGTAGAATATATTTTGCATCAACATACGTTAGCAACATATAACTTCTATGCTGTCACACCTTCCATCTTTCAGGATTTTCCATGGCAAATGCTAAGACTTCCTTAACAATTCCATCATACAAAAGATTCTACCAATGTCTTTTCAGAAATTTAGATAAATCTTCAACCTTAAATTGAATGCTTACACATAACAGTGTTATTAATGAACAGTACTTAATACCTTCTACACTGGTATTTTGTAAGACTTTGTGTTGTACAAGTCCTTAATATTATTGATAGAAAATATTAAAATTAGTGGATTACTCACAAACTCTGGCAGTTTTAGCAGTTTATGCTTGTAATATACGTCACGTTAATACAATCCTTTTCATAGAGAAGATTTGGCACTGTTGTTGGCTGTTATGTTGTTTCACCTCCAGTAAAAGAGACACCTCAAATCCACCAGAAAAATATAATGGATTAGGAAGACATGATTTATCTGCCAAACCCATGCAACATCATGGCGCATCCAGGAAACCTCTGAAACAGTTGGATCCATGGATTTGCCATTATATGTTTTTTTTCTAAAACTTAATCCCAGAGGTCTCAGAAATGAACTTGTTGGAGACACATTAAGGGTACTAGTATTTTTGACAAGAACAGGGTGTTTATCATTATGGAAGGTGTGGCTGTTTCATTTTCCCTACAGCTCCTGACTAACATTTAAATAATTCACCTATTCAGCCAAAATCGTGCTTCTCTCTCATTATGAGAAACACCCAAACTGTCATCTCTATTTTCAAATACTGTATATAATGCTGGCAAACAAAAATTACAAAGAACATCTTCTCGCTCTGCTCTTCTTCACCCTCCTTCTGCTGTACTGCTTTAAGCACAGCAGGTTTTGTTATAGTTAATAATAAAATTATTAATATTTTTCCCATGTTACATTTGTTTTGATCTGTTCACAATAAAATGTTGAACGTTAAAATGTTTTTCATAAAATTAATTAAAACAATACTGTGTATAGTTATCACCACAAACTTGTACATCACTTTTATCTTTGTCAGTAAATACTGACTTTAACAGAAACCAAGAAAAAGGAAAGAAAATAGATCAATTGTAAATCTTTCTAATTGAGAAGCATAAATTATTGTAATTATTTGACAATGGTCATTTTCATGCGAATAAGCATTTAGAATTAATAGATTGTTTTATAAATCTGTTTAAACTTACAAATGTTATTTTTGTTATGCACAGTATGTTATGACAGTAACCCTATTTCAAATGAATTGTTGAAGTCAATCTCAATAACACTTTGACAGAGCTTAACAGTTTATTCTATCAACTTCTCATTTTATACATATTTGTCAATTATCAATTAAAGAAAAAGTGGGATTGATGCATTAATAATTGTGTTTCACTGACAAATGACAGTGAGTTAATCTGAATTATTAAACACATAACAATATTTTTTATTCATGCTGAAACAAAGTGAGTATAACATTACTTTTACATTCATTGCTTCATTTTCACTCTTGGGTGTATCTTAAATTACTAAACACAGCAGAACATTTTGGTTTGCAGATTTTTGGCCAAGTTTTCAAGTTGTCTCTACTTTTATTACTTAAAAAAATCTAATAGGGCACTCTAGCAGTTGATGCTGACCATTGTAAACAACAAAAACCTGTGTAAACAAATAGCAACACAGAAAGACTCTCCTGTCTGTCTTCTGTGCTACCATAACAATAAACTTTTAAGAGCCACTTTCTAAGCAGTGCATTGTATCATGGGTAAACTTTATAACAAGCATTGTGATCAGCTGATTTGTGTCAGGTCCCTTTGTGTAGTTTCTGGTTAAAGCTTGACAGGATGTATACTAAAAAGTAATCCATGGGAATTCAGAGGTGCAGGTCAATAGCAACCCTAATCACTCAAAGAGCCTGTGATCTTCTTAAGCAAATCATTTATGGTATCTAACCCCTGTGAGTGATGCTTTCTTCAGAGAAGTCAGAGGTGAAAGAAGCCAGCTTGGACCTTTGACATCCCAGTGGGTTCCCTGTAATCCTGCGGTCGTCAGTACTAATCCTGATTTCTACCACCAGAAAGGAATCCAAAACATGTTTTGTCACACTCTATTTTCTTATCACAACTTTAGCTCCTAAAATCATTAAGCAGATTCTAACTTTCTGTTGCATGTTTGTTGATCTCATAGAAAGAAATCTTTGCACTGAAGTATTAAATACCTTATTCTCAAGATGCAAGTTCTGTGTTTTTTGTGTCAGTTTAGAATCAGCTTTTAATCATGTTTAATCATATTATTCCAACAGGAAACAGAATGACAGACAAGAGTAATTGACATATGTTAACACTGTGCCATAATACAATATTACTGGTGTGGCATTACTGTAGTTTCTAATGCTGTATTCCTTCTTAATGTTTTTCTCATGTGATCATTAGGGTTGTTATTATGTTATCCTTATGTTATTCTGTTTTTTAACATGTACGTTCAGTTTTGTAGGTTTCCATCCGCATAAAGGCACACTTGAAGGACTTGTTGTTCTAGTTAAATAAATAACCTAAGGAGAATTTAACTTTTATGTTTTGAAACAGTTAAAACCCAGTAGGAGGAGAAGAATACTTCAAAGACGTTAAAAGGTCTATGGAAACCATACAAAGCATGATGAGTTCAAAGGGGGAAAAAGACACAAGGGAGGGGCAGGTTTATTGTTCTGCATACAATGCAACAATTTTCACCTTGATGATGACTAACTTGCCCAGATCAGTAAAAACTGGCTCAGGCATGCAATACAAAAGTATTTTGACTCTTCCTTGACAGTCCTCGGCAGTTTCATGGATAATGTTCTATATGAGGACATTATGAGCTAAAACTGCACAGAGCATCACAGTATGTCTATACAGTATGCAAGCTTTAGTAAACATTTTAAATACCCTATAATGTAATTGAAATTGAAATGTATTCCTATCTCCCAAAGATATTTCAAAGCTTTTAAAGGTTTGAAAGAAACATGGCTCCTCACTACATCAGTGAACTTTTTTCTCCCAATATGTCACCCTTTTTTCCGAATGATCTCTAGCCTGTCTTGGGAGTTAATAAGCAGTTTGGAATTCAGATTGAAATTGAAAGGAAATTAAATGTCCTTTAAAACACCAGCTTTTAATTCTGTTTCATTTATTATATTTGTTATACTAAAGTTTTATCTTTTACTGTATGTAAAACATGAGATGAGATGATGTCATGCAAGATAATGACATGTATCTTCAAAGAATTTGTCAATTCACAAATGTTCTCAATTTATTTATATCATTAGAAATTTAAATCTAAGAGGGTGTGATTTGCACTTACATCTCACAGTGTTCATTGTTACTGATTTCAGCCTTTTTCTATGTAGAAGTAGGAGCCAGTCTGCTCTATACTCCATAAGTGCAGTGAAGACTACATACTATGCTATAACTATCTTTAACTCAGACTGGAAGTACTATCAAAACAGTTTATTTTACTACTCTGTCATTTGAGATAGGTATGAAATAGGGGTCCCTTGTTTTGCATCACATCAATTCATTATTGATTATATGTATTCAGTGTCTTATTAAAACAATGGCAGGTATCAAAAGAAGGCACTTCTGCCCTTTAAGGGAGCACTTCAATAAATCAGTCTTTGCCAGTGGTTTGAACCAGTGACGGATGTGGCTGGGAATCCTCATGTGTGTCACGAAGCGCTCTTTCAGAACTCTATGCAGGCAGCACAATACGGAGAGGAGTGAGGAAAACAAGAGGAAAAAAGCATGCAAAGGGGCTGGAAGGAAAACAGCGCATGTCCAAGGTGTGCTGGTGTTCGGGGGGGTGGGGGTGTTTGAGGCAAACAAGTCCAAAGGAGTCTGGGATCCGGCAAAGGGTCGGGGGAAGAAGGTAAGGACGCTGTTGTGAAGCAGAAGCCGCCGAGTCGCTCCTGGACTTGCGGATAGGAATGCTTACGGGTGTCCATCTTCAATCTTAAGAGGAGGGGTTTACCAGCGTGACAATGTGGTGATGCACAATTTACAAAGTGCTACTATGACTGGCTAGAGTATTCTAAGTGCCATACAATAATGGTATCTGGGACTTGCCAACCACTTGTGAGCCTTTATGTTGTCACTAAACAGATATACAGTATTACTTATCTACAGGTATGTTAAAGAAAACATTGGGAAAATGAACTTACTTTGCCTGTATGTCAATCTAACATTTTATTTGTACAGTTTCATGTTAATCTGCCATGGCAGGGCTGGGCAATGAGTAACTCATCAAGATTCAATTGGGTTGGTTGACCTGCCCTCCTGGTGCTTATCCGTTCCCAGTAAGACTAAGGGGGCCTTCACCATCTTTGGTCTCTTAGGGAATAGTTTCCTTTATCTTGTAGGATTTACAGAACAGAACTGGTGGTCTGTGAGTTTGTGAATAAAAAGGCCAGAAAGATTAGGCAACAGTAAACTTAGTTGTCAGATAGGGTGATAATAGAAAGGTCATTGGCTTGCAGAAAATGCCCCCTCCAGCTTCTCATCTTCTTTGAAAGAATGTATCTTTTAAGGAAAACGAATAATTGTCAATCAGTGGTCATTTGTTCTGTAAAACAGGATTAGTATTACTGTATTTAGAATTCAGAAGCATAGCTCCATGTGCACATGCCTGTAGACAATGGAGAACTGTTTTTATTTAAATACCCACACTGATTATACACACAAAATTAACTTCCTATGGAATTTCACCTAATTTATTTTGGCTTGAGGAAAACATTGTCCAGCTGGGAGCAAACATTTATGTGCATATTTCAAATTCTATGGTGCAGTATGAATCAAAGTATTTTTTAAAGTTTAATAGACCACTTCATAAGAATATAGCTTCCCTTTCCAAAGTCCCATTTCTGTCCCATTGTGTTATACAAAAACCTCCAAACTAATTTTCTTTCACAGTGAAAGCAATCACAGTGAAGAATAATTTCCAACTGGTTTTGAAGATTTAACCATGCATTCTTTCTGAATCCAAGCAACAAAGATCTTTGTGTTGTATCATTAAATCTTCTACAGCACATATTTAAAACACAAAAGTTGAACTTTTTCTAATCCTAAAGTTTTATCCCTATACTACTGCTGGTGTGTAGCAGAGTGGAAATTGGGATAAACAGAGATTGAATGTACAGTAGCCTAAAGGACATTACCCCCTAAGGAGGTCTTAAGTTCCCACTCTCCCTCATGCAACACTGAGTTCATGGGACCAGCCTTCTGCGGACATGATAATTTTGATCAATGTGAATAGAGAAAAGCACTATGATGAGAACCACACTTGATTAACAATACCCTTGATTAAAAAATTACAAACATGTGTAATGCTTTTTGATGTGTTTCTAAATTCCCTTATTTTTTCCATATATTCCCATATCCTACAATATAACCTTTTAAAATTGTGGGTTGCTCTTGTGTAAACACTAAGGACTAGGCTGACAGTTTTGGAACTGCAACTGAGATTTAACCAGGACAGAAATTGGTTATGCTTAGAAGAAATAGTATAACTAATATGTTGCTGAACATTGAAATATTTTTTTACATCCAGTCTTAAACACTAGCATTCAGTCATACATTTTTCTTTTTTTTTATCATCTTCATATTAAGCTGGCCATAAATTGCAAATATTCTGCAGACAAACTGCAAATTTGTGAAGTCCAGGCTATTATCTTATTTTAAAACTTTCAAAGCCTACATTTCCCCATTGTCAAACCTGGCAAACTGACAGGTTAATTTACTTTAGAATAAGCAAAATGCCATCAACTTTCATACGTGAGCCTGCCTGATTAATAACTCAAATAAAAGGCAGGAGGTTATAGAAAAAAAAATATTGGCAATTACAATAAGTAAATAAAATATGAACAGAAAACATGTTTCTTATGAATTTCTTGATTATTTTAAAAATGGTCATACAGGTGTAAAATACTTTGTGTGGCCTGTGAAAATCTGTTTATGATTGAAATACTCTAATAGTTAACCTGTTAAAAACAGAGGATAGACAAGTCTCTTTTTTCCATGGTACTCCGTCTGAGGCTAAGAATCCCAATCTGCATGTCTTTCACCTGTTGGGAGGTCTGGCTCCAAAACCATTGATTTTGTTTGATCTATCTCTAAGAGTTACACAACAAACACAAGGCCTTTACCAACCCTGGAACAGCATGCTTGCAGAGACCTTGCATTTGTTTGGGCAAAAGCAGCTGGTGCCCGACTGAGAGGTTAATACTTTCCTCCAGGTCATTTCTGCCGCCTCATCTTGTTTGGGAAGTGAGAAGATATGTTTTAGCTTCAAAGGATATGCCTACTTCATAAGGGTTCAACTTAGTTTATACAACATTCAAAGCATCATCTGGTGTATAGAATTATACTACATACGGGGTTGAGTTTCCTATTGTTTCCAGTGACAACTGACTGAATGTCTTAAATCATGAAGTTTTTAAAGTACTGTCTTAAATGGATTTGTTTGTTCAATACTTTCTGGATTTTAATTATGCTGATCCTTTTCTTAAAAATACTTGTTACAGGATATGCTTTTGCCAAACTGAGTGAATATGTTGTATAGGTTTCCTAAATTCCTCCAAAGTTACTCTAATTCAGAATAGGGAAAGTTTGTTAAAATGCACATATACTGTATGGTAGTATTTATTTTGAATTTTAAAAAGGAATATACCTCTAAATTATATTTAGTTATCAGAAGAAGTCTAAAAGGTGGAAACGTGTTTTCCACCTGTTACCAATATTTAAATCTTCATATGGACACTTTCTTAAGTCTGATTTTTTTTCTAGTTTTGAGGAAGCTCTCGAATGTTTGCAAACACCTCTGCAGGATTTCAGAAGCTAGTTTTTCTACATTGTATTTCATTGGTACCAGCTGTGTCAATCCCAGTTTCTTTGACACTTAAGGCTCATTATTTCACTCTTATGAGAGTTCATCCAAAACAGAGGACAATTAACTGCATTGATTTACAAAAAATGTTAGTCATAGTTCCCATTTAATACTGCAGACTTCTTAAAGGCAAGTTACATTTTCAATCAAATACTGAATTAAAACAAAACATATTTAATAGAATGCATTTTTCATTTCTGGTTTATTCAAATAAAAAGATAATGTAACTTTTTTGTATAAAATAATTATAGAGAAATCAACATTAAGATTAAAATATTCAGAAGTCTGAGGTTTTCTGCAATATCACAGATACTATGCCTTCATTTTAATATGAGAATATTATCTGAACTTAGTATGCTGCATAGTTTTAACAATGCAAACAGTGAATATCAGTAATAAGTTTTTATCTCTATATCTATAAACATTAAAATTGCAGCCTTTTTAAAGAAAATGCTATACCACATATTTCAAAAAAATAAATAATGAGATTCACTTTTATGCCTAAGGCTATGCATTCCCAGGTTTGTTATTTAACCTGTGCAATTACTGCAGTCCCTTATTAGCCCAGGGGAAGAGAAGACAATTGGAGTGTCCTGTCAGAATATCTTCATTGTCTTTCATAGTCTCTGGAGCTATTTGAAGGATTGGTTTACATAATATACACTTGATAATAAATGAAGCAGAAAGATCATCAGATAACAATTGAAACAGAATAATACATAAGAAAGTAAATAAAGAGAAAAGTATGCATTTTATATATATAATGATGTAGAACTTCTAAGTACCAAATATGTTATTTCAGTTCCAAAATGGGTACTATTACAGTTGTCAGACTGGCATACCCTTAAATATAGTGTGTTAATAAAATCTGGTAACAAAAACTAGACATTTAAAATATGACTAGAGTTTAAAACATTATTCAATGGAGAAGATAATCCAAAAAGTGAAACATGAACAAAAGGACATAAGTGGAAATTACAGTAAATGAAAGTGCATTTGTAAACTCAGAACAGGAGACACTTTTTTACCCAAAGGGATGTGGGAGTATGGAACAAAATACCCCAACATGCTGTTGAAGCCAATATATTTGCTTCTTTTAAGAAACAGTTGGATATGATCCTTAGATCTGTTGGCTACTAACTCCCACAAGGGCTAGATGGCTTCCTGCCATTTTTAATGTTTAATATGTTTGGGTAGAAGGTTAAATGCTGACACCCAAATACCATAAACAGGGGTGCCACATTGATGTGTTCACCCTGCTGTTTAGATTACTGCTATCAAGTTTTTATACGGTTATGAGGTATTAATTGTGATGTTAAAACAAGGATTATTAATTAACTATATTAAACAAAAACATGCTAGTCCTTGTTATTTCTTGATTTTAGGTAACAAAGGCTTAACTGAAATAGAAACTAAAATTACAAGAAAAGTAGAAAACTGGTGGGAATAGAACCTGCAAGATTCACACGAAAATCCATGGTTTTTCCTTCCACTTTTTTTTCCAAACATCATGTGTGTCATCAGCAGATACCTGAGAAAAACATATACAAAGAGAGATCCTGGCAAACATCTTTTCACAACAATTACTATCCTTTTTGAATGCAAGGAAGATCACTAAGTACCAGTAATATAATTAGAGAGAACTTCAAAAGCAAAGCAGTAGTAGACCATGAGGTGCTAGGCTGCAACTTAGACTTTACCACAGAAAAACGTTTAGGGCTGCTATAGAACAAGCACTGACTTTTACAAATTAGAGGCCACAGATTATCATAGAAAATGGCTTTAAAAACACATTGTTGACTTGTTGAGGGTCATCTTTCTAGTCAGAGATAAATGTAAGTACATTAGCACATTCTTAAAAATTTTAAGGTATACAGTATGTGATTACAGCTCAGCAGTGATAAGAGAAGTGACTAGTGCACAAAAGTAGTGACTGACGTATTCCTATAATTATTTTCAATGAATAATACTGATTCCTTCTGTTTACTTTTGATAAAAAAATGGAACTTCAAGAGAAGACTCCTGCAATTTCTTTCCTAAATATTATTTAACAAATCAGAATATAGTTTGGCAAACTACAAACTAGGAAAAACAACAAATGATTAACAATGACCCTGACCACCTCTGTTTCAACACTCCATCTCTCTGTGCCAGCAAAAAGACATATAGATCCTACCAGACAGTTGTGACAACAGATAGCAAAGAGTTAAAATGTTTTTATTTACCTTTTTACTTTGGAAGTCACTATGAAGAATTGTCTCTTCTGGTGAATATTAAGAAAGTCTATAGGATGGGAGCATGATGTAACAAATATCAAGATATCCTGTTACTCATTACACTGTGAGAGCAAATTACTTTATCTTAAAGTTACTTAAGGCCTGTACCTTGAATGGTCATAATTTCCTGTCATGATGAGAAAGATCCCTTTTTCTAACATACCAAGGTTCTTTTGTATCATGACAAGACATGATGTACATTGAACATTGGCCTTGAAAGAAAATTAAATCTGATTTCAAAGACGCTATAAATAAGTCGATTATGATAATATTATAATAAGTTCAAGAAGAAATCCACTTGGGTTGACTTTGTCAATACTTTTAAAGATTTGTCATACTTGTATAAACTCCCATCATAGCCTTAGTTATTCAAGACTGAAAAGAGGTCAGTTCCTTTTGCTTGTTGGTGTAAGATATTTCCTTTATAATAAGAATATATCTGGTTTGCCTTTTTTGGTACTCCAGATTGTCTAGAAAATCTATTGTAGATGATCTGTCAACATAAACACGTATGTGTTTTTAATAAGTAAAAGACTCTTGAAATACAGTTTCCCATTTTTTTTTAAATTAGGATTTTAATTACGTTCATGTTTTTGCTACCTGTATGCAAAAGAAATGTCTAAATTAAACAGGTTTTGTTAGGTGTTTGCCCAGTCTTGAATTTTATCTAAATCTATTCGAATTTTATTTGCATCTTCCATGGTGTTTGATAACCCTCCTATTTTGGTATCACCTGCAAACCTGATTAGTATATTAATTATAACAGAATCTAGATTATTAATATAAATTAGGAAGAACAGTGGCCCTAGTACAGATCCCTCCACTACTCCACTCATTTTATAATGGCATTGATCCATTTTCTTTACTCTCTGTTTTCTATTTTTCTATTTGAATTTCTACTGCTTGGAATTTAAGAATTAATCTTTTTATGAAGGACATTATGAAAGGCCTTATGGAAATACATGCACACAAAACCAGGTGCTCTGTGAAACCATTACTGTTATTACTTGATGTAAGAGCTCTAACAAGTTGGTTTAGCAAGACCTATCTTTCTCACGTCATGTTAACTTAATCCCTAGGATCCTATTTCCATATAGGTGATCCTCTAATTTACTTTGAATAATTGTTTCCACATCTTTACCTGTAATAGAAGTTGTGCCCATCGATCTATAATTACTTGGGTTGGTTTTGTCATTCTTCCTATGGATGGGCACTACATTTGTAATTCTCGGGTTCATACAGTAGGTATTATTCCTGTCATAAGTGTAACATCTGAATAGCATCTCTTGTTACTATTGGTAGGATACGATTGGGCCCTGCAGGTTTATTAATGCTAAGTGCTACCCAAAACACTACTGCCTCTTCTATGCTAATAATATTTGATAAAGACCTTTGTTGTTCCAGTGCCTAAGGAATGTTATTGATTTCTTTCTGGTGAACACCTGAGAGAAATACTCATTTAGAACATCAGCCATTTCCCATTATTGTCCCAGATACATTTTTACTTCATCCTTAATTTTATTTTCTATGTACCCGTAGCAATGAAAGAATTTATGGTAGCCTCTTTGCAATATTCCTTTATTTTTGTTTCTAGGCTTTTATAATGCCCTTTCCTCTTGTGCTTACAATTCTTTGTATGCATTTCCTTTGAATGGATCATGTTATTATATAATCATATCAGTCCTTAATTAATCTCATGGTTATATTAACCCTTCATCGTTGCTTAAAAGAAGTAACTGCAGAGTCTTGGTAGTGTGTTCAATCAAAAACACTGCAACCAGTGCTCTCACATTCCAAATGCATGCTGGCTGGGCTAATGTATGCCTGTAAATTGTCCCTACAGTACTGTTCCCCTACAAATGACTGGCATCCCATCCAGGGTGTAGCCTTGCTCCCTGTGTCTACTAGGTTAGGGTCTATCTCACTATAATTTCCTTAGGATAAACTGACTATGAAATTGGTGGATGGACGGACTAATTGATTTCTCTGTAGTTTGGCAGGTGGCAGCAGGTAGCAGACCTGTTTATCTGCATTTCTGGATGGGTGTTATTATCTCCTAGTCTGGGATGTATCCTCTAATTCAGAAAGTCAAGGGTCAAAGGGAATGTTTTATTTCTTGTTCTGCAAGAGCTAGACAAAGATTAAAGGATGTACCCTTCCTGGTCATGCAAAGGTTAGAGGTCATTAAATACACAATTTAAAGAACTCTCCTTAACCTTACAGAAATTAGGCTATTTTTTTAAACATCCACAAAACAATAATCTACAAGTATATTCGTACTAGTGTATCAGGCTAACTATGTTGAAAGGCACCTACAGTATTTAACATGCAGCACCCAGTAGGTACCAACAGCCACACTGCACAGTATATTGTATCAGGTGAGAAACTGAAAATGTTTCAACTATCAAATTAAGAGAGAAATTTAGGAGAGCCAGATTAAACAAACCCAAAGTGGAATTTAATGAGAATATTGGGGTTACCCCTACTCTTACAAACACTGCCATGAGATCTTTGATAAAGGATTAGTTAAGAACTTGGTATAAATTTTCATCTTAATGCCCATACTTTACTATGGCTATAATTGCATGCAGTTAACTTACATGCATTTGGAAAGTTTATATCATAACAAGCATTGAGCGGGAATTATCTCATATGGGGATTATCTCCAATGTATGACTTGAAGTAGGAAGTGAGAAGCTATTTATTAGAATAGTGCACTGCATACAATAAGATTTCACAAGTGTATCTTTTGAATCTTGCAGTGTCTTGTAGGAACTGTGTTATTGCAATGTAATCTTACATGTCAATAGCCTGGCACTCAGCATACTTTTTTGATCCTCTTTCTAAAGTCTTGCCTTTCTTTGATAATTTTTCATATAATCCTGAAAATAACTGTTAAACTGTTCTCTTGCGTGGCACACGTTGCTTCTTTACATGTGCAAGTCAAGTATACTATCAAGTGTGCTATGTGTATCTACAATAATGACAGTAAACTGCAATTCTTGTTAATAACCTGAAACAGACTGATTTCACCACTGGCTAGTGTTCCCCACTGATGATGTGCTGGTTAAGAGCACAACTACTGTATATGGCAAACTTTTAATTTTATATTGGCTATTAATATGTTTTCCACAAAATAGCTGCATTTTTTTTAGTGGTGCTTAATTTAAGATGTTTGTTATATTCACAAGAAAAGATTGAAGCTTATAAATCCACACAAAAATGTAACAACATTCAATTAGTGTTTGGGTACAGGAAATCCATTTCTTACTCTTGCATTTCTAGTAATTAAGTTTATCAGATTGACTATGGAAAATACCACTAATTTAAATTTCAAGTCAAGATTTATTCTCTAGTGATTTAAAAAAATATCTGTGCACTTCAAACTCACATGTAAATTCCATGTTAAATCTATCTTGAGTACAGACCTAGCTTGTAATGCACTACAGTTATCAAATAATCCTGTTTTTTTTTACTTTACGGACTGCTGAGTTTTAATTGCAGATGACAAAACCAATACTGCATATATTTATTCTTCAGAATTGTTTTTTTTTTAGTTTAGTTTACTTAGTGATTCAAAGCAGATAAAAAGATCGGACTGCCCACACAAGATAACTGTTACTTCAAGGGAGGAGTCTGAAAAAGAACAACAATTAGCAAAGCACGTCATGCCAGTACAAGCTGCTTCTCATCATTCTCACTTTTAAAAAATGCCCTGAACTTTGAAAAAAAGTTTTAAAAATCAACTATCCCAAATTGCAGTAATTACTAGACAGTGTAAGTTTCAAACACAGAAGAAGCATAGGGAAGTTTTTTAATATTTAGTATGATGTTCTTTTAAGGCATAGGGTTATGCCGTTAGTTCTTTTACAGAGGCTTATCCTCAGATATGTTTTTGAAGTTAGGAAAACATTGTCAAGAGTAGGCTTGAATCTTTTTTCTTCAGTTATTGTCCATCTTAACTGGTTGCACATGCTTCTTATAATAATGGAAGAAATATTACATTATAAAACATCAATACAATTTACCAAACATATTGATATTTGATGTATATTAACATCCTGCATTGCTTAACTGGTAAAGGTGCTTGCCTGATTGCAGAAGTGTGATCTATACATTATAGGTTCAAGCCTGGGTCTTGTCACTAGCTGACTGTGACTGTCAGTTCACAATTGGCTTCAGTGGGACTAGTTCTCCAGTGTTCTCCTGGCTCTTGGCAAAAACAACAACCCCTGTGGCCTTTTAAGTCCCCCCTTCAATGGGCTAAACTTCTGTGTAAGGATACCCTAATGAGGAGATATGGATCCTGTACAGCCGTAGGAGTAGGCGGTAGACACAGCAACAAACAATCCGAATCAAGAGGCGAGATCGTGGTCGAAGGGAGTAAGGTAGGTTGAAATCCAGGCAAATCACAGGTGGCAAACAATCCGAGTCGAGAGGCGAGGTCCGAAGTCAAAAGGCGAAAGGGGTAGTCCAAAATCCAGAGTTTTGTAATCGCCAGGTAGAGCTCTCAGGGAGTTAACTCAATACCGAGCAGCGGGAAGCAGGTTAGGATGGTTTAAATAGTGCTGCTATTGTTATTATTAACCCACTGCTGGTACTGGTTAGTTCTTTTGCGAGATGATCTCTGCTGGCTGGTGGTCGTGACAGTCTGGTTTGGGGCTATGTTACCCAGGATCTATATTACCATGGGCATGCTTAGACGGCATGAGATTTTAACATTTCTCTGAATTAAAATGTATGCAAACTTTGTTGTAACCTTTCAGGGAAATATTAAAAGCCCAGTCTTTCTCAAGACATCCTTTTGGATATGAAGTCTAATGGTCTCCCTACTTACATATCTGTTTTTACAATTTTCAGTATACTTATAACATGCCTCAGTTGCAGAATAATTTCTAACAAGGATTCTTACTATTACTAAAAAAACAATGAATTTGTAATGACCTATCTTAAATGTTGGAAGGAGCGTTTGATACCTGCTTTCTGTTTCAGTCAGCAGATCTGAGTATACAGTATGTGGATTTCTTCTATTGAGACATAGTATCTGGTCAAAAAGTCTTTAATCAAATGAGGAGGATTAAACAACAGTGAACCTTCTATGCAGTTTACTTTCTGCTGAACCAAGCAATTGGACTATACAATTGCCACAGTCCATATTCAGCAGGGGTCTGGTTCAGTCTTTGTACTAAAATTCCTGTGCTGTTAAAGGAGCAGAGAACTAAGAACTCCATTGTGCCCTCAGTAGCATGAAGTTATCTGTGCCAGGATACTTGATTCAAATATAGGACCTGGACTTGTCCTTATCATTGTAAGAATAACAAATTTAGCATTTTTCCAAAAATGTTTATTTCAATTATGAACCATAATTTCTTCTCCATCATTTCCAAACTGTAACAATCATTGAACATGATAAACGCTGACTGCATTTCTTCTCATATTTGATCAGATCAAGGATCCAAATACTATTAAGTATTCAGATCCTTGCACAGTTTTTACATTTTTATACATACTGTATATGCAACCTATTCCACACATTCAAAACAAAAAAAAGTAGTACATAGATAAAGGAAAAAAGAGAAAAGTCATGATTGAATAAGTAACCTTTGCTGTGATAAATCTTAATTACCTTAACAAGCTATACATAAAGTTGAGTGACCTCTGTGTACAATAATAGTGGTTCTCATGATTTCAGTATACTGTAAAAACAACTATCTCTATAAGTTCCTTCAGTCAGGTAGTGACATTTAAGCAAGAATTTCACACAACCAGGAAGGCAAAGGATCTTTCAAAACAATTCATGGATCAAGTGCAGATCAGAAGAAATAAAAGCATTTTAGATACCCTTAATATCTCTTTGAACATTGTTAATTTGGTCAGTATGAAGTGGAAGGTACACAGACACTACCTACATCAAGCTATTCCCCTCTATTGAACAGCTGGGCAAAGAAGAAACTGGTTAGGGAACCCAGTAGTGACTTACAAAGAGTTATAGAATTCAGAGGCTGAGAAGAACGATGATGTCCACAAGTCAAACATATTCAGATCACTCCAAAAAGGGAACTTGTATGGAATTTAAAAACATGTAATATCCAGCACTAAGTTGGTAACAAATAATCTAACTGATCCTGCAAATATGTGGCAAAAGATTTTTTTTTTCAGTGAAAATTGGACATTTTTGTCTAGAAGTGTTTTATCTAATGCAAACCCAACATAGTGCATCACTCAAAACCATCTCTGTTGTCAAGCAGGTGTCATCATTACATTATAGGTCTGCTTCTCATCTGTTGGAATTGGGAAGCTTCTTAAGACTGATGGGAACATAAATGGAAGAAAAGCACTGGCAAAACTAAAAGGAAAACCTGCTTTAGACCTAAAACTGGGACAGTTTTACATATTGTAACTCAGATATATAGTTATCTCAGTTTTTATATAAGTCCGATATGTAACTAATAATAACCTTTAAACAGGCTTAATGTATATTCAAAGAAAACTTTAAAAATTAATACATTTTGACTCACAGTTTATAGTCTTAAAGATTACTTTTCTTATGACCTATGCAATTAATAATGTACAAGCCGGAGGCATCAGCAGTTCTTTCATGTCTGTATTTGTAGAAGTTAAAAGCTTTATTTGTCTTTGTCAAACACCCATGATATGCTGAATGTGAACTGTGATTCTTTGAGCAAGTTCAGCTGGTGTACATCAGAATCAATTCCAAACCTTTCGACTGGTATGATGTTAGATCACAGTAGCAGCCTTTTTGCTGGAAATATAGATCAGAGTTCATGGCAGTTCCAAACAAATAACCCGGACTAAATTTTTCCTAAAACTGCTAGGCATTAATATTGGACATATTGGATAAATTCAAGGTAATTAAAATAAATTATTGCAATTCAGTTGTTGACCTGCATTATTCTTTTGTAAGAATGAGTTGTATAGAACACAACTGATTTTCTTAAAGGCATACAACAGTATACAAGTGTCATTGATTTTTTGACCAAATCCTGACTAAATCTTAGTGATACAAGTAATTGGAAACAAAATTAAAAATGGATAAACACATTTCACATTTCAAAAACTTTAAATTGGCTATTGTATAATAAGACAAAATGAAAGGCCTGCCCTTTTACTTTTTTTAAAAGCAAAAATAAGAATTAATCGAATATTCAAAGCTTGTATTTCAGTACTCTGGGTAAATGAACCCAGTGATGCACATGAATGAACATATAGTTCTCAAAATGTGGTACTTACCAGGAATAAAGCAGGCCAGTTAGTTTGTATAAGCTGACAATACAATGCTTTCTCATGTCAATAGGCATCCCCCAAATCTAAATGCCTATTAGCACTAAACTATAATCCTTTGCTTTTTCTTCATGTAAAAAGGTATTGTTAGAGCATTTGGTGTGTAGCTGCTCAGGCTTCTCTGAGTTGTGTTAGACCTCTATCCTGATGATTGGATGTTTCTTTCATGACTAATTTCAGAGTGAGGCATTATCCTGTTTTTTTTTCATTTACCCCTTGAAACTCTTTTGTGATTACACATTCTTTCATTCTTAAAAAATGCACCCCTGTTCATGGAAAGAGCTGTAGACCTACAGGTCACATTTTTAGGTGATAATTAAATGAAGGCTTAGACAAAAAAAAAACAAAAACAAAGACTCAGAGCAGAAGGTTGATGGGTGTCAGTTTGGTTTCATCCCACTTAAGGAAGCTTTGTTGAAAGAGTGCTGCTTACCCAGAAAACATTACACCAGGACGTGGACTAAATTATAAGGTTGACATTGGGCAGAAGCAAGACACTTCATGCACAAATCTGCCATCAGGTTTAGGACTGCTGAAGTCTTCAATTTTCATTTAATCCTGGTCTAGATCCAGAGCTCCCAATATGGAGACTTATTATCCTTTCTGTTAACCGTATTTTTTTTAGAACCAGTCATTTAAGTCAAAGAATGTATTTATAAAACAGTTACATCAGATGAAAAAACAACAAAAAAACAGATGTCATTAAAACAGTAGTCTTCAAATCCACATCATTGAATGTGCAGAAAGTCTTCTGTTTCTATATTAATTGTCCAACTGAATTGAATCACAAGCTTAATTGGCCCAATCAGTTTTTCTAAGTCCTTAAATAGTTACACATTTAAATAAACTAATACGCTTTCAGGGTTGTTCCTTTATTTCCCTATAGGGCTTATATTTCTTGCATCATTAGTCAAACACAATGTAAAATTTCAAAGTTTTATGCTGAAGTCAACTCCACTCAACCAAAAAAAACAACAACTTTTTTTAAGAATTGCACATTCATTTTAAATCGCATCTACTGAAGATATATTTCAGGCTAAATCATTTATGTGAAAATAATAAAAATATTAATGGCATTCAGTAAAAGTACTATATAACATTACCACTTTGCAACCCTAAAGCAACCTATATGGACTAAACATAATTACTTTAATCCTCTAACCACTTAATCAGCTGTTTATACCCAGAACCACAATTGTTAGTATTACTTCTTGGTACCCTGTCATGTGCACTTTAGAAACTAGGTCATCACTGCAGGTGATGTCACTTCCCAGCAGGGAGATACATCATTATTATCCACAATTTCTGCAGTCACTGATTTTGTGGAAAAAGTCTAGAACAGCAATTGCTAACTACTATTTCATAGTACACTTTCTACCAATCAACAAGACTAACATAACAAAACTGCAACACTTTCAACAAGATGAAGAGAAAGGTACATGTCACATGTTCTAGAGTGAAGATTTTGCTGTAATAGTAAACATCCCCTGCTTTTAATTTATATTATACCCATCCATGATCTTATTCCCAGGTCCTGCTGTTGCATACATTTTATGCTGTCTTAAAAATATTAATTGTACATACAGTAAGAGCTGTTTACTGACTGCCTGTGTGTAAGTCATTGAAAACTGCTACTATCTACCAGAGAGCAGTCATTATACTTTAGCCATAGTAATTGTAGAAAAGTAAATATGTATTTAATTAATATTTAGTTCATTCCAATTACAATATTAAATAAAGTAAAAATGTTTTGCTAAAAAAGTATTCTGAAATCAATCCATTAATTTTTCAACAATATTGCATTTAGTTGCATAATGCCATTAATAAATATTTATATTAATGACACAAATTAATACTGCTAAGTAAGAGAGGAAATACTTGTGTTTTCAAATAAGAGACCATGAAGAAATAAATGTTTTCAATATAAATTTAGGATTTACGGTAGCTCATTTGTCTAATTATGCTGTGTGTTACAATCTTCTTTGCCAATAAAATATTGGCAAAGAAGCAGTGGTGCCACCCAAACTAATCCAGTACTTAAAATCAAAATTGTAACTGGGATCCAAACCAAAAAAGTAGGCCTAGAGGTAAGATAAATAAGGCATGAAGAATTAAAAGGATAAATTATAATACACAACACATACAGTATGCATTTTTATTGCATAATATAGATTTGTAGATGCATATTGAAACCAAACCAACATGTACAGTACATTGCATTTCTTTAGAAACAGGTCTACACTACTGTAAGTGGTATAATGTTGAATGTAGTAACCTACATTAATATTAGTGAATTCTAACTTTATTTAAATTCATTTTATGAAATGTTATTACTTTACTTTAGAGTAGATACTACAACATGTGGTCTGTGTGACATTTGTGGATCAAGCTAGATTGTCTTTAACTGGAAAAAGGCTGAGAACTGCAGTTTTAGACTACTAGTTGGTTGGCATATGAGTTAAAATATAGAATGAAACAACAGAGCTCTGTCTCAGTTAAAAAGGTATCACGTCAACTGAAAGCCATCCAAGATCTATAGGAACAGTGATCCTGTAACATATTGTGCAGCATACAATTTGTTTTCTATTACAACAGTCTCAGGATGGTGAGCTCAAATACTTAGTCATTATTTTCATCAAGAGAGTACATGCACAGTACTATGTTGGAATCAATTTCTAAAAATATCTGAAAATATTCAGATACCTTCAATCTATCTAGCCATGTACTGCATATCTATGTACATACTGGAGAAAATATTATATTTCAATCAGTAGGGGAGATAAATCATACAAAATCCAACAATTTTTCTAAATGGAAATGGAATTATGATGGACCCAAAAGTCTAGCATTAAATTAAATTATGGTGGAATATATTATTGGTCCACTTACACAGCTATCTCAAGACATCAAAAACCAAAATCCAAAGCAGTAATTTGAGTGAGTTAAATGGACTTTAACTTTTCTAAACATGGTGCATATAATACAGTATGTCATTCAGAGACAGAGAATAAGTTAAGAGACTGGACTACTTTACATTCTTAAAATCTCAAAATATTTTAATTTTGTTTGTATTCAGGGCAAACAAAGTATAAGTGATTGCTTGTGATCAATGGCTAAAAATAACTGTTGGGTTTTATTATCTAAATCTTAATTTTGTTTCATATTATATAATAAAATATGTTGTAAAATTTAAATCATATCTTAATTTTGATTTTTTATCTATGTTTGATAGAAAAATAATGTCCCATCATTTAACTATGTATTTCTTTAATATTTGTGCTGGCAGAATAATAGATATACATGTATCCCTAAAAGTAGTATTCAGAGCCAATGTACAATGTATCAACAATAACATGCTGAAAATAAAATGATGAACTCTAAATCTGGTTAAACTGTTCTTGAAATCTCCTTAAAATTACTACTTGATTACTAAAAGCTACAGAAAGAAAAATATGGATATAAATTTGCATACAAATCATACTGTGGCCAGGTAATGCTGTTTTTTTTTCTTTTTGGCTTGAAGCCCATCCGTGTTATGCCTTAATGAAAGATGTAAGAATACACAGCAGGACTGGTCTGTTGCTTTCTTAGGAAAATCTACCAGGACTACATAGGCCTCCTATTCTGGCACAAGTGAGCTGAACAGCCTGGGAAGTTATGCATGTGAGCTTCCCAAAGTCATTATGGAAAGGCTTGAAAAGACTGTCACCAGGAAAGAGATAAGCTGAGAGAAGCAGAGTAATAAGGGTTGAATAATAGCTCTTCTGTGGAGAGCCACCAAGAGCACAGATGGAAGGATTAAAGATAGCTGAAAGGAGAAAGTCAATAGATCTGGAGAAAATATTAACTCTGGTGAATGGTGAACTTATCAGTGTTCTAAAACACATTCCTTAACCTGTAGGCCACCATCAGTCTGCACTGCTGCTTTTGCATCTTCATCTTGGTTCATAGGTTGTGCTACGTATTCTACACAACATTCAACATTTATGGCTTTCTTCTTCTTCATTCACATCATTATTGTTGGTGCTTTTTTGAAAAAAACAAACAAAAAATCAGTAATAAAAATAACAAAAATGTATTCTACAATTACTAAAATGTTTTCTCCACACAAAGTATAATATTTCAATTTCGGCAACCTCAGAAAAAAGAACTGGGGTAGGGGAAGAGACAAAAACATTGGAAATTCCAAGAATGAATTCGGACAGAAATGAAGCGAAAAGGAGGGAGAGAGCTGACCATACTGAAGAGCTATTATTCAGTAATTTCTCTGTCTCTCTCAGCTTATCTCTTTCCTTTGAATTAACCATGCCATTCTCATTAACCAAGAGTGAAATTTCCTTCTATAAACAAATTCAATAAATCAATTTCCTTTGATATACAGTATTGTAAAGTTCTGTCTTAAAGAGAAGATTGACACAATATAAGCAATCAATAGATTATCAAATTTTTCAAGATGTTCTGGAGAAGGTACAATCCTATTATCACCTAATTCTGCACTCCTATGAATACAGATCTTGTCTCTTGAGCACAAGCATCTCTTCTTGCACACAGCATCCACTCTTGCCAGAGACAGATTTTAACTTCCAATTCATAATTTCTGACTTCCTTTCTCCATCCTTCCTGCAGATCTCACATATTGTAACAGTTGGCAGTGTTGCTCACTTCCTACCCCATCATCTCATCATGTTCACCAGCTTTTCTAGCAAGGCTGGACCTGACAATTTGATAACTGTTCAACAATATTCACTTTGACTTTTCCCTCTCCATGTTCTGTGAACAAAAACTGACAGGGTTTCTCTTCTGGATCCTTCTAATGCTGTCATCCTTACTCAGAGCTCCAGCACAAACATACCCCCAGGGGTTACTACCTGCCCCCCTCTCCTCCCTCTTGTCCTCTATCCTCCTGTCCACAATTCCAGCATGGTCAGCTCTCTCCTTTCTTCCTGCTTCACTTTCTGTCCCATTTCATTTTTGGGGTCACAACTTTGGCTCCAATGTTTTTGTCTCTTCCTGGTTCTTTTTTCCTACTTTCTCTGTAGGAGCCTGTTGGTATAGATGCTCACTCCATTCAGTAAGCACAACTGCACAGTATCTGTCTACACTGGTTTTGGGCTGCTTTGTCTCCACCCTTTTCACCCAGCTTCTCCTAGCAGTGGTGATGATGGGTCCCCCCAACCCCTTTTTCTCCACTAGTGTCCAAACAGGCCAAACTCTCTCATATTCTTCCGTTCAAGCTGGAATTAAAAAAAACCATTGCATCTCTGTTTATCTTGACAAAGCAAATGGACTAGAGCAGTGGTTCTCAAACTGTGGTACGCGTACCGGCAGTAGTACGTGGAGTGCCGCCAAGTGGTACGCCAAATGACACTGGAACTGTGTCGTGTGCGCTGAAAAATCGGGACGGGTTTTCATATTTTGTATTTTAATACGTGTCGAATACGCAGCCTACGTGCTACGATACAGTGCGCGCTAATACTTCAGTGGACACAAGAGATACTCTGTAATTCTATACCACTCTATAGGAATGCGTGCTACGGACGCAAGTGACCAATTGTATTTAAAAAAAGCTGCTGTATCTCCAGCAAATAGGGAGAAAGGAGAATGTGCGTGATTTTGGAACTATGCCAACGTTCTAAACCCAGGAATGCATAGAAATACGTGCTACGAACGCAAGTCATCTTGTGAGCACACGAAAGCGTGATAACAGAAAAATATTTAAGAACCATTCTTATTTGAGAAAAATACACCGAGCATCTCTGTGTTTCGCTCCCATGCGCATGAAATTAAAACTTTAAATAAATACGGAAATAAAAACAGAAATGCGGAAAAATGCAAGCTTGCGTATTGCTAAAGCAGGTAAGCTACACTATTTTTGAAGAACCTTATTTACCGTTGGCAAAAGAGCTGACACGTATTATGTGTAGAGAAAAAGCTGCTAAACAGCTCGACCTGCTGCTCCCCTCCCCCTGAAAGACACAGTCATTCATAAAATTATTGAAATGAAGGATTATATCAAAAGTACACTGATAAAGCACGTTAAGATGAGCAGATGTTTTTCACTGCAATTAGATGAGTCTGTAGTCGATTTGGCCAATTTGCTCGTTTACATTAGATACGAGTTTGAGGGCATGTCCCATGAAGACTTTCTGTTCTGTAAACCACTACCAACAGGAACTACAGGAGAGCACATATTTCAGCTTCTGAATGAATTTATCGAAGAGAATGGCCTCGACTGGATAAAATGCGTCTGAGTTTGTACAGACGGTGCTAGAGCAATGACAAGCCGACATAACGGTGTAGTTGCACGAATTAGAGAGGTTGCTCCAGAAATTAATGTATGCATTACAACATCCACCGCGAGACCTTTGCCGTCAAGAAAATGCCTGATGATTTAATATCTGTTAGACTTTGTTGTTAATTGTATCAAGGCTCGAAAAATTAATTCACATCTGCTTTGCTCAACTAAACAGGCTCACCTCTCTCACTGAAATGGTGCTTTTTTATTAGTTGTTGTTAATGGTTTTTTTTTCTGTAAAACACTTTGAGAAGCCACCTTTAAAGGCGCTATATCAAATAAAGTTTATTATAATATTTATTTTACGTATGTGTGAGTGTGTGTGCACGCGCGCTCATGTTGGTCATTGAGAATTTCTGGGGTTCCTATGAGATGATGACTTGTAGGTGGTACTTGGATGCTTTGGTTGGATTAGGGGTGGTACTTGGTCCAAAAAGTTTGAGAACCACTGGACTAGAGAGATCAGTGTACTTATATCAAGCACTGTTATCAGCCTTATACGTCTCTTATTATTAGTAATCTCTTCACTTATCTTCAACAGCATGTTTACTCACATATAGTTCATACATCAGCTCCATGTTAGGCTAGCCAAAGTCAACTTCATCCCCCAGAACCTTCAGGTCATTCCTTCTAGATTGGCAATGCATCTTTCAAGACCATTCTGGAATTCCAGGTTCAATCATCAAACCCTGTATCAGTGGTCCTCCAAAGCCTATATATCGTATATCTGAACCAATCCATGCAAAAGTTTGTGCACCAAACAATTTCTTCTTGATGAAATCTTCGCTTTTATGGGATTCCTTTGATCTCTGGGGTCTTGGTAGTCTTGTCCTTATGGTCAAGATGCTACAGTATTTCCTCAACCAGGGAAGTTACACCATATACAATTTCTGTACATTAGTGTAAAAAAACATTGTCACCTTTGTCACATTAATTTGTACTTCACTGAACTACAGAAATGAAGGTTTTAAACTGTTTTAAACAGTTTCTAATCTTCCATGTATAAATATATCACCTCCTGAACACCCCTTTATGCATCTTTTCCCCCATCCTCTTCCATATCTTCACCCTTGCACCAGCTCCCTGGCTCATTCCTCGTGAAGCGACAGGGTTGTTCCTGGCAGTCTTGTCCTCACAGTCAGGTTGCCCTTGTCTCAACCGGGTTGAGTTACAACTGATATTTGTTCAATATGTTATCCAAATAAACCATGTCCATTACACCATACTGTATGTTTATTCTTTTTAACTTGAAACTATTTTGCTAAAGCATTTGAATGTTTTTGTTCTGTGTGCTAATTTTTGTACAGGACTATTTTTACAACTCTTTTTGCAACATGATGAAAAATAAAATATTTTTAATTCCTTAATTACTAGACTATTTTATAGAAAATAGAGGCGTAATCTTGCAGTCTTAGTGGAGCACGTTAATAAATGAGATATGCAGTGGTTTGATAAAAAAGTGTTGCAAAGATGGTACATGTACTGTATAAGAGTGAATATACTGAATACATTTAAATTATTTTCATATGCTTCCTGTTTCAGTCTCCAAACCCCAAGCTTACTTGCTTTAATCTTCCTGTTTGTAACATTCATTCACTACTGTGCATATTTCTTAGATATTATGCATTGTTCTATTCTTTTCAGTCTGGATTTAATTGGTAAATGTGATTAGCTACTATGAAACTGTATAATGGCTGCTTGTGTATAATTTGTTGTGATAACATTTAAAATCAACGAGAATTAAATACTGCTAAATGCCAAATTCAGCTTCATTCGCACCCAAATTAAGTGGTATGGGCCAAAGTTGTTAAAATCATAGGTAATTCTAGTAAAGGGTTTGAATAAATGCACACAATTCACAGAATACACATGTATCTACATGTATCTCCTGATTGTGTCTAAGATTTGCAGCATACAGTATTGAGGACATAAGGAAACGAGTATTACAGTATGTTCACTTAAAATGTCTTTATTGTGCAAATACCTTTTCTTATTTGTACAGTAAAGTCCATATTTAAACAGTCCTATAATCTGAGATGTTGTGCTATAAACCTGAAATACATCCAGTTCAAACATTTCAAATCTTTGTTTTCCTTAGTAGAATTCATTTATTTAAAAAACAATAACTTGTTTATCTCCTTAACATTATAGAACATATACTGAGATAAAAAAGCATTTTAGACAATGTTCCAAATGTTGCATGTCACATAAAAAAGATAATTAAACAATTTGCTGTTGAAATACTAAGCCTCTTTTATAAATTCATACATTTTCATAAGTACTTTTGCTAAACCATGAATAACCTTGGTGAGTATCCTCATTAATAGATATTTTTAAACTTGTTGCATCTTTATCAGTTTTATCAGCATGAACACAACCAGCACAAGGAAACAATTGCTTATTCTACAGTTAAACATGCATTTCAATTGTAACATAATGCAATAAAACAGATTTTATTTAGTTTAAACTTTCCACTTTTTAATATGGAAAAATGTGGTTAGCACCCTTATTTCTAAAAATAAATTGTCTTCTAATTGTATACTTATTGTGTATACTATTAGCACTGTGAACACACTCTAGCTGAAATTGGCATGTGTATGTTGTGTGCAGAAGTGAGGGGGTGGTAGTGGTGAGGGTATGTTGAAGGTAGAAGAATTGGATAACAGTCAGTTAGGCCAAGGCTGAGTTCCTTCCTGTAGGTTACTTAAGATAAGATCTTATTCAGATAGTTGTTCCTTGCATCCTGGTTCTTTTCCAGACTGTGTAAATGGAATTCTTTTACTAACAAATCCCCCCTCCAGGGCAGGAACCATAGGCCTTTCTGTTTACTTCTCTGACTGAATATGGGGCCTGAGCAATTGTGAACATGGTTTTAAATGCAACTTTATGACACAGCCTTATAAAATGAATGCTTAGCAAGCACAAATAAGGCCTTTAAGAACCCTGGCACAGGAGGCTCTTGGAGCTTTTTACATTTTAATTTTCAATTCTACTGTTTTCTAAAACCTCTTCTCATTGTTGATGCTTATTTTAATTTGCTGCCTTAATAATGTTTTCAGAAAAAAAGCTTTGCTTTTACCTTTTTATTAGTTTTGGGAATAATGCAATAATCAACACTACTTTTCTTGTTTTATGTAAAAGGTGTTAAATTTAGAGCACCAATCTCAACAGGCAACACACTCAAAATAAAGTATACTGGAAGTATTTACGAGTATTAGTATAAAAATCCCAAAGCAAAAAGCAAAATGTACATTGCCTTCATAAGTCATTAATACCCTAATGAAACAGGAACAAGAAAACATACAAATAATAAGATTTGCAGATGGAATATATAAATTGTAGCTCATTCTGTTATATGATGAAGTAATTCAAGTTGGGAGCTGTGTCACCATGCGTGGGCTGCAAAGAGACAAGTAAAAGTTTATTCCATGCTTAAAAGAGAAGAAAAGAAACAACGTTTCAGATGTGGAGCCTTCTTCGTCTCTGACGAAACACAGAAACATTGTGTTTATTTTCTTTTCAGCATGGAATAAACCTTTACTTGTCCCTGTTATATAATGCTTTTGGTTCCTGCTTCTCTGGAAATATGAATAAATCTATAGGGCACCATATGTGTCTTCACTGACTTATCCTCTATGCACAGCTGGGTAAAGCTGCGAAAAGATTATTTGTAGAAAATTTGATTTATTAATAAGACTAATCAAAAATAGTATAATAAAGTTACCTAATGGAAATTTGAGAAAAGGATAACTAACAAGTACTACAGTGTTTCAAACTAATTCTCATAGTTTTCTGTCCTGTTGATGATATTACCAAGTGCCAGCACTGCATAGAAGTGAGCCATGAAGTTCCATTCCTCTTGCAGTGTTATTTTACTATGGTATTTCATTGCCATGTGATAAGCACATGTAGGCTTCAAAAGCATTTTATTGGATATTACTGTAACATAGGAACTTTATTGTGATAGTAACAAATAGGTCAGCTTTGTATTAATGTGTACAATAATCAACATATGTTCAGCACAAGTTATAAATAAAATTTAATGTTCTTGTAACCAATGTAGTGATTGAAGGCATGTTATTTGTTCATCTCCACAGGGAAGTGCATAAACAGGAAAACGGTGGCTGGTGTACATGTGAACAGAAACAATAATTTATACCTTTTTCCTATACCAAACAGAATGTTCATTTTTAGCTGTTTGGAGCTACATTTTATACATTTGTCTCGTTAAGTATAATTTTTTTATAAAGATGTATTTTTTTCAGTCATGAGGTTTTATTAGCGATACAATTTGAGAAATAATCATTAGAAATATTTGGGACAGATTTTAATGTTGGAAACAAGTTATTGAAGTATTGGAAGCTACATCTTCATGATTATTTAAGGGAGAACATGTTGATGTGCTCTTTGAATAAATAAGCCATTACCAGCCAATTAGCTAATTTTACTGGTGTGCAGCTGAAAAGAAAGGAAACTTCAAACATCTGGCTTTGTAATGTGTTCAGTTTCAGAACTGTAAGACATTAATTAAATGTTTCCAAAATAGAACAGATTATTAATTAAAATAGAAGTTCTAATGTACAGTATATATAGTTGTACTGTATATGCGTGTGTTGTATCTCCTGATTATGTCTAAGAGGTTTAAGACATTTGCATAGAAAGTACAGTATTGAGGGCATGATGACATGAGTATTGTGTCTCTCATTTACAGTATACTGTACACCTTGTGCTTAGTAACACTAATGCAAAGATACTGTGCTTGATCACTGGTCACCAACCCAACTACCTGTACCTGCATGGTCAATGTGATCAGTCTTGGGATGGGATGGGATGAGTGCTGTCGAGTCGGTGTCGACTCATGGTGACCCTATGGATAGCTCCCCTGTTATGGAAGTAGATGGCCTGGCCTTTCTTCTGTTCAGATAGTGCTAGTGTTGTTATCGTTGTCACAGAAATGTGATCGTCTGCCACCAACACCGCCCCATACTGCTGCTGTCCAGTATGGGTTATTAGAGAACCTTGTGTCCGACGCCAGACACAAACTCACTACCCTGAGATTTTGAGTCTCATGCTCTACCAAGAGAGCTAGTCGGGGCTGTAATCAGTCTTAGCCTATCATTATTTTTTAAGCAATCTTCATCCTGAATATAGTTGCTCATTTTATACACATGAAGTTTGAAATGTAAGACAAGAGAAACATAACCTAAATGTGTCATGCATTCATAGATTACACTAGTGCATAAATGCAGTCATAAAAGGTGAAGATTGTCTCAAACTTCTACCAGGTTATAGGACATTGTATATAATTGTATGCTATAATTAGTTTTGCTAAGAAATATCCAACATTTCTAGAATGTTTTCAGAGGTTGTTTTCAGAAAATTGTATGCATTAATACAGTTGCTTTGTAATTACTGGCACTCTCACAACACCCTTTATTTTAAGGAACTTTTGAATTGCATGTACTGTCTCTTGACATACCAGTGATCTAAAACAGAAAGCAAGAGTTTTCTATTTAGGTTGGTTTTCCTTGTCAAAAGACTTTGAAGGGTGAGACAAATGCATTTGACTTTACCCAATAAGTCAAAAAGCAGCTAAGCACAGCAGCAACAAAAGGCTTGCTTGCCTAAATCAGCCAATGCTCCTGTGAAGTTTTCTCATTAGCATATGCTTTTTGTTGTCAAAAAATGCACTTCCATTCTTTATATCAAGAAACAGTGAGAACAAACGCAGGGTCCTTCCACCAAACTAAAGATTTTTGGGAGAACAAGGAACCCAGTAGCCTCTGCTCAGAAGCTAATTTTGAAGTTATGCATCCTAAATCTTTGAATGGCTTGGAGCTTTTCATAGTACAAGCCTTGAACAAGGGTTTCATTGTTATGTTCAGAAACCATTTAAGGTAATATTGTACTCTTACAGTAGTGTGTTCTGTAATGTTTTTTTTATTTTAATGATTAACTTAAATTTGAAGGTATTGCTGCACACTCTCTAATATTTTAGTTAGTAAAATTCTAGTCCCCTTTTTTTGACAGATCAGATTAAACATTATTTTTTAGCATCCAAAGAAGCACCTTGTACAGGACAGTAACAAACATTTTCACAAAATAATCTAAATATATTTTATGTTTACACAATACATAGCATTTTAAATAAATAAACTTTTAAAATAAAAAGTACACATTATAGTTAGCTTAAATTTAACCTTTTTTTAATTACTTTATAGAAATGTTTGTTTTCATTTTGAGGTAATACCATGCTGTAATTGTTTATAAAAAAGCGTAATTATTTGTCAATTAATTCTAAAAAATATTCTGTATTTTAAGGAATTTAAGCTGCTAGCACGAAAAACTGTGAGAAAGGATACAAAACATTGTTTTCTATTCAGCATGTCTGATTTTTCTTAATTGAAAAATGGATTACTATTATTTCACTGCAAGTTTTAGATTCCTATGGCACATTAATAAAGCACATTATCTCATTGAGGAAACAAACCTTTTTGAAGGCTCGAAACTTAATGCAACAAATAGGAGCCCATTTGTGAGGATACTAAAGAAAGACTGTCAGAAATAAACTACGAAGTAATTAAGTCATTCCCTTCAATGCACACTATCTAAATCAATTTCCGATCTAACAGCAGTGTTGCTCTCCCTAATGTGAACCACATTCACAGACATTATCCAGTATGCTAATGCCTCCTCTAATGTGAAACAGACGTGTGAACTTCCACTCAGGTGGGCCCATTCGCATTAGCTATGGACACCACACAGCCTCTGAGGGTCTCCAGTCATGATGTCATAACACAAATGCAGCTGCCTTTGTATTTTTTGAAATCTTGACAGCACTGCCATGCCACTTATAGATATGCCAGTTCTGTCAAGGCCTGTTTTCACTGCAACAAGGCTCATGTTCATTTGGAGCTATTGTTACAGCTGAAATGATTGTTCTGCTACATGGGGACTGGGTGGTGTGGTGCACCAAAGCCTTGCTCTCTCACCATAGGAGACCCAAAATTCAATCTAGTTCTTGTGTAAGCAGCCTGCAGCGGACATAATTCACTTAAAATGCAATACAATAAGTCTGTCTACACAAAGAAAGATAAGCAGGTCCTGTATAGGCATAAAGACTGAATAGCCAACTCAAAAAGAAGAAGAAAGGGTGGTCCCTGTAAGTCAAGATTGTATTGTATGCATTTCAATTACATCAGATTTGATTTTGCTATTGGTTTGTCAACGTCTTGAGTTTTGTCCACCTATTTTTTGTTTTTATTCTGTTTTGTAAGGGTGTTGGCATACACTCAAGTGTATGCTGTAAAAAACATATTTACGATAGTTTGGCAAAAATACTAATACTAATACTAAAAATAAAACAGCAAATTTCTTGGCATGATGTTCTTGGCAATTTGACTTATAAATGAACATGCGCTTAGATTTAGCATGTGCAAAAAACCTTTGTCTTGTATCATTACTCTTTTTCTGGAGACAATATTGAAAAATATCATTGTATTCCTCTGCAGTTGCAGAGTCATAGATTATTCTGGTTTAAAACATGTTTTTAATTTATGTTAATACTTAATGTTCAGTTTTGTCTTGGGATATGTCAGACACTCCAGGATAGTACAGAGTTATACATAGTTATATAGTTATCAGTCTTTTTTAATCAACAAACGGTAATCCCATACCTTATGTCTTACGTGAGATATGTTATGTTTGAGCTGTGGCACACAGTTTCCAAATGGATTCCGTTCCTGACCTATCACCATGATTGCCATATTCATGGCAAATCATCTGACACCAGAGAATGCCACAGAATATTGTTTCCCTAGGTGTGACTGTGATGTTAATTTGCCATATAATGTTTACAGCAAATGTGATTAAGGTTGAGAACAAGCACCTTTTTGGATAATTTTGGTAGATCATCTACCACACAATACAAGTAGCACACACCCAACAGCCAACACAGGTGTTCAGTTCACCAGGCAGACAGTATAGAGACATTTTCACAATGCAGGATTATGACATGAAGTTTAGACATTTGCTTTTGGGTATGTCTTGAAGCTGTCCTGTTGGCAATGACAATTTAAAAAGCCTTGGAATTTCCACCACCTTTCTGGGGCTCCTGTTTGGATCAAAAGATGTTCATAGTAATTTCATGAAGGTTTTCTGTATTACTCTTTTGTTTTCACTATGAATACTGTAAATTCACAAGACCTAAAGCCATTTTTAAGTGCAAATTGGCTATTACTTCCTTCATTTCATTGTATAAACACAAGACTGTGGAACAGCATGTCCTTTTGGGACCTAGATTTCTCCTGTTTTTAATCATTTAGGGGAATCTTGTCTTTTTATGTTCTGCCCAGTGGCAGTACTGTCATTGACTGTTGTTACTTCTCTAGTCTTTGATCAGACATCATCAGATCCTCATCATTCCACAGTCACCTGCAAAACTTTTCATTAACATAAGCTGTCATATTGTTATTTTTGATGGTAAGATTTTAGACACAGGAGGTATTATTAGCAGACTTATAAAAACTTTCCCTTAGCGCAATCTTTGTCCCACTCTTTTGGGTGGATAAAAACATTGTTAAACACACAGAAAGAGCATACAATGGTTCATATACAATATACTATAATAAATCATTACAATTGTGTTTGGTTCATTTTCCTAGACAATAAAAAATGAAAATGGAGCAATCTTTTTGCTGAAATAAAAGATAAGAAAATCCAGTCTATTGAATAGCATTCAGACATCTAAGATCAGAAGCCTGAGGGAATGATGCACAAAGTTTACCCAATAAAAGCAATAAAGTTAAAGCTACAAAAACAGTTGTACTTTGCGTGCACCAAATGCGCTGTACTGGAAAACGTAACTGCAAGTCCTTTCCAAACACACATTAAGGATGATATGTCTGACCATGGTACATATTTTACTTGGAAAGCTTTGCCTAATACTATCTTGATGGTGAATTATAGTTCTGTGTCAGTAAGCATTTTTTCAGAAAAAAACACCTGTACGCTGATAAAGTCTTTCATCTCATTAGCTCATGAGAATTCTGAGGCTTCACTGTTGACATTTAGCTTTTCACACACTAACTCTCGCAATAACCTGACATGTCAATTAACTTCTCAGAAGGGCAAAATACCTTTTATCAATTTAATTTTCATTGAGTGACTGAAAAAAGCCCTCCTTTCACATAAAGCAACATATAAAGCTAAGGCTCTGAGAAGTGTACTGTTCTTGATGGACATATAAATTATGAAGAAACTCAGAGCTGTTCTCTAGATACACTGCACAGGTGTGGATCTCTCCTTTTTAAAACTGAGACTGAACTCAGGAACATTGAGTCTCTTCTTGACAATGGCAACGGTAAAATTAAATCTTGATAACCAAAAACATTGATTTCTATTATTGAATAGGTACAACATATTATAATATAGATAAACCAATAAAACTAAGGCAAATGACTGCATTTCTGGAATTTTCTAAAACGAGAGAATACAGCTTCTTAAAAACACTTATTTCTTAGCAGTAAAGGGAAAATTATCATGTTTTATTGATAGGTCTATATCTTCTAAAGAAGTACTCACATAATTCTTGGAAATATCAGATTAAATTATCAGTGGCAGATGAGATTTCAGTTATAGGTGAATGTGAATCTAGTGTTAAGCAGAGGACAAGTTGTAAGAAAAAATTAATCTGTGAGTGAAGGTGACAAGCACTTACTTAGAGATGGGCTCCTGAACAGCTATACCCACACATTCCTAATGGACTCATGCAACTTAGTTAAAACAGCAGGATTTACAACAAGCCTCAGAAATGTTTTTTTTAAATTATTTTCGGAGTTCTACAGACATTACTTGACACAGAGTTAGGATAGAATGAACAAAAATTGCATTCACCTCTGGCTGACAAAATGGTTCACTTGTCCAATTTTAATAATTTAAATGTTATTTTTAGTCACAAATCCAGAATTTTAAGGAAAGCTTGAGTGTCTATACTGTATATAGAATTCATATTATTATCTCCTTGTTTTAATTCCAATTGTTTATGTTGTCATGATTGCTATTTCTTTTAATCAGTCATTTCATTTTATAATGCAATGCATTATGCTCAGTTTTGCTGCTTGGATTATCTTGTACAGTTATTGGTATATAATCCAAAATATGCAAAATTGGCTCACTTTTCAGTGAGAAAATAAAGCAAAACAAAAGCTTGATTTTAAAAGCAGGGTAGTCATTGTATCACTATTAGTTTGTTACTATTAGAAAAAGCAAAACAATTAGGTATTCAATAATGGTTGTCAATAAAAAATCGTGTTGGCCTTCTGTACAATATCCAATACATATTTATTTGAATTTCAAGTATAAATATTCTTATCTTATCACATTTTAGGAATTCTGTTTGTTTAAAGTTAACGCCAATGAGCTAATATTAGCACAGTCCATGCTGGTACATTTATTTCCCATTTAAGGTTCTGAGAGCTGCCATTTCTACTAAGTGACAAAAGTCTGCATCAGGGAACACTTGGTCTGTGTATTTAACAGGCTCACTTATGACACAAGTTCAATGGGAAAATCACCTAGTGAGACTGGAGACATGTTTAGCACTTATCAGTGGCTTAAGGGATAATCCTGCTGCCAGGAATGGGCCTTGTTTAAATGGTTCTGGAGGTGATTTCTTCACATTAATGTTGCACTCACTCTTCTTAAACTCTGTGAGACTATAGTAAAGATAAAGCATGATTTCATCTTACCTGTTACACCTTGAAATTAAATAGTCCTTAGCCAACATCCACATCCACTCTCTTTTGCAGAGATCATTCAAATATTTTTTTCTGAAATATAGTGTGCGTTTATAACGATTGTTAAATCTTGTTTTTAAAACTTGTTTTATTATCTGAAGCTAGAATAGTAAGGGTATTGAAAGAGAAAATATTACTGGAAAATTATTGGTTTGTCAGGTATTGTTTATTTCAAAATAGGAACAAAGAGGTTCTTCATATGAAAAGCATTAGCAGACGGTCAGCAGAAGAATTGGCAGGATGCTGTATTTTGTCAGTCTTACCTGGTTCTTCAACACTTACGTAAGCAACTGTCCATCACAACACTTACTTAGTTTAAGTAACTTCTCAGACTACTTTAAATTGGAGACTGCAGTTACCTTACTCCTCATTTGCCTTAAGGCAATTTTGTGCAGACACAATAGGATATGAGACATTTATTGCCCCAGTATTTCTTAACGACTTCATGAATGCTGAAGGAACCCAAATACGTAGTCTGAAAATGAAGATTGTTTAAAAATCTCAGAATGTTTTTCTGCTGTATAATACATCCTTCTGTGTCCTTAAAACACCTTAAAACCTTCATATACAGTATTAGATAATAATTCATTTGTTGAATATGAGAAAAATTAAGCATTGCCCCAGTAATCTGTTTTATTCTTATTTTACCGCATATTATTTCATATCCTAATTAGGATTTTGGGTTTGTTCAAGTCACTTGTTTTCATACATTTGAGCATATGATATAGTGGATATAGTGAATTTGGATTTTTAGAAGGATTTTAATAAAGTTAATCAAAAAAGATTCATTCTTAAACTTGAATGAGTACCGGATTGAGAACAGTTATTGGATTGAGAAATGGTCAACAGAGGAGCTCAAGTTGGGGTGATTTAATTAGTTGAGTACAACAAGGATTAGTACTATAACTGCTGCTCTTACTAATTTATATTGATGATTTCGATTTTGGTATAGCATATTAATCAGATTTGAAAATGAAAATATTACATAGTCTGGCAGCATTGGGACCCTCAGTTCAGTTCTGTATCTGGGGTGGGTTTCTTTCTTTCTTGTTTTTCTCCCACTGACCAAAGACATACTGGTTGGTTTATGGCAAAACTGGCCTTGGTGTGAGTGTGTGCAGGTCAATGTTTGTCTTTGTATGTCTGCACTGCGATGGACTGGTGTCCCATCTAGAGTATATCCTGCCTTGCACCCACTGCTTGCCTACATATGCTCCAGTTTCCCCACAAACCTAAATTGGATAAAGTGATTAGAAAATGGATGGATGGAAATTCCACACTAAGGATTAGTGAACATTTCAGAAGTAGCAAATAAAATTCAGTAGGTTCAAAATAAAATTCATGATGACATTCGATGTACAGTACATAGGAACAGAGTATTATTGCAGTTATTAGAAATAAAAATAGAAAATGCTGAAACTGAAGAGTGCATTCTGGTAGTGCAGTGGTTAGCATTGCTGCGCCCTGGTTTCAATTCCTGGGTGCTATCTGGATTGAATTTGTATGTTCTACCCGTGTTTACTTGGGTTTATCAAGGGGTGCTTGTTCATGTTTGTGTGTATCCAACCTTGTACCTCTTGCCTGTCGGGTTAGGCTCTGGCTTTCCCCATCTACCCTATACTGGATAGAGCAGTTTAGATAATGATTGAGTGAACCTGAAGTAACTACTGTACATATGAAAAAGACATAGATGTTTATGTTGACACATCATTGATATAGTCTAGACAATATATAGAAGCAATAAAAAGGCAAAAATAATATTGGGATATATAGTTAAAAGACCATAATTTAAATTAAAATAATTTTAAAGTCAACAATGAACTAGTAAGAGCTCACATAGAATACTGCATTCGATTCTGGTCACCACAGGAGAAAAGGGATATTGTTGCGCAGCCCTTTTGATTTGATTGTCCTTCACTGTCAGGTTGAACCTTTTTAGTCTTGAACTGTGAAGACTACAAGGAAACCTGATCCTAGTACTCAAAATCCTCAAAGATATTTACAAAGTCATTCAAGTATATATCTTTTTTTTTTCAGAATAAGCTTCAGAAACTCGAAAAGTAGAAATTATAACATAAGTAAACCCATTTCACACAATGGGTTGTAGGAGTGTGGATCAAGCTAGCCAGCATGAGCTAGAAGAAAAGCAATGGTCTTCTAACTATTGCAACCTTACTGTATAAGAACAGGGTTGCACTTGAATTGGTGCAGCAATTATGCCTAAGACAGCAATGTGTTCTGCACTGTGAAGGAATATTAGAACCAGGAGTTTAATTTATGGTAAAGTAAACTTTGAACAACAGAGATCCATCAGGAGAATTAGCAGTAATAATGACTGGGGAAGCTAGTAAAAGAGTATATCAGACAATGTAATCTGATCTGCACAAAACCACCGAACGGAAGTTTGAAAGAGCATAGCCAAGGATGGAAAAGTTGACCCACAATTCCTTCTGTAGTTGGAGTTAAGAAGTAGACTAATTACGTCACAAATTGTTGGGAAGGAAACAAAGTATAATGACAAGGAAATTGGTGATACTTAAAATAACTACTTGAATGAAACTTTACCAATGAAAACATTGTAACTATGCTTAATGCTCTAGATAAGATCCAAGCAAGATTAAAGAACCTGGAAGTAGAATACTTTGATTAATTAAGCTAAGAAAGATAAGTACACATAGCATGTACCCCAGGGTTATTAAATATATAATTTAGGTACTTTAATTTACAAGCCACCAAAAACATTTTTGCACTGTATTTATTCAAACATGGAGAGAGGTGTGGAGATATTGCAATAAAATAAGATGGTGTTTAAATAAATAAGGTGACAAGGAACTCTCATGGTAATTCGTTCATCTCTGCATGGCTGCTGTACAGGTCTAAACTCTAGTAAAACAATGGTAATCTGTCCACACTCTTCAAGCATTTGTACCACGATGATGGTAATTTACATAATCCAGCATAGAAATAATCTTCTCAAGACTCCACAGGCTGCTGCATTTTGCACTTACTGTATGTTGCAAATCATCAGTTAGACAAGAGCTCCTTTAAGAAGCTGAAGATGCAATTCATTGTGTACCAGGTCAGGGCTGTGAGGTGGGTGGTCTACTACCTCCAACCTGTAATGTCATACAGATGGATGTGGCAGGGAATGACCTTCTGCTTGGCAGCATGTCAAATGCACCACTGAAAGATTTGTGAACATCTCTGAGTTTCTTCAGTATCCAATGGGTATACACTTTTGTAGAAACCCAACAGCACATGAATAATGTGCACGGCAAACTGTGAAATGTTAAAATAATTTGCAGCTTGGTTCACAGATCTGTCTTCCCTTATAATGCTTTCGCTGCAGAAACTTATCTTTTCACTTATCTATGAAGAAGGATCATAAACACTAAATTATCTGCATATCACTGATGCTCAACCTGCCAGTGATTTATTATGGCTTAAATATAGTATAGCATCAACCTTACTGCTGTTTTCAATATCATCCATACTAAAATTAATTGTGTTCTCTTTATCAAATTTTTGATAGACAAACTGTTAGTTCTTTATGTACAAAAATCAAATAAAAATGCATATGCATATTTTGGATATAACATTTAAATTTCAGTGATTTCTGAAAAACATATTCTAATTGTTGAGTTTAATTCAAACCAATGTTTTGTTTGGAAACGGTACCCAATTGTATTAACAGGCCCTTGTAAACACATTTCCTGAACTCATATGAAACCAAGATGAAGAGCCCTCAAGAAAATGATCTAATCGATGGAAGGCCCCTATTAATCTGAAATGGATTGCTCATACTGTATACAAAATACTTTCTGTAACAATAAAACTATTTGACAATAAAAAAAGCTGGAAGGTCTGCAATGTCAGCTTCCACACTTTTTATAATATTTAAAAATAATAAAGATGCATGACTAAGCCTATAATTAAACATTCATAATATTGAGATATGTAATAGGAAATAGTAGAGCACAGATTTTTACATTTATAAACATTTTAATATGTACGTAGATTATAGGTAAAATGTGTTTACATAATAAGGCTGATAGACGTTAAATATGATTACCTTTTAAAATATTTCTATTTTATTAACAGTATTTTTGTATTTTAAAGATCATTGTGTGAAAAAAACTGTTGAAATCACCCCTAAGTGAAACTACAGTCTCAGTCAAGTGTAATCCTTACCGATATGCTAAGAGGATCAGTAATTTTACATGGAACTGAATATACCAAGTATGAGTTGAATAAATGAGGACAATGCACTGAACTGTTGTCAAATCTAACAGTCTACTGAATCTGTAAGTACACAGCTGTCAATAACACAAATACACAACAGCTGCCTCTGGGTTCCAGCCATGGCATTTCTCACCATAGCATTATTTATAATATGTGAGGCTAGGAAAATGCAAACCCCCCTACTTGAAAAGGTCACAGTTTTTTGTGCTGTACAGTAATGTGATTGCTGATTATTTGAAGACATTTTTGCACATTACTGATTGTTGAATAATATCTAGCTTGGCAAATTAACATGTTTACTTTTTTATTAATGTATTACACTTTATTTTAAAGTTGTGGTCTTTACATTTATGATTGTCAGGTAAGTGCTGTTAAAACAGGGACTATAATCCAAAAATATTCCTGGTGCAATGTAAAGAATATTAACTATTATTCAACTTTAATTTTAAAATAGTTTTGGATAAACAATAAAAATCTAGCTTTTGTCTATTAAAAAAATTAGAAGAGGATCCTTGGAATTTAGAATTTAATAACCAAACATATACACTGTCAGAAAGTACTTTCCAAGAGTTAATCTGACTTTCTACATGTACAGCATTTTTTAAAAGGTGCCATAGACAGTCATGATTAAAGGGTGACAAACTGTGGTGTGCCACCACCAGACTATTTTACATTATACATTGATGTGCAGTATTGAGAGTATGTTATACATCCCTGCTTTGGATAAAGTCGGATAGCTGACATTGTCGCCTAAAATTTTTAATTTTAAGAATAATAATTATTATACCATTTTTGTGCTGCATCACTGTTCACTTCTCTACTGCGTACTGCAGTTGTACTGATCTCTCATGTATGAAGGATGATCCAGGGAGAAAATGCTACAAAGGTGAAGCTGGAGTTGTGGGAGGGTTACATTGTAATAACAAAACAAGCCGGGTCACAGAATGTGAGTCAGCAAACAGGTGGCAACACTAGAAGACCTGCTAGCTTGACATTGGAGCTCTGGAGTAGGCACAAGATGCTTGACTCAGAATAGTAGTCTTATACATAAGTCCGAAGAGAGCTACAGATTTCTAAACTGTTCTAAAGGGAATTGATGTGAAAGTATTCCAAGCATACCACCTAAAAAAAAGAACATCAACTACAAATGCAGCTGGAGGCTTTGAGAGGGGGAAGAGTTGAGGGACAATACCACACCATCTGAATGCCAACCAAGGGAGGTGGTACGTTTGGGAGGGAGGATTCATCTTTGTAGCAGTGTAATCCCTGGTGATAGAGACAAGATGAACTGTGACTGAATAGGCCCGGATCCAGAGCAGACTGACGTCATGTAATCACATTCGTGTGGGGAGTGGGGGTCAGCAACTAGGAGCTCCTGTGCGCACAGCAAAAAGTAGGATTGGGGAGAGGGGAGCCATGTAACAACAGATGTGGGTTGGAGTCGTAGGTGTGGTGGGTCAGATGTTAAACCAGAAATGGAGAGAAATGGAGGAAGGAAGGAGAGTGGAATGGGTAGAACTAGGAAGAAAGAGGAAAAATAGAAAAGGGGCAGATGAAACTGCTGAAGTTATGTGTAGTTTGTAGAAGGTTTGATGACATTGGGAGAACTGAGTGAAAAATGCAGCTGGCATGATATTAACAGAGCCACATGCCTTTTGTGGGGGGTTGAGCCCGAAGAGGCGAGAAAGCTATTCCAGACTTAGCTTGTAAGAGATGAACACTGTGAAGGTAAAGTCCCAGAAACAGTGTGAAACACATCCGCCTGCATCAAAGCATAACACAGTGCTAGAAAATGTATGCAATGCTGTCTGCAGCCAGTGAGCTTAAATGCAAATGGAGGCAGTGCAGTTATAATAACCGAAACCTGTGCAGTTATTTTCATAGATTCAACTTTCAGAATGTAATCTACATTTCTTCTCTAGATTTATTTGAAAAATGTCCACAGTACATATCAATAGTCCAGTTTGAAAGACGATTCTTCCATGTAGCCATTTCTGGTTCTGATAATGGTTTGCTAAGTCATTTTCTTCAACTGTAATGCTTCTCAGTGGTCATTTGTGAGAGCTCTGACTACATTGTTTGTCCACACATCTTTGGGACGATCAACTGATAGATTATCTGATAGATACTGTCACCATGATTTTAAATTCTGGCCCCTGGACATGTAGCTCATGTCTCATTGGAATATCTAAATGTCCATCTACAACAATTTGAGCTGTAATGACAAAGTACTGTACCTGTTTCCAATGTTAGCAATACATTTAAAAAAAATTTCAGCGAGGCCATTTGTTTAGCAGGATGTTAAGGAACAAAACTGATGTGCTTAATATCCATGAATTTCACAAAACACCGAAAGTCCTCTGGTTTGAACTGTGGCCCAATAGCACTAGTAATAGCACTAGTAATCTGTTCTAGCAGAAGTTCTTGCATAAATAATTTCTATAACCTCAGCTGTGCATAAAAAATGTTGCTGACACAGAAAACTTCGGTCCATTTTGAATATGCATTCGCTGCTACCAAGAAAACATCTGGTCAAAGAAAAGTTGTGGAGTCATCAACTCACTGTTAAGGAGTGGTGAATCCTTTCTATGTATGCAGAGGATGAAAGGCATCCACTACACACCCTTTTGTGAAATCTTTAATTAATAGGTGGTCAATACCCAGCCACCACACATTACGTCTGGCAATTACTTTCTATTGACCTTCATTTAACATTTTCAGAACATAAGTACAAAATTAAGAAAGAATAACACTTCTTCATTTTGCACTTTTGTAGCACACATGATACATACATGTCAAACTATAACTTAACAAGCCAAGAAAACAGGGTAATGTGATACACTTTGGTAAACCAGGATCAGGAGTTTTATATGAGTACATTTATTGACAAAAGTGGCACCACTACAGCCAAATGAAACATGTCCAAATGAGACATTTCATGCAGCTTCTTTCCTTAAACCTAATGTTAATTGACTGGCTACTGTAGCACTCAAACACAGAGATCATCATTCCAGATATGCTGTTTTTATTGCTATAACACTTTTTCATAGATAAAAGAAGGAGACCAAATGTTGGTGATCTGCATCAGTACCATACAGATATTGATTGCTTTCCTTCTCTCTTCTCTCCCCACACCAGGCTAAGGCCTTCCCTGTCAGATGCGTCTGGTACCATTCTTCATTATTACAGGCACAGCTGGTGTGGTCCAATTATACCAGTTCATTTTTGACAAAATAGCCACAGTAGAGTTTTGCTTCAACCTCAGGGCAAATGACATAAACCGCAGGGCAAGACCTTTGAGTCTTTGGATGAGAATCATCATCCATTACAATTTTGTCCTTAATCATTTTTAATGTTGCAATTCCTTACTGAAAATTCTGTGGTGTTTGGTTTAGCAGAATTAAAAGTTTAGTATTTGCAGAAGTTTTGCTGTACTTTAATGGACTCTTAAGATACATTTTCCTTAACTATTCAAATAAAGCTGGTGCTTCTTTCTGAATTTGTATGAATTACATACAGTACAAATGCAAAGGGTGTTATACTGTATATCACAGTATGGGTGTGTAAAACAATCTTCTTTCCTGTGTAAGTTTTTAGTGCAGTTTGTAACTTCAGATGAGTGAAATGTACTTTTGAGTGAATTGACTGAACTTGAACTTTGAGTTTCAAGCCTTCCATCGGGTAAGTGCACTGAAACTAAAATAGTGATTTTCATTTCATTTTTCTACATATAAAACACATTTTATATGTTGTGCACTTGAAACTTTGTTTGCAGCAAACTCCAATTACGTACTTTAGTAATTCCAATTGCACTTTTCTAAGTTTCTCCATCAGGAGAATAAATGTGTTCTCTTGTGAGAAACACAAATTTATCTCTCACAGAATCTGACCACCTTTCTCTAAACTGAAAATGTTGTATGAACTCAGCAATGTAAATCCAATATAGTTGCATTTATTTGCTTATATGGTTTGTGCAGTTATGCACAGTTGTGCAGTTTGTTGTGTGGTTTTGTTGGTGCTGTTAGGCTGTGGAGCAAATTATATACTTTTTCACCGATTAAACTCGGCAAGATCACTACTTTCTTTTTAGCTTTTACTGTATATCGTTTGCAGTGCAGTACAGTTGGAGTCTGTCAACATATAAATCTCAGTCTTCTACAATGTTATCAAAAACGTCGTTATTTCCCACACAGCTACTGTACATATTTTTATTCATCTAACCTACTGTTTCACTGATTCAGCTATTTGCAAAGTTCTTTGTATGTGCTGACTCCACAAGGTCTTAGCTGTGTGAAATCCGTTCTATTGTGTCAATGCAGTGTGGTCTGTCTTAATTAGTTTTTCTTATTTTTTTTCTTACTTTTTTTTTTTGCTTGTTACTAGTCTACAGTTTGCACCACAGGGCATCCAACACTCTTAGCCATCTTTAGAATTTCTTTCTAATAATGAAAACAAACTTGCTATTGTGGTTTAACTTGAAGCTTTTTTGTATTATCTGAACCAAGCTGAGTACTGTACAGACAAAATAGTATCAATGCTCAACATATTACATTCTGTTGGTATTCAGTTACTGGTAACATGCACACTAAAAAATAGTTACTAGTCTTTGTAATCCAGATATGTTACACTCCTCACTTCTGTTGTTACTAAACAGAGAAAGTTGAATGATCACTGCTGTATTTTGGGAATTCTGCACAGACATCTGTATCAGCAGAGCTCTGGTCCCAGTTTAGTTTGCAACTGTTAATTTACAAAGCTTTGATTTTCTATGAGTTTATTATTGATCAGAAAATTGATTTATTTTCCTACCAGAATCATGGCAAGGACCATTTGCTGTTAAATAAGATTACTCCCACTGGATATGACTAAACTGAAAATTCCTGCAGAGCTGGTCAGTATGGTGGCAATCATTCAGCACTTTAAGGCTTGTGAAAAGTAATTCCCACAGAATGTCATGCACTGTGGATGTTTTGGTTTTAACACATAAACTAAGGCTCTGCTTGAAGTTCTGTTTTACAGTCCTTCTGAAACTTCTGCCAGATTTATTCTTGAATTCAATTTTAATCCAGAGTTATCCATGTAGTTCTACTTTGTTCAGCCAATACAAGCATTTTACTTCTCGGTATCTACAATACATGTGTGGTTACCACAAGTTGCTCTGGTGCACTGGGCAATTCTGATCACAGATCTATCTTTCTCCTCTTGCCATTTATCATAAAAAGACTATGATCTTCCATAGACTGTGTTTGACAAATTCGACTAGTTTGGTCGTGGAAAACTACAATTAGTTTTTGTCCAGTCTGTTTTTTTTTTGAGGATTCTGTTTCCATTTACAATTAGCATATTATAGTGAAAGCACTGATGAACACATGTCTCTTTTCTTTTGCTCTTTCTTCCCTTGGTACACAAGTGAATTTCTTTCTAATTAGGCAGCAGGACAGCATCTTGAGCATTGTGCAGACAAAGACAGGGCTGACTGTTTACCTACAGGCTTATGACTAACATCAGAAGGCCTATAGAGTTTCAAATATAAGGCAGACAGATTCTCCTTCTATTCAAGTCTGATTGAGATGGGTGGCAGTAATCCTACTGTCTTTTTCTCCAACATAAAAATGCTCAACCCAGCTTGCAAGTCTGCTTTGAATTCCATTACTGAACAATGTAACACATTCAAGCAATTCATTCACAGCAAAATACATCTTAATAACCAATTGTTAACCTTACTTCCTGTAATTGTGATTACTAAGCCCTCTCCTGGTATCATAGTTTCAAATTTCTCTCAATTCACTGCTGTTAGAACTGGTTATGTGATCCAGTTGGCAGCTAAAATGATATCTACTACCTGTGTCTCTTTCTCTACTCAAAGTTGGCTTCTCTGCTCTTTAATTAAAATCAGTGGATTATTGAAATGCAGTCTTGGTTCTGTAGATTTCATATCTGTTGCTTTCACACCTTTAAGAGACCTGGCCTGCATCTCCAAGTACTTTACATTTACTGTCCAAATTACAGGTGCTTTTATAATATTAACGCAGTTAATACAACAGAACCTCAAGCTAAATTTTGAGAAGATTAAGGTTAACATCATCATTCTGAAAAGCTGGTAAGTATGTGATGCCAAAATATATATGCATTTATTTTTTTATTTTATTACCTTATTATATTACTTTATTTTAAGGTTAGACTATTTTGTCTTAATTATTGTCTTGTTTTGTAAGATACTAATTAGGCTTTTATTAGAATAAGAATTCTGCAGATAAGTTGCTAAATAAAATGCATTTGGAATCAGAATAATCATGAATCATAATTTCTATCCTTTGTAAATTGCTCTGGCTCCCTGTAAAATTAGAGTGGCACTGAAAACTCAAGCTCCAGGTGTCCAACTCTTAATCTGCGATCTGCTGATTCATGCCTTTTTTCTTTGCTGATGAGCAGTCTCCTGGCTAGATCCTTCTCTGTGTAACTCACTACCCAAGTCCGTTAGTCTTTACCACTGTAAACATTTTTAAAACTTATCTTTTCACTGTAGCCGTTAGTGTGTGTGTTATCTTTTTTTGTTTTACTGGGTCAATTTGTTGTACTTTTTTCTATCTTTTTACCTCTGTTATTTATAAATACATGTGCTGTTGTACAAAGGTCTGTGTTTTGTGAAAACACTCATAAATACCATTGTGTATTCTTCTTCTTGTTATCATTGTGTTTTATTGTTATTTATTACTTTAAATAACCAACATCAGAAACGTTCAAAAAGCGAGTTAACTTCTAGAAAGGGGATGAGTTACCTTGTTACATCTGGGCATTACAAAGTTATACTGTATATGATCAAATCCCATCCCCTTTAAATAATAAAGTTATAGTAAGTCAAAGTAAGATGCAAGGCTGGCAGAAAACAGAAAAGTCGAGGAACATGGGAGGTAATCTCCAGGATTTCAATAACAATAACTTATCTAGAACTGATAACACAATTAAAGTAACCCTTCAAGGGCATATGTTATGCAGGCAGTCATGGTGAGATTCAAATGGTATTCTGTGAGAATTATGCAGCTGCTGCTTTCCTTATGTTTCTCAATGAAACTTGATAATGCAGAATGGCAGGGCCACTTGTTTAGATCATATAACAGGCAACATGCTGGGTGTGCATACAGTACATAGGGTATAGGACTATGCAATTCATTTGGATTTGGTCCATTAACACAAGAAACAATATGGTATACAGTAATTTCCTAAGAATCAACAGACTTTGTTTTTAAAACTTGGTTAGTGACTCAGATTTTTTGTCACCTGTTTTATTCAGAAGGCACATACTGTATAGAAAGAAGAATGTGGTTATTGTAATGGTCCTGTATATACACACTTACGTAAGTAGCTAAGTTTCCATCCATTCTAATTTTAGCAAAGCCTCAGAATGACTTTACAATAAATCATTTCATTTGTTTGAGCATATAACCTAAAGTGGAGAAAATGATGTTATGCCTAATGCCCTCTATCATGTTTATTCCAAAGTACTTAGTGAATCATTCAAAAGAAAGAAGTACTTCATTTGGCTATTCTTTTAAATAATGAAAAAGTTACACAAACACGTCTTACTAATTGTTAATTGTTGTATTTTGGGGAAAAAATGAGGTCAATGATTTCCTCTTTATTTTTGTGAAAAGGTCATTGAGGACATGATAAAGTAGATACTTAATTTTAAATTGTTCTACTTTGGCTACCAGAGTTATCATAGCAATATCCTTGAATCTGTGGGTGGGACCACAAGTGGAACAAGAGACTAGTTACAGTAAAAATTAAATGTGGCTTTTTGTTTGAGGCATTTAAAGAACCCTTATTGGGTAGAAAAATAACTCGAATTATCACAGTTGTTTCACTTCAGTGATGATTGTGTGCACAAAAATTGCAATTTAATGAAACTTTCATTTCCAGCGATTACTGTATGTGTCTTATGCCTAATCATCTGAATTCTGCTTGCAATGTATCCATTCCCCTATTGAAGGATGTATGTGGAGAAATAACAATGAACTCTCTACAAACTTTACTTCTTAGACAGAAGCTATTTATTTTATAGTTGTACCATTCTCAAAACAATCTAAAGGGTGTATCAGGTCTCATTTGTTAAAGAATTAACATGCTTTACCTTGCCAATGGTGTGTTCATGAAATGTAATATAGAAGTGTAATGATCTGATTTTTTGTGAAAATATCATAATTAGTTCACATAATTCATTCAGTTCAAATATCTGAATGTACATGTTAAATAAGGAATTAAGTTAATGAATAAGGAGATAATATTCTCTAAGCAGCAAAAGTCTTGATAAAATGTTTAATCACATCTGAAAAATAAAGAGGAGTTATTTAGATGCAAGCTAAATTAGATGTTTTTTAGCACTCATTGCCCCTTGATTTGGCCACAAGATGTGGGTCAACATGGTTGATAATTTTCAGGTTCATTGCACAACAGCAAGCAGTTTGTGCAGTACTTACTGTACAGTACCTCTAAAAGCAGTTCATGTTATTAAAGGCCAACTGACATACATACATTATTTGAAAAAATAAGTCCTGAGTCCACTACACACATTTACAGATGTTCTAGATGTAGAATCACATTTCTGCAGACTATTTTGGATGAAGACAGAATTCTTGCTAAAACAAAATAAGTTGTTTCTTAATGCTTAAAATCAAGATATTTGGTTGCATCAACTCCCAAAGTGCTTATGCCATCTTAGATAGGGACAGTGATGCAAATGTTTTCTATGGGGAAATTGCTTTCATTAAGGCACTTATTCGTGCTACAACTGTATAAAGCAATGTTGCTACTCTGCCACAGAAATCCCAAAGCGCTATTGACATTCCTAGGAGGAACAGTTCCTCAGTTACTGTTCTTTCTAGTCCTCTGGTGAAAGAAAGAACTAGGCAGGAATCTTGTCTAGATTTTATCTTAAAACAGAATCCAGATTAAACAAAAGAAGGAATCCAATGAAGATGCACCACTAGATTTGAAGGCACAGTTTAAAAAAAGAAAAGCATTATCCTGCAAATGCCTTGCCAAGTCATGAGCTGGAGAGGGAATGGATCTTTGTTCCAGAGTAAGGACTCTCCAGCTGCTCTGCATCAGCTCTCCAAATGAATGCATTTTTTTACATCTTGAAACAATACTAAATCTTTGTTTGATTTACCTATGATATAGTTTTACTAATCTTATTTTAAATATTGAGTTTCTATTTTAATATTGTACATATAATTATATATTTTAAGGGAGAACTATTTTTTAAATTGAAAGGTCAAAGCTATATAGACTCATAAGTATAAAATCTTAATATATCATACATCAAATTTGGTAGATGTTTAGGTTCTCTATAAAAGTAGATATTCATTGTGTACTATATTTAGATGTGTATTAATCTTCATTGCAATTAACATAAAAATAACAGACACAAAATCATTCAAAACAAATTTCATATGTTGACGGCTGTAGATGTGAGACCTTGCAGGTACAGCAAATAGTGGAACTCATGAATGCCTTTAGATAGAGTTGGATAGAGTTGTGATGTGGACAATGCATCTGCATCATGACATCCTTGTACCCATCAACAATTCAGTGAAATTCATGGACTTTTATGACATCTACACATCTGTTAATAGTTAAGCATTTCTGAAAAATAACTTCTTTCCACACACCAAATCATTTTCTAAACGATTTGTAATGTGGATTGTTGGCAAAAGTGACCTAAGAATTTATCTAATTCCTCTTAAGAGGATTTACTGTGTTTTAGTGCCTCTCACTAGATGTAGTATCATCAGGGAGCATATTTTGTGCATATGATTTGACATGTTATGGAAATATATAATTATCTTATGCTCACATTTTAATTAACACATTCTATTTCTTTCTTTTTTGTGTATGATCACTGTGCGTAAAACTGGGTCTTATTTGTAATTACATGGAAACAGGTTCACTACGGACAGCAGCATCCAAGAGCTAAATGCTTTGTGAATGGTTCTAATACTAGTTGAGATAGGTTTGGCTAAACCTGCTGCCCATAGAACAAGGAGGCTCAAACCATTCACAAGAAGCGAGTTCCTTCTGAAGGGCAGCTGCAAGGTGAAGATGGAGTGGAAGAGGGATAGGTATAGATTAAAATGTGAGAATGTTTGAAAAGACCACTATTAGCACTTGTAATTGACATGATGAGGAATTTAGTTTTCATATACTCAATGTTACACTTTTCCCGCCTGGCTCAGTGGGGTGGTGCCAAGCCCACCTCCCTGTGCTGTAGTGGGGCATTCACAGCTGCAGTGGCCGGTGGCCACACCTCTGCTCTTCCCTGATTGTCTTGGAGACAGCTAATACAGAGCACCTGGCTTTAGTGAGAGCTTTCATTGTAGCAGGTGCTTTGAGGGTATTTAAAAGCTGCTCAGCTGCACCTCGGAGATCCAGCATTGATAAAGACTTCACCTGACTCTTGAACCTCCTTCCTGTGTCGCATCAGAGCCCTCTTGTTCCTCATTCCCAGTTCTCTCTGACTCTGCCTGTGAGCTCTGCCTGCAGCTCTGAGCGCTTGTGGATAGAAGCTGCAGGTTCCCAGAGACAGAAATCTGGGAAAGGACATGACCAAAGGACCTAGACAATAAGTTAAAGGATCTCTAGATGGCCATACACCAGAGGCTCACAACAAGAGAGGTCCACTATAGGCACTCACTCACCAGGAACCCACATTACCCCTGGGAGACATGTTTCA